>NW_008238359.1:2038782-2080478 GCF_000691975.1 Corvus brachyrhynchos
CAGCAGGAGTTAAGGACAATAAAAGGTGAGTCTCATTTCTGTACTTCCAGACCTCCAGGGAGTTCAGGGAAGTAGATATTTTTCTTCTTTGTAAGTAAGAAGCAAATCACTTTATGTATCACTTGATGTTTGGATGGTGGGAATTATTTTTCCCTCTTTAGTGGTATTTATCAAAGTCTCTATGATGCCATTGTAGGAAATGTGCTGAATTTATTACTAAGATTTCCTAAAGGTAAGGTACATTTTGCATCTATGTTTTCAGAGCTTTGTTAAGACCTGGGCTGTGGGAACTGCTGCTGCATTCTGCAAAATGTACTAGGGAACCTTTACTGGAAATCTGCTGCTGGCAAGGATAAAGGAATGAATTGATTTAGAAATAATTGGATAGATTTCAATTGAAATGAATCCTAATTAAAGAGAAAGAATAGGCAGAAGAGAACTATAAGTACAGCTCTGAACAGTACAGAGTATGAAGACTAGACCCAAGCAAAGCCAAAGGTGATTTTTCATCCCAAGGTTAGATTTTGGGGTCTTTTTTGCAGTTTACTCAGTTTAGAGAGTGACACTAAGCTGACCAATGCTGCTCTTTGCTTAAATTCCTTTTCCCTCTCTGGTTTCTAGAGCATGGTAGGGTGTCTGTCCTTGCAAGGACCCATTTTGTGGTCAGCAGGCATCTTTGATGTCAGTAAGGCTTTTGAGATGATGCCCCACACCATCCTTGTATCAAAGACAGATGTGTGGACTGCTAATTGGGTAGGAAACAGGCTGGAACTATCCTAGGACATTTCCTTCTTAATTTTTTTTTATGAATGATCTGGAGGAGGAGATGAAATTCACTTCATCAAGTTTGTGAATAATGCCAGAGTTGAGGAATAGTCAATATGCCTGGGGACAGGGCTGCCATATAGGAGGGCCAGGACATGCTGTGGCTGACATGAACCTCATGGAATTCATCAAGGACAAATGCAAAGTATTTTGGGATGGACACTTGGGATGGACTAACCCCTTGAACTGCGAAGGCTGGGGCCTGACTGATAGCAGACCCCCAGTGCCTACAAGGAGGTTCTTCAGGAGATGAATCCAGGCTTTTTACAGGAGTACAAGGCAGAAGAATGAAGAAGAAAACCAGACATAAATTGAAACAAGGGCTTCCAATTGGAAATAGGGAAAAACTTCCCATTATGAGCTAATTAGAACAGGAGCAGGTTGCCCAGGGGTGTTGTATGATTTCCACCCCGGGATATTTTCTAGAACTTAATGGATAAAGCCCTGAGCAGCTGGGGTTGATTTCAGCTGTGTGCAGGGTTTGGGCTAGAGACCTCCCAAGGTTCTTCTTCTCCTCATTTCTGTGATTTTGCCTGGTTTGTTCCTGCCAGTCATTCACTGGGGTAGCAGAACAGTTTTGCCGTTTCATGGGATTTTTTCTTTGTCCCTGCAAAGCTCATGTTGTGTACTCTCTGTTTTATGTGAGCTACAAAACAGATGGGAACCTCAATGTGACTCTTCAGTTTAATAATTAACTCTTTGACCTTCTACTTCATCCTTGTGTGCTCCAGGAACTCGGTCCTGTTCACAAGCAGGAGTGAGCCAATCCTCCCAGCTCTTCAGTGTGTTGTTAATGCTGGTAAGGAAGAAGTGCAGAAAGGTTGTTCTACTTCAGGGATGCTCATTATAGACGCCCGATTGTCTGATAGTCTCTTTATTTCAGTATTAAACAGAGGAGAGCCAGGGACCAGATCTCCAAGGCAGCATTCAGCTGCCCGACAATGAACTGTCCTTCCCTCTCTTGCAGTTCCCTGGGTTATTTATGACACACTTCCAATTTCTACAACAAATGAGACAGTGATCTTACAGACAACACTCCAAATCACTTTACTCCTCCACTGAAAACCCTGGTTCACTCTCTGGGGAGGTCCTGGGGGGAAAAAAAGTTAATATTAGATACTTAAACTAATATTGCTCTGAAAGCATCTGGAGCTGTGCTTGTCTTGAATTCACCATCTTAATTCTTAGTCTTTGACATGTGAATGATCTTTTAGTGTAGAATGCTTTTTAGTGTAGTTTTAAGACTATAATATTTGTTATTGCATATTACAAAGCCGCTTGAATGTTGCTTTAATGTTGTTCTAAGATTGTAATATATACCCTGGCTAGCATCCTCCATCCTGGCCTTGTCTGCCCCACACCCCGGGAGCAGTTTGGTCTACCCTGAGACCCAGCAGAACCATGGGCTTGTTTGTCCCTTCTTGATGTCACCAGGGTGGTTGGAGGAGTGCAGGTGGGACTGTATTACCTAAAGCTCAGCCTTGTCTTGTAGAGCCCTTCTTTGGTGAGGAGAGCATGGACCCTTCACCACAAGGTCAACTCAGGTGGTTCCCCCTGTGCATCTTCAAGGTCCTAATGTCAATATAAGTCATTATGATGTTTCTTGCTGAGGAAGATGGTCCTTTGGGACTTGTTTGCCTATTGACTGTGGAGGGAGTTTGTTTCAGCCTTGTATTACTACACTATGTCAGAGGAGACCTAGTTGCACTCCAGGCAGCAACACTGGGGAAGCCCATCCTCATGTCCCTTTCTGTGATCAGCCTGAGGAAGAACCACACCCTTGAAGGAGCTGCAAGTTTATCTCAAAATTCAGATGAAATTAGACTCTTTGCCCCAAAAATTTGGGTGAAGTTTGACAAGGCTAAAGTAGCTAAAAGCACAGTCATAGTGGTACACTAGTGGGCAGCCATCACCCCTGAGAGGGACAGTGAGAGCACCCAACACCAAATACACCAGGGGACTGTGGTGATTTATTCGGTTAGGTCTAAAAGAACTCCAGCCATTTTTTGACTGTCCTGCGTGTGTGGTGTTTCCAAAACACTGTGCCAGGCTCAGCATGGATTGCTCCAGGGAAATAATGGTGAGACATAACCAGTGAGCACTGTAGATCCTCCTATCTCCTCCTCATCCCTTATCTATCTGCTGGATGAACAGGGTGTCTGGGCCCAGGCTGGGAAGCTGCAGAGAGGAGGGGAAAGGGGTACCAGCCTGATTGCAGGTGTGTGCCAGTTTGTGTATGGCCAAGGTGACCACTGAGCTACAGCAAGGACAAATGCTTCTCCTGATTTTGGACTGTCTGCCAGCCTCATCTGCTCTCCAGGTTGACTTTTAGCCTTTGCTGACACCATGGTACTTTCTGTTTGAGGTGAAAAGACATTATCTGTGGGATTTTGTCTTCTCCTCTTATCTTGTCCTCATTTGCCACTGGTTCAATGCAGGCTGGCCCCTCAAGAGTCCTGCTTATGTCTTCTATCCTGGGAAAACAGTGTGATGGAGAGCATTGGCTCTGCCATAGCTTGTTGCAGGGAAGGCAGCAGTAATGCTTGGTGGGGAAAAATAAATCCAGCACATGAGCAGAGGAATGTATGAGTCAGCAGGCAGGGGCCAGAAAGGGCAAGGGGGTTCCTAGATAGCCATTGCAATGTAGCCTGCAGCCATCACTGGATTGGAGGTGGCTATATATGTATTTATATACTTGTCAATAATGGTTTTTTTCATCCTGTGAGATTGTGGGGAAGCAATGATGGGAAGAGGTGATGTTTGGTGAAGTGGGAAGGCTTCCCAACCAAGCAGCTGTGAGTCAGAGCTTGATGTTTGTGTCTGGCATGGGTTTTACTTCTCCACCCTCAAGCAGCTGTCTACCAGGAGAAAAGATACTCTCTGGCTCGGATACAGGCTTACTCCAGGGATGGTATGGTCCTTGGATGGCATCTGCTGAGGTCTCTTCTGGATGTCATCTGTGAAAACCATACTTGGGGTACATGCCACCTGCATGTATATTCTTCATTTATATAACCCTGTCCACTTGAAAAACTTCAAATGCTTCCCAAGTGCTAATGAAGGATCTTTCAGCCAACCCCGCTAGGAATTGGTGCGTGTTGTTCTCATTTCACAGATTAGGGAGCTCAGGAACAGAAAGGTGGTGATTATTATTCTGGTCAGATACATGAGCGTGGCTCATTTCAGGCTATAGGCAGGAAGAGACCTTCTCCAAGTGTGTATTTGTGCAGCACAATGCTCTGGGGGGACCTGCTGTGGATGAGCCTTTACAGTCCCTGTAATATATTATAAGAAATCCTGACCGTCTAATTTTATCACTCTATAATGGTTTGGGTTCTGTTGGGGTTTTTTTTTTGTGCAGTAGTGCGTCCAACACCTGGTTATAAATGTTTCTGAGCTTTTTTTGGGGAATTCCTTGTTTTTTTTAAAAAACTCTTCTCTAATGCTTTATTGCTGGTGAATTCAGGCTGTGACAAATGGGAAACTTTGCCTGACTCTGCAGTTTCTCTCCCTGCTCACTCTGATCCTGCATACAAATGCGGCAGGACCCTGGGGAGCAGCCAAGACTGCACCACTCAGATGGAGTGGCTGACAGCACAGTGTAAATGTTGAACAAACACCTCTGCCATTGCACAGAGAGGCTGCAATCCCAGCTCTGCTTCCCAGGGTTTTTCTCTCCTTCCCTGAATGTGAAGACAATCATCAGGACCATCTTTTCCTCTTGAGGACACCTGATCCAGCAGACACCAGTGTAAGACCTTGGCTCCCTTAATTCCCCACTTGTCCCATCTGTGGGTCTGGAGTTGGTTGTTTGCAGGACAAAAATGCTCAAATGTGTGATTAATTGGAAGAAGTTCTGTATCTTTGTGTATTCATTCAGTTTGGGGGCTTTAGTCTCAGTCAAACATCACCAGAGTGGAAACTTTTCTGAATGCTATATGAAAAGGCCACAAGAATTATCTTCTTCAGAGTGGTTCCAGATAGCTCTGCTTTTTTGACCTCCCTTGCCCCAACCTGGGCTTGAAGGCTCAGCAGACCCTCCTTGAACTAACCTGCTGCTCTGTCCCTCTCTTTTAGGGGCAGTGAGCAGAGATGGATAAGATACTAGAAGCTGTGGTGATGTCCTCTTACCCCAACAATGTGAAGCAAGGGCTTGTGAGGCGTGTCATTGAGGCGGCGAAGCAGCCCATGGACAGCGAGCAGTGCTGGTCCATGCTGGAGCTGTCCACCAAGCTTTATCTCACTGGAGACACCAAGTATAAAAGAGAGATTGGGAAAGAGGTTTTGGAGGTCTATGGCCACTATCACCCAGAGGAATTTGAGGAGTTCTTCAAAGTCCGCTTCCTTCTGAGTCTCCTCCAAGAAGGCTATTGACCTCTGGGGTACATTATGTACTTGATTATATCCAGTTAGGACTGCAGTTTGTCCTGGAAAGCCCATCAGCAAACAGCATCTTCAGCTTACTGAGGATCGAGGTGCTCCGGAAAGTCTGTGAGAGACCCAGCCCCAAGCAGTGTGCGAAGATCAGCAAACTCTTAACCCAGCATCCTCAGTGCATTCCCACAGGAAAACACCAGCTCTTGTTCTGTCAGCAGCTGATCCGGTGCATTGGGCAGTTCCAGTGCGTATCCGAGGGGGAAGAGGAGATCATGGAGTTTTTGGAGCAGGTGAACAAAGTGAGTGGTCTCCTGCAGAGGATCTGGAGGACTCAGACCTCAGCCATCCTGCCCTCGTTGAAAGAACTGTTCACTATCATTTCTTCAACAGGTAATTTAAAAATAATAATAAAAAAAGGCTGGGTATGTAAATATTGGCTCTGATGAAGTCAAACTCAATTAGTTTGTTATCTTGCAGGGTTTTAATCCACTACAGAAATGCAGCCACAGATGAAATATAATAGACAAGCATCTCTAAAAGTTACCAGGGCTCTGAGCTGGGAAAACAATATGCCCCTGAAACCACAGAGAATCTGCAGGCAGGAGCTGTTAACAGGATTGAAGCATTTGCAGCACAAGTTTGTGTGTTCAGCACTTTCCAGCATCAGCTAGGCTTAAGGGAAAGCATCTTACCTGCAGCTTCTTAGAGTGGAACTTGAGAGCTTTTAGAAATGCCACTCTCTTACGGCTGACTTGGTGGTGCCCCACAGCCTGCTCCCTACCAGAGACTAAGGATAAAGCTAAGCAGTTATTTCTCACTGACCTAGAGGTACAGAGCCCTACTGACTGTCTGGAGGGTAGTTGCATCTTAAGGTGACACAGACTATATTTATCCAACTTCTGCAGCCTTTAGGTTATTGTGGAGGGTTTCAGAAGGTTTTTGGAGGTACCAGTGCCATGAAAGGCTGGCGAGCTCCTGCTTTAGCTATTCCTAAGCCCACAGGAGATGGGTTTTTCAGTATGACAGCCTCATCCTTTGGAAGGAGGCCCATTTGGAGGCAAGCAAAATTGCAGTGGCATCCTTTTGCAATTATATGCAGTACTGAGTAAAAAGAGAGCAAGCAGAGGAAATTTGGTACCTGAGTTGGGCCAAACATGTTGCCATGCCTGTGATCTCTTCCTCCCTTGGGGCTATGTATGGCTTCAGGGAACAGCCATTTGCTAAGATCCAGCTTCATTATGTGCAGCACTGGGATTTGGGGAATTATCCTCCTAACACAGCCAGTGGTGGACTCTACACTGCTCATTGGCAGCAGCTCAGTATCCACTCCATGACGTTTGGATGCTGCACTTGGGGATGTGGTTTAGTGGCAGTGCTGGGTTAAGGGCTGGAATTGATCTTAGAACACTTTTCCAACCTAAACAATTCTATGATTCTAATTATGTGGGCAGAAATGATTTGGTTTTTAGGACAAGAAATGACCTTGTGTGCCTGGTTTTCTTGTTGACTAACATCTTCATTGCTGGGGCTCATCCATGTCTTGCAGAGGAGCAGGAAGCTCCATCCAATGCCTTGGCCAGCGTGGTTCAGTTTGTCCCTCTGGAGCTCATGGATGGTGTCATAAGAAACCTAACCAATGATGACAGCATCACTGATGTGCAAATGATGATGGCCATTGGCAGGTAGGAGAGGCTGCATTAGTGAGTGTCATAACTCAGTTTGGAGAAATGCTCTGTGTGGTTTTGGCTGGTGCTGCCTGGGGAGCGAGGAGTGTGTAGGGAAAAAGAAAACTTCTGTATCATTTCTTCTAGCCCTGAGGTCCTAGAGAACAGGAATAAAGAATGGTTGTTGCTATGATTATGACTTACTATATTTTTTTGGTTTAATTTAGTTTCTTTTCTTAGAAATAAATAGTATTATGGGACGTCCAACGCAGGCTATCTTGAAGAGGTTTGATTTTTTTTTTCCCCCTGAAGTTGTTGAGGACTTTTTCTCCCCAAAAATCTCCTTTTCACTATTTCATTGTGATCTCTGTCTCCCTTCAGAAGGACATCATCTTAAGCCACCAGTCACAGCTGAAGACTTATGTGGGGGAGGTATGCCCAACTGTTTCTAGGTCCCACCTTGGCTTTTGTCAGGTGGGTGTGCTGCAGCTGGACAGACAGAGTCAGTGGAGACCTTGCCAGAGCTTGATGAAGAGTAGTGGGTTGGGCATGCCAGACCTGGTCTTTGCAGCACCAGTGTCCTCTTTGGCATCACCAGATCTTCTTTGCACCCTTATGTCCAAGTCCTACAGCTTTGCAGTACTACTGTGCCTTGTTCTGCACTTACTTAGGGGTATCTTCAATGATCTTAAGGGTATTTTCCAGCCTAAATCATTCCATGATTCTATCTTTAACCCATGCTTTCCTTAGAGGTCTCCATTTAAATAGATGATATTCACATGCAGTGGTGTGTGCACTTAACACAAGGGAGCTGCTGTGTCTTGATCTCACTGAGAGCATCGTTTTTCCTCTTCTTGTTACAGGATTTGCATGTCCCTCCCAATAAGGTTACATGACAGAAACACGTTATTCCTGGTGGGAATTTTATGTATGCAGAAAGGGGCTACTTCTCTTTGGCTTGCTGGAGAAGGTCATGATTTTCCCAGAGTCCAGAGCAACCCAAGACAAAGTATTAAGTAATCAGTTCAGTTCCTAACCCTCTTCTCCATCTTTTTCTCCTTCTGGACACTTGCTGCTGCAAGCTCCAGATGATGAATCTTCTAAGAGTGCCAATATCTAAATATAGAGGTTGCCAAATCAATTGCATCATTCCTTAAAACGTTCTTTGTCACGTAGGAGGATGAGTAAATCAAAGCTTGATGAAGAGTAGTGGGTTGGGCATGCTAGACCTGGTCTTTGTAGCACCAGTGTCCTCTTTGGCATCACCAGATCTTTGTCCAACGCAGGTTATCTTGAAGAGGTTTGATTTTTTTTTCCCCCCTGAAGTTGTTGAGGACTTTTTCTCCTTTTCACTATTTCATTGTGATCTCTGTCTCCCTTCAGAAGGACATCATCTTAAGCCACCAGTCACAGCTGAAGACTTATGTGGGGGAGGTATGCCCAACTGTTTCTAGGTCCCACCTTGGCTTTTGTCAGGTGGGTGTGCTGCAGCTGGACAGACAGAGTCAGTGGAGACCTTGTCAAAGCTTGATGAAGAGTAGTGGGTTGGGCATGCTAGACCTGGTCTTTGTAGCACCAGTGTCCTCTTTGGCATCACCAGATCTTCTTTGCACCCTTATGTCCAAGTCCTACAGCTTTGCAGTGCTACTGTGCCTTGTTCTGCACTTACTTAGGGGTATCTTCAATGATCTTAAGGGTATTTTCCAGCCTAAATCATTCCATGATTCTATCTTTAACCCATGCTTTCCTTAGAGGTCTCCATTTAAATAGATGATATTCACATGCAGTGGTGTGTGCACTTAACACAAGGGAGCTGCTGTGACTTGATCTCACTGGAAGCATCTTTTTTCCTCTTCTTGTTACAGGATTTGCATGTCCCTCCCAATAAGGTTACATGACAGAAACACGTTATTCCTGGTGGGAATTTTATGTATGCAGAAAGGGGCTACTTCTCTTTGGCTTGCTGGGGAAGGTCATGATTTTCCCAGAGTCCAGAGCAACCCAAGATAAAATATTAAGTAATCAGTTCAGTTCCTAACCCTCTTCTCCATCTTTTTCTCCTTCTGGACACCTGCTGCTGCAAGCTCCAGATGATGAATCTTCTAAGAGTGCCAATATCTAAATATAGAGGTTGCCAAATCAATTGCATCATTCCTTAAAACGTTCTTTGTCACGTAGGAGGATGAGTAAATAATTAGTCAGAGCCTGCAAAACATAATTAAGATCACTTAGGAGAAATGTTGAAGTTTTGGCAGCATGTTTATGGCAGATGGGTGCCCCAAAACCAGCATGACGTGTGTGTGCTCCATGCCTAGAAAATCAAAGGAAAATGGACATACTGAAGAATCCTTCAGCTTAGTATCCCTGCCAAACTGGTTGCATGCAGAAGTGTCTTCTTCTGAAGTTTGGGTTTGGGAGTAGCAGGGGAATGAACTGGACTTAGGATGGAGCTTCTGGTCAAGCATGTAAAGACAAATAGTGGTAGAAAAAAAGCAAGGCTGTCACCTGCTGGCGTAAGTGTACACCACAATCTCTTTTACAGAGTTTGTCTGTTTTTAGATAAACTCTATTATTGTGCATCCGTGACATCAGAGGTACTCACAGATTTGGGTTTTGCTTTTTTTTTTTTCCCTGAGGGTGTATCTGTTCCAAAGAGCTCAGGTCCAGATGCAGAAGGCATCTGATGTCACACAGCTATGCAGGCACTCGCTACCTCTGGAGATCTGGGCTTCTAAAGGTTTAGCATACCAAATCAATGACTCCATTGTCAAACTGGGGTCATCACGACTAAAATATTTGTGGATCTTACAATGTGGAAAGTGCAATATGAATTTAAAATGTAATTTCTTCCTGCTCTAGCAACACGGGCAGCACTGTAACAGCCACCAGTGCTGGCAAAATATAGCTTCAAGCAAATAAGGTTATTTTATGCCTGTTTAAAGAAGACAGGGATCTTTGAATCTCTGGATCCATCTACCTGCTTTATAGCATTGACATTACAGACCCCTTTCATGAATGTTCAACTCCGCTGCTCAAAGCAGGACAGTGCTCCCACTGCTGTTCTTTCACAGCTCTTCCACCACTGACTGGGTTGCTTTAGTGGGTCGAATCTCTCTTCTAACAGCCAGTCTGTGTGTATTTCTGGCCATCTTACAGTTCATTTGATCTTATGCCAACAGAAATAGCTGAAATATCTTTTGCCTCCCTGGTGTTTATTCCTTCAATATGTGCAGGAAGAGCAGTCCCTTCCCATCTCTGCTTTCTCATGGCTGCGCTAAACAAGCCAGGTTATTTTAAGCTGTTCTTGCAGGAAGTGTTCTTCATTCCTCTCACCACCTGAGCAGGTTTCTTCAACACAGTTCATTGGTCTTGGGCACAGATGGTGGTGTTTATGCATCATGTTCATCATGGCAGCCTGACCACAGCCTGAGGTGTCATTGTTTTGCTATAGAGAACACCTTTCCTTCTGCAGCACAGCATGGTGCTGGTCTTTTCCATGGCTGCTCTTTCACTGGGAACTTGTAGTCACCTGGTGTCTGCCTGGTTGTCTTCAAGCAGATAAGTTATTGTAATGTAGCCTCCATTTCTAGTGCCTTGAATGCATTTTGAAACAATACATTTCCTTCCAGTTCTACTTTTCTAATCCTCAGGGTCTTCCTTGTGACTCCTCGATCTTCCTCTTGTGTTGATGATGCTTGACAGCTGTGCATCTTCACAAACTTCCTAGCCCTGTTCAGGATATTTGTGCTATCATCACTAGATCCTGAAGAATGTTGTTTGTAGCCTCCTTTCAGGGAGCCAATCAGATATGATCTACTTCTGTCCTTTAACTAGAAATTCCAATGTCCTGACAAACCTGAGTTTGGCACCTGTGATGACCCTCTGTGGCACTCTATCCATTCTTCCCACTCATTGCCTGTTTTCATTGTAGGAACCACCTTCCCACATAAAGCACCATGGAAAAGTTAGAGTCATTGAAACCAACCAGAGTTGAATTTTACATGATGGAGATCATTAACTCCTCTTGTTTGGAGTCCATGAGCACTTCGTGTTTTGCTTTTGTATCAGCTGTCATTGCTCTAGTTTTTGTTCTCATATCTTTTTCCTACATCCATTTGTCACCCTGATCAATTCCTTCCTCTTGCTGAATATGGAGTCAATTCATGTGTTTAGTTTGGAAGTAACATCTAGAAACCCTGTCATATCTTTAATCTTCATCAGATTCACCACATATAGTGATTGCACGGTTCTCCTTGTTTTCCTCTGGTGCAAATGTCTATGGAAGCTTCTCTGGCATTTGCTTTATCATCCAGCTTGGCTTGACTTATTATTATTTTTCAACATCCTAACATATTCTGCTTTTCAAGGTTTTTTTTACTGTCTAGACTTTAATTTTTCCAGTTCATTAATTCCTGCTCTTTGCCTTGTGGTGGTTAGTTATCTGTCTTCCCTTCTTATATTTTGCATGAGATACAAATTGATAAGCAAAAGGAACTAACTGGGTAAGGTAACTGGGCTGAGGTGTAGCCTGAAGGCCTGGGATGTCTTCAAATCAAAGGTACTGAAATGGTCAGCAAAGTTTGATACTTGGAGATCCCACGTCTTAATTACTTCCCAGTTGTTTAACATTAATTTTAAACAGAAGCAATGTGTCATCACTTAGTCTGAGGTTGTTGTTTTATGACAGACTTCTGTAAAGCACTTATTTCTTGCAGAAACTTGACAACATGCTGGTTGAGTGGCTAGAGATGAAATTTTTTACCTGTGACATTCAGGAATAATTGGTTTCTGTTAGGGTTTCCAGGTTGAGTTTTTTAATATGTTTTTGGAAATCAATGTTTCCCACAGAGAACTAAAAGATATGAGTCTGAGTGTTTTTTTCCTTATCACTGACAATGCAGAGATCAAACTAGTGTTGCTTGTTTTCTAATGGTGACAATGCAGAGACCTCACTCCAACCCTCATGTGAGTGTATATAGAGCACTGCACCAGTGTTAAAAACTTGAACTTGACTGAAGTTTGTGGGAAAAATTCCCACTGTACTCTATGGATGTGGGTCTGATCCTCTGATGAACCACAGCATGATGATGACATTGGGGTATTTCCACTTCAGGCTCTGTTGTGCTTTGAATAACATGTGAAATGCCTCATGAAGAGACTGTCTCATCCCAGTGACTGGACATCAGTTTGGAGGAGGTTTGACACAGAGTGGAGCTTGGCTTTTACAATATGTGCATTAAATTTATTTAAGAGTTTGTGTTTCATTTCAGGATGATTGACTGGGTGTCCTGGCCCCTGGGAAAGAACATAGACAAGTGGATCATTGCTCTGCTGAAGGGTTTGGCTGCAGTGAAAAAGTTCAGCATCTTGATCGAAGTCACTCTTTCAAAAATAGAAAAGGTCAGTTGGCTCTTTTAAATGTGAATGTGAACCACGAAAATACCATCTCGCTCCTGAAATACCACCTTGCCTTTCAAATGATGAGATGTGACTTGAGATGTATAGAGAAGAAAGAGTTTGGTGTCCCAAGGGATACTGGTTTTGCAGCTAGGAATGATATTCCTTAGAACAACCTGGGATTCTTCAGGTTGTGGTCTGCAGAGGTACTGATATCTTCAAGATTATGAAATAAAGTAGCCAAGGATTTTCAAGCCAATTGAACACTCTCCTTCCCAAACTATGAAGCTCTTGTGAAACTTGCTTTTGGGAATGTGTCATGCTCTCCTTTGACTGTGCCTGGGTCATTGCTGGCTGGCAGAGGGAAAATACATATCAGTGAGCATATTATCAGTCTGAACAGTCACAGGTCAGTTTTAAAGCCTGTGCCCTGGCTTAGTTCTTTTATTAGTGTAGATAAACCCCCTGCTGCTGTTGCCATCACCTGTTTCAGCAGTGAGTACTAGCTCTCTCTGAAAACTGTGATCAAGCACTGAAACTGGTCACTATTTCAAAAACTTTCCATGCTGTGGTCCTGCTCTTCCCTCCTTCGAATAATGGGGATAACACCTGGCTGAGCTGCCAGAAGTCGTCACCATAGACATTACTAAGACTGTGTTCTTAGGGACATGGTTTAGTGGTGGGCTTGGCAGTGCTGGGTTAACAGTTGGGCTTAATGATTCTAGAGATATTTTCCAACCTAAATGATACTGTGATTCTATAATTATCAGTATTGGAACATTATCAATAACTGTATTTGTCCTTGTGATCCCTCAAGTGCATTGAGCAGTGGGACAGTAGCCAAGCATCTCTGGCTTTTCTTTATCTTTCCTTTCATTGTTAATGCATAGGAAAGGAACACAGCCCATAAAATAACATGTGATTTTTGGAAACCCTCAGAAGTACAATCTGAGAGCACTAGAGGGTATACAGGTATTTTTTGTAAAGTAGAATAAATATCATTACGTAGCCTTTTTATCTCTTTGTCTTCAAGGTTAGTGATAAAGTTCCAAATACTTGAATAAAGTAGAAGAGGCACATTTTAGAAAACATAGCATTCTACTGTGCTTGCATGGCTTTTTCATGAGGAGATATGGAGATGCAGCACTGTCATAGAGGCATTACACAAGCCTGAAAGGGTGAGTATAACCCCCACAATATTTTTAGGATGCCCCGAGCCAGTGCTCTGGACAGGGGATTACTCTGCAGACCTAGTTACAGGCTGCTTGCTTCAACATCCAGCATGGAGTAGGAAGAGACCAGCAGCCATGGTCGATGCCCAGTGCCTCTGTTTCCTGCTGTTTGCTTCTCCTGCTGGTTGCAGTGCCATCCTGCCTTCCAATTTGATTTTTTTTTCTCCCCTACCAGGTCTTCTCCAAGTTGCTGTACCCCATCGTGAGGGAGGGAGCTTTGTCTGTCCTGCAGTACATGCTGCTGAGCTTCCAGCACTCCCACGAGGCATTTCACTTGGTAAGGCTGTCTCTGGCACTTGGATGAGGGCATTTTCCTCAGTGTAACCCTGCTGTGGGGCAGCAGGGTTAGGAGGGGACCTAAGGCATGGCAGATGTTGCCGCTCTGGTTTTGGAGTGCGTTAGGTGGAGCCTTTGTGTTGAGAACATCTCAGAGGGCCCCACTGTGGAGGGCAGGGAATACATTATTAAACAGCCCTTGCTTTTCCTAAGCAGGTGCCTCACTCTCTGTTGGACTTAGTGGTCCCCATCCCAAATGTGACTTTAAATTGCAACCAACATGTGGCACCCATTTCTTTCAGTGGTGGGCCATCTTTGGAAGGTTTGTACAGAATCAATGCAGCAAGACCAGAAGACTGGATCAAAATACTTCACTACACAAATTCTCTGTTAAAAGCAAAACCAGCTTTTGGCAGCATTTCAATACCCACTTTTCATTTCCACAGTGATATTTTGTAATTTGTTTTGCTGTTGGCACTAAGGCACAGCTCTGCTTCCTGCTGGTACTGCCTCTGGAATGCTGAATTTAAAAAGTGAGGCTGAAGGCAAAAGCATGCTTGTAGTGATTGAACTGATAAAAGCAGTGATGAAAAATTACTCCAATTAACGTTTGGTTTTATACTTTCTCGTTAAAGCCCTTACATTTGGCTTTTCACCTAAAGTTCACAGAATAGACAGGTAAGGCTGGAAAAATCAAAGCTAGCCAACATTTTCATCTGATGCCTTTTCATTCCTCAACTTGAGATACTTTAAAGGAACCTGAATTTCTTGAGAAACTCTTTGGTTTCTAAAAATAGTCATTCCAATGTGTTGTCTTCAGTTGGGCATCAAATATTGAAACACTCCAAAAGCTGTTAGTTGCTCTTGGCTTGAAGTATCCATCTGTAGCCCATAAGCATAAATTTCCTCCTTTATTTAGAAAACCCAAAAACCAACAGGGCAAGACCATGTCTTTTTGTATTTGCCCTTGCACTTTGGAAGGGTTTTGAGAATTGTTCCCATCACAGCTTGGCAAAATTCTGATGTATAAAAAGGTGCTGCAATTGATTTGCTTCCCCAACAAACCTGTCCTGTTGGAAAGTAAATAGTTAAAATCCCCAACATTTTGAAGGGAAAGAAAAAGAGCAGAGGAAGACCAAGTGAGGAAGAGGGGACCAGGAAATGGCTGGACTGGAGTCCTGATACTTTACACCAGGATTATTCTGGGCTAAAAATAACTTAAAATATAAATATGAAAAAGGTTGTGTAAGTGCCTGGGTCACTCTAGCACATCTGCAGGGTTGGAAATAAGTTATTAATTCTCTGTGCAGCTGCAGGGTCAGCAGAGGGTGCCCGTGAGCAATGGATTGCTTGCCTTTGCATCTGCTTTTGCATTTTTACGTTTTTGAGATGAAAGCACAATAAAGACTGTGCTGCTTATATGCATGTTGTCACCCATCTGACCATACCAATTCCAATTCAGTGTATTCAGTATAAAATAACATAGAGCACAGCAGGCATTTCTTTTAGGCTAATCCCATCTACCTTGCAGGTTTGAATCCCTGCACTTGGCAGTCAACATGTTCTTCCCACCGTGGGTGTGGGATTTAGGGGAGACTAAAGATTGGCAATTGCTGCTCAGCAAAGCAGCAGCACAAACCTGCAGGTGTCATGCAATGTGAAACCCTCTAAGGTTGCCAAAATCAACAGAAGAGTTGCTGTTGAGTTCAAAGGGTGAAGGATGAAGTCTAGAATGGCACTGAAGTCAACTCCTGTTCACTCTTTTCCGTCTGCAGGTGAATTTCATTCCCCTAAATGTATTAAAATTTTGTGAATAATTTGGAGTAATTTTTGCAGTGAATTTTTCTTTTCCAGCTACTCCCTCACATCCCCAGGCTGGTGGCCTCTTTGAAGAAGGAGGATTCCAATTCTGCAACCAGCTCCCTGGAGCAGCTGGCTGAGCTCATCCACTGCATGTTCTTCCGCTTCTCAGGATTCCCAGACCTCTATGAACCAGTCCTAGAAGCAGTTAAAGTAAGCCATGCCCTGCTCAGTCATTTTACTGCTTCCCATGTGGAAATGACATCTTTGTTGGTAGCCTGGAATAGAGGGACTGTCCCACTGGTAGGGATGTCCTAGCCTCAACACCTCAAACGGTGGTAGAAGAAAGGGGATTAAAATTCTGAGTTTGAGCCCTGTGTAGGCAGGTTGAGGGAAGATATTTCTCTAATGGTGGGCCTGCAGAAGTCCTGATGGTGCCTGTAGGTTTTAGCTATAACATTATTCTCAAATGCCTCTAAAGACTAATACAAACAGGTAAACTCTTCCATGCATGGAGGCAGGTTCATGTGAAGAGCAGGTAAAATGAGTTGTGTGAATGCTTCTAGCAGAGGAGTTTTGCAGTTGCCCATTACTAATTCTTCATAGGAAAAGATCAGTCATTGGTTCATTGAATATTCTGAGTTGGAAGGGACCCACAATGATCATCGAGTTCAACTCCTGACCCTGCACAGGACAACCCCAAGAATCACACCATGTACCTGAGAGCATTGTCCAAATGCTTCTTGGCTTGGTGCCATGACAACTTCCCTGGGAAACCTGTTCCAGTGTCCAGCCACCCTGTGCAGGACACTTTTCCTAATATCCAACCTACACCTCCTCTGACACAGCTTTGTGCTGTTTTCTTGTGCCCTGTCACTGGTCACCAGAGAGAAGAGATCAGTGCCTGCCCCTCAGCTTCCCCTTGTGAGGACAGGTAATGATTTGTAACACAGCTCTCTCTTTCCAAGGCTCTCCCAATTCCAAATGAGGACCGGATTAAACATCTCTTGGGACAAAATGCTTGGACCTCCCAGAAGAATGAGCTAGCCTGCTTCTACCCACGCCTGGCATCTAAGTCAGAGACGGGAAAGATTGGGTTAATTAACTTGGGAAACACCTGCTACATGAACAGCATCATACAGTCTCTTTTCATGGCTTCAGAGTGAGTTTTTGCTCCCTTGCTCCCATTCAAGACTGTTCCAGGGGTTGCTCCCACTTGAGTGTCCCACTCTGATTTTTCATCTCACAGATTGCATCTCTGCTTTTCTTTCACAGCTTTCGGCATTCAGTGTTGAATTTAACTGAAGGCAACTCCCAGCCCCTGATGACAAAGCTCCAGTGGCTCTTTGCATTTTTGGAGCACAGTCAGGTAATTATTTCATGTTCTAGGTATTTGTTTGGACTGTCGGCTGCGGAAAGGCTCGTCTCCAAGTCGCTTCCTGCCGGCTCTAACGTGCTGATAAGGAGCTGTGGATCTTGGTGGGTTTTTGTAATGGGACGAATTTTGTTTATGTGAAGGAGGCTAATTTTGGGAGAGGAGGAGGGAAACTCCTATCACCCATGAAAGTGGGAAAGTGGGCTACGTTCACGCCAGGCTGCCTGTCTTTAACTTGTGGTCTTCTTGGGTTGGGCTGATGTAATAACTAATAGTTTTGACAACGAAGTCCATTAGGTAATAGTTTGCATCTGTGGTCAGCTGAGAAGCAGAGGTTTTGTTTCTTGCTGTGCAGCAAGGGAGAAGACTGGAGCAGCTCTCTTGTCCCACTGCTCCCCAGCAAAACACTAGCAATCGATGAAAATTGCCTTAAAAGTGAGTTTGTTAAAAGAATAATAATAAAACCCCCTTAGATTCCAGATGCTTTGAATCCTCTGTATGTGAGGGAAAGTAAAATAAAAATAACACCCTTAAACTAATTGTAAATATTTCCATGACAAACATGAAATTTAATGGAGTGACTCCTGGAGATACAGCTAGGTCATATCTAATTCCTCGCTTGAAAATGTGTCCTTCTGTCCCTAGAAAGACAAGATTTTGGAAAGCCAGTGAATTTTCCCTTGCTGGGTAGCAAGTCATCCAGGCTTCTCCATTTCCCATGCCTTGATTGGCAGAATTGGCTTGTAGCATTGTGGTATTGTGTCACTACAGATGACCTGGGGGGAAAATATATACATCCTGTTTAATTTAATATTTGGTCATAGAAGAGTCTAGGTTTTGATGGCAGGTTAGGGTGTCTGTGTTCTGTGATGAGCAAGTACAGAAGCATATTTGCTTGTTGTGTAGCTGATGGTTAATGGTTTCCTGCTAATTTCCTTTTGGTTATTTTTCTTTTTTGGGTTGTTCTTGAAGTTACTTTTTTGCTTAAGATGGGTCTTTTTCCATGTTAATTAGACATCTGCTCCCTAATGACGACAATTACATTTTCTGGTAACACAGATTACCTGCCTGTAGTGATCAGAATGTTGGGTGGGAGTTTAGTGGATTTTTTTGCTTTGTTTTTTTTTTTTTTTTTAATGAAAGGATTTGGTGAGAGAGATCCTGATCAAATTAAATGGAGAGGCAAATTAAATTCAGACTGAATTAAGTAGAATTATCTGGATCAGGCCAATAAACCATTGCAAAATTGAACGATAAACACGTGGATATTTTATAGAAGTGTATGTAAAATAGTGTCTGAAATTCATCCTTACCATCCTGGCTTGCAGCAAACTAAGAAAGTCTTCCTGTGCACTGGGGTTAGCAGCCTTTGTAGGGTGAAAAAAGGGACCTTATCAGGCACAGAACACTGTGCTCCCAGTGAAGCAGCCAAAAGACCACTCCCCTCCCCTCTCCATCCCCCTGTGTGAATTGAGGAAAAATCCCTAGGACTAAATGCACTTCTTCTGTGTTGCTGCCAGCGACCTGCCATCTCCCCTGAGAGCTTCTTCTCTGCCTCCTGGCCACCCTGGTTCACTCCTGGAGCTCAGCAGGACTGCTCAGAGTACCTCAAGTACTTGCTGGACCGGTACGTGACGAATGCCATGATTTCGGAGCCTGGTGACAACGACATCCCTAAACCCCAGTGTAATGTTTAATGCTGACCCACATGCAAACAGGGCAAGTGGCTGAGGCTCAGAGGAGTTGGGAGAGTGGAGGGCTGGGGTGACAGATGGTGAGACTGGTCTGAGGCTCCTTAATAAAACCCTGTTTGGACAATTTTAGGGGTAAGGTCAGAACTTCAACTTGAAAATTTCTGCCTTTGCTCTGAAGACAGAGGGCATTCATAGAATTACATAGCCATTAAGTTTGGAAAAGACCCTTATGATAATTAAGTCCAACCATTAACCCAGCACTGCTGATGCCATGAAGAATTTTTGCCTTTTCTTTTATATCCCTGTTATACCTTTTTTGCAACTTCTGTATTCCTAGTGCTTTTTGCCCACATTCTTAGACTTGTTTGTCAAGCTAGGAGACTAAACATCTTAGAAGCTTCATAGTTAGGGATCAGTGTGCCCCAGACCCCAAGGTCCTCTCCAGAACATACTCTGTAAACCAAGATAGAACCATCCAGGGGAAGGCTCCTTGGGGAGGGGGGCTCACTCGAGCCTCTCATTGGGGAATCTTTGATAGATATGCTAATTAGTAAGACCTATAATGTTATACCCAATCTTTTGGGGTGGGCAGGTTGCGGGGTGCATTTCGATCATATGACCTGGATGTGTGCACCTAAGGATCCTTAAAATAAATACCAAGGTAAAATCCCTTTTCCCCTTCTAACCGTGTATGACTCCTGATTTTAAGACCAGGAAAAGGCATCACTGCCAAGTCCACCACTAAATCATGTCCCTAAATGACGCATTAACACGTTTTTTAACACTTGTAGGAATGGTGATTTTACTACTTCCTTGGTCAGTCTGTTCCAATGCCTGACTACCCTTCACCATTTCATTGAAGAAATTTTTCCTGATAGCTAATCTAAAATTGTACCAACCTTAGAGATTTGCCTGACAAGCCACTCACCCTCCTCTGTAAAATGTTGATTTTTGCCTTTTACCTAGAAATATCAAATCTCTGGTGTCTCAGTGATCCCTCTAGGAGTGTGGGGTCAGTGGCACGTGAAGACTCAGGTTCCCAAATCCTGTCTGACTCCTTCCCACCTTTCTCCCACAGCATCAGAACCCCTGGGTACAGGCAGGTTAACTGGGATTAACCCCTTGCAGTGAAGAACAGAGCCCTACTTTAGAAACTACCTCTTGGCATTGTATTGATGCATAATGCAGCCTTTTTCTCCCCTGCCAAAGATTGCATGAAGAAGAAAAAACTGGAAAAAGGATCTACCAGAAACTCAAGGAATCCAGCTTGATGTCTCAGGCGGTGGAGCATCATTACTTAAACAAGACATTGATTGAGAAGATGTTTGGGGGTAAAATGATGACAAAGATCCGCTGCTTGAAGTGCCTGAATGTTTCCTCCCGAGAAGAAGCCTTCACAGACCTGTCCCTGGCTTTTCCTCCATCGGACAGGAATGTGCGTGGGAGCACATCTATTCTACCAGTGGAAGAAATTGGCCCACAGTTCATTGAGCCTCCTGAAAATGCAGGCCAGCTTACGGGCTCTCCCTGGATCCGGAGGAAGGCCCCCAAGGCCAGTGACCATGCAGCCCCACCAGTGTCGGTGGAAACATTACGCTTCCAAGAACCAGGAGAAGCAGCAAATCCTGTACGTGGCAATGATGTTGGGGTGGATACAGCCAAAGACCCTCTCTCAACTTTTGGGGAGCAGGCATGTGCTCCCAAGGACTCCAGATCCGTGCCAGATTTAATCAACTATTTTCTATCCCCAGAGAGACTGACAGCAGAGAATAAATACCACTGTGAGAAATGTGCATCCTTGCAGGATGCTGAGAAGGTGGCAGAGCTGACAGAGGGTCCACACTACCTCATCCTCACACTGCTGCGGTTTTCCTTTGACCCACGGACTATGAAGAGGAAGAAGATCTTGGACAATGTCTCCATCCCTGTGGTACTCAAGCTACCCATCCTTGTTGCTCCAGAGGAAACTGAGGAGGTTTGCCAGCATGGGAAGGATGGTGCTGTCCCAGGGAGCGGCTTCATGACTGTTGTGTATGACCTCTGCAGTGTGGTGGTGCATTCAGGCATCTCCTCTGAGAGTGGCCACTACTACTGCTACTCCAGGGAGTGCACCGACACTGTCCCTGACGGGCAGCCCCGGGATGGGGTGCCAAAACCAGCCTCTGACAAACAGTTGGACTTTGAAATCCAGTGGTACCTCTTCAATGACACCAGAGTTTCCTTCTCCTCCTTCGAATCGGTCAGCAACGTCACCTCGTTCTTCCCCAAAGACACGGCCTACGTCCTCTTCTACCGGCAGCGTCCGGGCCGGCAGAGCTGCCTGCTGCACGAGGCTCTGGCTGAGGCCGGCCGCCTGCATGGCGAACCCTCTCTCCACAAGGAATTGATGGAAGCCATTTCCAAAGACAACATCCTCTTCTTGCAGGTAACTCCCACTGCTATGCAGAGCAGGGTGCAATCCTGTGACTGTCTGACTCAAGGGCCACATTCCCACCCATCCAGGCAGCAGTAGGATCCTGTCCCGTGGTTAAAATCCTGCAGATACCCACCCACTCTCTGAAGCCAAATCCCTTCTCCTTTTTAGCACCCAGATATAAACAGGTTATAGTTTCCTGATGAAACTGGGTGCTGAGATCGGTACAAGACACCTTGTGGCTGTGCTTGGGGTTGACTTGCTATTGTCTGCCCCTGGAAGCTCAACCTGAAATTTTCTTTGAAGTGCCTGGGAAAGATAGGATAATGGAATAGTTTGGATTGGAAGGGACCTTTAAAGGCTATCTAGTCCACCTCCCCTGAAGGATGAGAAGGGACATCTTCAACTAGATCAGATGCTCAGAGCCCCATCCAGCCTGACCTTGAGTGTTCCCAGGGAAATCTGTGCCAGTGCCTCACCACCTTCGTTGTAAAAAACTTGTTCCTTACATTCTACCCTTTCCTCTCCTTCCCACCTTCACTCACTGGTAACTAGGTGCTCCTTCCTACCACCTCTGATGTTTACCTGAGCCATTGCAAGCCAGGTCTTTTTTTTCCTTCTTCTCTTCTCATCATAGAATCATAGAATGGTTTGGGTTGGAAGGGACTTACAGACCATCCAGTTACGGCCCCTCTGCCATGGGCAGGGACCCTTTCCACTAGACCTGGTTGCTCCAAGCCCCATCCAACCTGGCCTTGAACACTTTCAGGAGTGGGACATCCACAGCTTCCCTGGGCAGATGGGTGAGCTGGGAATACAAACTAGAACAGATTGCATTCAGCTGATACAGTTCAACCCGTTCCAAACAGCAGTGTCTCATATGACATGAGCTGCATGTGGGGGGATCTGAGGGGTCCCTCCTCTCCCATAGGTGACATGGGAGGGCTGGGTTTGATCCCTGGAGAGCTGCAATGCTTTGCTGCATCCCTCCTGCTGAGCTCTAGAGCACATGGTCTTCACACCCCAGTTTAATTTGAAGGAAGCTCCCAGGGGGAACCTTACCGGTTCCTGGCTCCTTAGGGATGGTGGGAGCATCCCCCCACCTGAGTTCTTTATCTGCTGATATCCTTGTGCTATTTTTCCCCCTTCCTTTTCCCAGGAGCAGGAAAAAGAAGCGCGGAACAGAGCCGCCTATATTTCTGCCTTGCCGAAATCCCCGCTCTGGTGGAGAGACTTGGACAGGGACAAGGATGATGACAGCTCGTCCGGGGGCTGCAGCCCAGCAGCGGGTGGGGGCGGATCCGGCTCCTTCCATGGACTCGTCTTTTAGCCAATGGCTTAAACCAGATGGGCAGTGTCCACAGGGCCAACCTGAAGCCAGAGGCTCCTCTTCCTCACCCCAACGACGGTGAGCATCTCGGAGGAGGATTTGAGAAACATTTCAATGGAAAAGGTCTCAGGGGCTGATTTGGAGGCGCCTGGAGGGTCTCGCTGCTTCCTATGCACTTGGTCTTCATGCCTTAATGTACCTAAGCTAACGCAGAGATGAGCAGCTGCCGACAGCTCAGAGAAGTGTCCTTTTGCTTCAGCATAGCCATGTCTTGCCTGCTGTGAGCCATGCCACCAGCCTGAGGAGGCAATGGGGACAGGCAGGGGGAGGAAGACAGACCCAGCGAGGCCCTAAGGATGAAGATATCCCATGCATGTCCCGTCTGCAGCCCTTCCCATGGCGCAAAGTTGGTTCTGGGAGGACCTCTGGTCAGTTGTATTTCTTTTTAATGTGGTTTGGGAACCCACCATGACAAATTCTGAAGGTAGAAAAAAGTCTGAAAATGCCAAAATGTAGCAATGCTGGTCTGTGGGGCAGTGAGCTTGTAAGCCTGCTTGGTAACAGCGAGCAGTGGCAGGTCAGCCAGAGGGGGTTTATGCTGCATTGCAAGATACCCAAAAGAGACTGAGGGGCATAAACCCCTCCAGCCAAGAGAGACTGACCTGATCCAGTTTGGGTTTCTGGGCTCCAGTGAAGACCGACTGCATTACTGATGACCTCTGGATGCTGTTAGTGTGCACGGCAGGCCTAGACACACAGCTGTTTTTCCAGATTGTCTTTAGGACTCAATTAGTCTCCTGCTGCTGCTGTCATTTGATGGCTTTCTGGGCTGGATCTGCCCTTTAAAATTTGGGCTTTGCCTTGGGATACCCTGAACTGAGCAGCAGATGACAGACCTCTCCTTAACTCAAGATCTATTTTTTTTTAATGCTGATTTGCAATGTGAGTAGCCCAACCAGATATGTTATATCAACCCAATATCAATATATACTATGTAAACCAATGTATTATATAAATCAGTAATGGGACAGGGGCTTATTTCGATGGCAGATGGCCAACTCAAGCCCCAGGCAGCACATCTACAGGACCACAGCTTCCTTCCATGTCCCCCCTCAGCTGTTGTCCTCTGCCTGCTCCTCCTTCACACCTGTAGTAGAGATTTCTCTAGCTCAAGTGGCAGAGACTTGTGCCTTAGGTCTTAAGTGCAGGGCCTAATCCTGACCATGGGGTAGTGGGGTAGGAATATTGAGTTGCTCTGGAGGAAAAGGCAAAGCACAGACATTGCTACAGATAATGTGAGCAGAAAGTCTGCTAGAGAGGACACTTGGGGTCAAGTATCTGGTGTATACTATCATATTCTTTTATTGCCTTTCCTATATATAAATAAAGGAAATTAATAAATTCAACATAGAGACTTAGTGTCTTATTGCAGGACTCATAGATATTGGGCTGATGGATCAAAAAAGAGATGGGGAAGCTGATGCATCCAGTCTCAAGGATGTGGGACAGTCCTGCAGAGTGGTGGCTTGGAAGAGGGGATCAGGCAGAGGTGGAATGGGAATCCCAGCGCAGAGCTGTGTGTCCTCCAGAAGAAGATCACAATATTAATAGTGGAGCCTTGTAGATGAGCAGTGGAATGTGTTTGTTGTTTTTAAGTCAAGTGCTATGAGGAAATAAATGAGGACCCAAAGCTGAAGTGTCACAGAAAGTACAGTGTTTCCTGGTTTTATTAATAGACTTCTATTTATTTCCCATTCAAAGAGGTTGCCAAAAGTTTTCCTGTTGCTGTCATGCTAGCTCCTTTCTTTATTCTGGAGTATCACCTGAAGGCATTTTCTGTGCCATTTGCTGTAAGGTGCTTTTGTAGGAGACTATCTTATACTCGATGAGATCCTAATCTCATCAAACCAACATGGAAAATTGAGAGGCTGTATCATAGCTAAGCTCTTTCCTGAACAGGCCTTGTTTTTTTCCCCAAGATTTTCTGAGATGAGCAGAGGCAAGCAGCACGCAGTTCTCAGCATGGATGGCAGTCTGGAGAGTGTCAGTGGTGTAATGAGGTTGACTGATTTAGTCCCTGTTAATTTCCTGTAATTATTAGGATTGGACTTCCCTTTTGGACTCAGACAATCCTACTAAGTCCTTGATGAAGATATTAAATAGTATTGGTCCCAATACAGATCTTTGAGGAACACTACTCATTGCTGGTTTGGACAGAGTTGTTGACTGTAGCTCTTCCAGTGTGGCCATATAGCCAATTCCTTATCCATCTAATGGTCCATCCCTCCATCAAACCAGTATCTCTCCAATTCAGAGGTTAAGAATGTCATAAGGGACCATATTAAAGGCCTTACAGAAGTCTAGTATAGTATGAGTTTGGTGTACTGCTATCTGTGCTACACCAATTGTAGTATATACTATATTAATACTAGTGTTAGTAATGCCAGTGATCTTTGCATATGGCATATTGATAAAGTATATGCTATATTATATGTGAAAGTATGGCTCATTTTGTCTGTCACACATGCCTCGGGTCAAGGAGAGCCCATAGGGGAGTCCTCAGCTCTTGGTTTGGGTTTCCATGTGTGCTGCAGATGTGAGATGATGCTACTCTTGTCTAAAACAGGACCTGTGCCTAGGGAGGTGTATTTTCCCGGTTGTGTTTTTTTTGTTTAAAAAAAAAAAGTCTTAAAGGGAGGGTTGAACTTCAACTCTGGAGAAAAAGATTTGTCCTTGTGCTGAGGTTCTCTGGGTGATTTGGTGTCCTGAGCTAAGGCTCACAGGTGCTGAGCTGCTGATGGGTGAGGAAGGCAGCATTTGTCCTCACCCTGCACACAGCAGAGCACAGATACAGGGTATGAAGTTCAATTTAGCATTGAAAAATACGTGGCTTGGGTTCTGGTATCAGGAAAAAGCCTAGCTACATCCTAAAGGCCCTTGTTACCCATACAGGACATTTGAAGCTGTAGGAGACACTTGGTAACATGCTGAGAAGATGCTCTGAAAGCTTTAAAGGTGCTACATAATCAAACTTGATCTGCTCATTAATTTCCCCCTTTTTCCCTTGCTCTGCATCCATGCTGGGAATCACCAGGGAGAGATGTCTTTTTATTATCATTGTTTTATTTTCCTGTTGCTTTTCTGTTGCATATACAGTACTTAAAAATGAGATCACCTTCACATCAGGCATGTACCATGTTTATTAACAGCAAAAAAAGTATTATCTAGGCTTCACTCAAGACCGATTTACAGGATAAATAATTGTTTCAAATTACTTTAAAAAAAACCAAACAACAACCCCCCAAAGAATAAATTAATAACTTAAGTGATTAGCTGTCCACAGTGATTTGAAAACTTAATAACCATTCAAACAGTGACACCACAAGAAGACACATACTGTACAGTTTGCCACAGATTACTCTTGTCCTTCCTTCTACAAATGGAAATCAAAAAATTAAAAATACTCCTCTTTAAGAACAGTCATAGGCTTTGAAACACACAAAACATCCCTGCGCATCGGCTGCTGGTGCAACAGCTTCACAGCCGGGGCTCTGACCCCTCCTCGCAGCAGGTTAAGAAACAAATGGAGAAAACTACCCTAATCTGGGTCTGATCCCACACAATGATGCCCAAAGTCAGTGGGGACATGTTGACTTTGCCAAGGGCTGGGTTGAGTGGGACATAACTACTCTAAAGGTTTGGTCCTAACCCTACGGGATTCATCGACAGGCTCCCCGTGGAGCCAGGGTCCTGCTCCCTTCCCCTCTCTGCAACGTGGTTCAACCACCATGTCCAAACTGCTCTCAAAAAAAACGTGGTATTTTCAGGGTCGATGTGGCAGCAGAACGCTGAAAACTGTGCAAATGGCATTTCCCCCACCCCCCTCATTAAGGAGAAAATCCTGCCAAGTTTTTTTCCACCTTGGTAATTAAGGACGAAGGGGTTTTTAATGAGTTTTGCTGAGCGGGATGTGCAGTGCCATGTATGATGCTGGGCGTGACAACAGGGTAAGCACCACATGCTGCCCAGCCATTGCCTGCAGACTCAAAACAGCTCTTTGCACTACTAGATGGCAATTAATTACACCTCATGACACAGCTGTGAGGTGGGGAAATAAGTACTAAAAACCTTCATTTTACAAGCCGGAGAAAAAGCAGGATGCAGAGTTCACGTGAACCCTCTCATCCCACATGAAGATACAGTGTGGTGTCACCCAGAGACTGACAATAAAAATGATGGTTTCTTATCTCCTGGTCTTGGGGCAAACCTCTCCCATATAGTGAACCCACTGGCCTAGAAATGAACCCATTATATGCTAGCAATGGGCTATATCAAAAATGAAGAGCCTGCTGATTGGGAGCAAGTCTGTTGAGAAGCTTTTTTAGCTAAAGAGATGGAGCCATGTGGCCCAGCTTCTGTTTCAGATGTTACTGGCTGGTGTTAAAACTTGAACACCACGTGCCAGGGCCAGCTGGCCGTGGGCTGGCAGGGGACAGCTGTATTGTGACACCTTGCTACATATCAACTCTTCCCCAGAGTAAACCCTAAATAAGCAACCTGATCAACAGTACAACACTAGGAGTTGTGAACAAAGAGATGAAATTGTGGCTACAATGATAAGACATTAAGGACAGGCTGATGGAGGGATGAACTGCTCCAGGCCAAGGAGGAATCATGATCAAAAGGTGCACGCCTCGACCTGCAAGAGCCTCATTAACAGCTGCAAGATCATTGTGTACACGTGGGAAGGTTGGGCAAAGAGAGGCATTCAGACTCATCAGAGGCCCCTACATTGGCTTATTGGCTCTTGTGATTTGATGCTGGACTGATTTTCTTGATGGCTCTTTGATGGCCTTGTGTGTTCTCTGGCTGGTGCCAGGGTTAGGCTTTGCTCTTCCCCCTCCTGTTACAGCTAGGACTTCTCCATAATCACAGCCCCACTGCCTCCCTCTCATCTAGACAGCATCCCTCCAATGGGACACACAGTGTGGGTGTCAGCTTTTACATGGAACGGAACTTTAACATCACCAGGTGGGAAAACACTAACACAATGCAAGCATGACTTGAGAAAACCATCCTTTTACTTGCCTCCTAGGCCAGAAAGATCAGACAGGATCTGGGAACTATTTTAACATCTTCTGTAAGACCTGGACATGGCTGTACCCTGCCCCCCTAAGGAGCCATGATCATTGGATAGCCAAAACAAGCCAACTCTTCCTGGTATGCCAGGGTGTGCAGGTGGCATGGGGCTGCTGAGAGCTCTGGATCTAGCCTAACAAATTTACAGGTTCAAGCTGTCTCCCAGTTGCTATAACTGTGTGTCCGTGTCCTGGATGACTTGTGCTGGGCCAGCCAGCCCTCTCTCAGGTGCAAGGGATGGCCCAGTATGGATTAGGTCCTCTCACTGGGGAGTATGAACCTAGGGGTTGAGCTTTGTGCCTTGCCACTTGGCTTCATGGCCAGAGAAGTGGCCCTGTCCCTGTTTTGGATGTTACAGGGCTCTAAGCAACCCCTTGGGCCCCTTCCCTCACATGGAGGAGTCTCCACTCAACCCCGGCAGCACAGGGTCTCAGTGTGGAAGAGATGCTCCAAGCAGGGCCAGCTATGGGGTTGACCTAGACTGGTCTTGAAAAGCTCCAAGGATGAACCTCACGGGACAACCCTGTGAAACCATGGCACTGCTGTCCCATGAACAGCTCACAGGAGCCCCTCAGCAAAGTGTCTTCCAGCACGTCCTCGTCCCCACACATTTCTTGTAGGGTTTCTCCTGCCCAGCTCAGAGCTCAGGGAATGGACCAAGGATCCCGCAATGCCAGACCACAGGCCTCACATTGTCAGGCAGGATGACCCCCTTGAAGGTGAAATGCCCAAGAGTGGTGGAAACTCCCCTCCCACCAGTGCATGACTTTACTGAGCATTCCACAACCCACAAATCTCTGCATATCGAGACTCAGGCCAAAGGAGCACATGGTGAGGACCAAGACCCAAACCTTACTGGCAAACTCCCCTGCCTTCTCTTGTCCCAACCTCATGGGTCCTATCTCACCCTTGCCAGTGGCTGGTGGCCCAGAGTTCAAATCCATCCCAGTTAGCCCCCAGACAAGCCAAGCCTTCCCTACCTTTTGGTTCCAATTCTGCATTTGGCCCTGTCTGCCAGACCCTCAGCTTTGCCCTGGCACAGTCTGCGCTCACACATTATTTTCTTTTGCCAACTTGAGACTAAGCCTAAGCCTGGCACCCATTTAGAGCTGGAAATGTATTTCCCATTGAACACTCAAATGCCAGTTCAGAGCAAGTCAGCTCCAAGGCAGCTCACACATCTCACCAGACAGAGGAACGGTGAGCAGCACTTGCACACTCACAGCAAGGGATACACACTTTTGGAGACTTTTGCCTTTAAAACCAGCTGCTTAGTCATTTTCAAGCTTGGGGAAAGCTTTGAGCCATGGACCTGGTGCTTCATAAAACTAAATATTGAGGTCATGATGCTTGTCCCACAGACAACCCTTCTCCATGCGCGCACACACACGTGCAAGCACATCCCTTTTCTAAATCAAACCATAGAGCTGTAGAGCAGGCTCTGATGTGAAGGCTCAAGCCAGTTTAATTGCAATTAAAATGAATAATTTGCAATGTTCTCAGTTTCCTTAAATAACTATTTCTAACAAAGGAGTCTGTCATACTTGAGAATTCAAGTATAAAGTGGATGTGATAAACTCAATGCCTTCAGGACAAAGTTCTTGGCAGTCTGTGTAATTAAAGCAGCTGCTTTTCAATATGGTTTAAGACTAAATACTGCACAAACATTAATCACCAGGGACTGCTGTAATCAGCTTGGCAGTCGTCATGGGTGACTATTTCCACTGAAGCCATTGATTACTTAATGCTTTCAGGAGGGGTTGATACAGTCATGTCTATATGGCACAGAGTCTGTGAGCTTCTCCTTAGTTTGGTGGTGTTGTTTGCTTGGTGCTTTGCAGGGGAAAAGATAGAGGAATGTATCTGTTTCGGTGAAAACACAGACTCCACTGCAAAGCAGAGAGGGAGCAGCAACCAGCAGTTGGTAAGTAGCTACTTTTGGGCTGCTTTGGTCCTTGGTGTGCTAATTGCAATGGACCAGTTACTGGGGATGCTCATGAGAGCAAATTATCAAAACACAGTGTCTGAGCCTGGGAAAAGAGCTATCCCATGCCCATGCTTGCCCCATGAACAAAGATATTTGTGAAAAGTGGAAAAAAAGGACTAGTTTCTCCAGTACCACAAAAGGCTTTTCCAGTCTTAATTAACACCTTGGGTTAACTGTGGGAGTGGGCACTGGATGCACCTAGTCCCAGTGCAGAAGCACAGGGTACCCACTCAGCAAATTGCATTCAAACCCACTGTGTTCTTTCTCAAGCCACTAAAGCTAACAGCTTAAGAAGAAATAGGAAAAAATCAGCTTCCCAGTTGAGTGACATTCTTTTTTGTGGGGATGGGGAGCTCTCTCCCAGCTGGGTGAATGCACACTTCAGTGGGCTCTGGATCAGGCCCAATGTTTAGCCTCCCCTGAGATGAAGAGATGAAAGGGGCAATAGAAGTATGAAGTACTGCATTCTTGTCTTCATTTCGTCATCTCACCAGGCAAGTGTGCAAGCCCCCAGCAGGGGGCAATGGCCCTGGCAGGCTGTAACACACCCCCGACTTATGGAAAGAATCTGACTGTGCTAAATCTTCCCCTCTGGGGCTTTGGGTTTTTTTCCCCTTCTAGTAATTACTATTTTTAGCATAAACATTAGGCTATTTTCTTCACTGGTTCTGTTAAAGTCCAACACTTCAATGTCTTAATAGGGTTGCCAGAGCTTTTCCATTAACATCCTTCCCTTTCATGGCATGCAAGAAGAAAATACAAAATGGCGTTGGAAGTCCAAGATTATTTTACCAGCACACAGCAGCACACAGCCCTTAAGGGACTGGTATCCCATCCCCATGTGGGTCACATCTGGCCCTTTCCAAACTCAGACCAAGATTAAACAAATGTGTTAATGCTTAAGCATTAATAATCAATACAACTTGGTGGTGTTGGTGGAACACAGAGCCCATGGCATTGGGAGGGGTTCAGCTTGCAGAAAGAATAGCTCCAGCTCTTTAATAAATATTATTACCTAATCTTTCTAATGTCTCCTTCATTTGGCTCTTGGTTTGTGGTCAGCCTGTTTATTCGTGTCAGCGCTTGCTGTCTGGCAATCAGGCTGCTCCATGGCAATCATTAGTTCTTCCTGTTTTCATGAGATCATGAATTATTATCTCTGCATTAAACTCTCTCGTCCTTCTCTCTGTACTCAGCAGCTGTCTGGGAAGTGATCCCAAGGCCTGGATGTGTTAAGGAAGCCGGCAAGGGACAACAGCAGACTCCCACCCATAATTAGAGCCTAGGGTCATTAATGTCAGCAAGCCCCACTTCTGTGTTGAAGAGACATTGCTGAAGATGAGGGGAAAACAGTTCAGCATCCTTTTGCACCCTCCACAAACCAACCACAATGCTACATTAAAGCTCATACTGAAACTCCTTGCCCTTACTCTCCTGACCAGCCTCTTCCCAAGCCTATGACCTCACCATCAACCAACATTTCAATTACTCCTCTTCTTTCTTCCAAGAGACATTCCACCAGACTTCCTCACCCAAGACCAACCTCTGCAGTACAGCACCTGCCTTCCCCCAGTCCTCGCAGCAGCCTTCCACTCCCTTCTTGTCACTCATCCTTATGCCAGTCCACATACACAAAGTCTCCAGAGCCTCCATGCCCACCTCATACTCAACCACGGAGCTTCTCACGATGGCCACGATGTAGGACTCTCACTCTACGGGCTTCTTTTGGTGCCATAAAAGGCAAATTTTGGTTTTTAGGGTCAGATTCACAGGAATTGGTTTCAGATAGGCAGTGGGTCAGTGCTTATATTCTACCTTCCAAAGCCAATCCCTCCAGCCCCTTCCAAAGCCCATCTCTCCTGCCCACTGACTTTGAGATGGGAATATAAACAGAAGACACCCCAATAAACTCATGTGAGCATGTGCTGGCATTTATGTGTGTGTACAATGGGGCAAGTCCTGGGCTCCTCACTCAGCTCAGGATGGTGTGGATGCTTGTCAAGCTCCGGAAGGGTAACAACCCCAACCAAAACCACGGGGGCTGTCCAGCCAGGAGGAGAACAGCCCTCAGAGGTTTTGAGTATATTATTTACAAGAGACGGGACAACAAAAGTGATTTCAAAAGGAATGGTCCTTGCTCAGTTTTGGGACTGGGAGGAGAGGACAACCATAAGGAGTTGAGAATCAGACCTGGGGAATGATATCCTATGGGAGATGCTGCAAACCTGTGTGGCGTGGTTTGGGGTACAGTATGGAAGAAGATGGGGAGAGATGATGCAGTGTTAGCACGTACAAGGTGGCTTTAATAGCTGTAAGCAAAGGATGTGTAGGGTGAAACCTGGTATTGCTAAGTCAAAGTTCCTGGATAAGTGCATCCAGCAGCTAAAGAACAAACCTAGCCACCGAACATAGTTGGTCTTTATCACTGGCAAACAGTATCTGCCAAGTCTTCCCCTGAAATTAAGTTTTGTTTTAAGAGAAAAAAAACAATGACACCCCCTCCCCTCCACAGACAAGTCTTAGAAATCCAGCCCAAGTGGATCTGGCAGCCCAGCGGGGCTGCAGCTGGGGAAAACCAACAGGACATTTGCCTGTTTCGCTGCCTGCCCCAGGCACTACTGCTTCGTGCTCTTGGCAGGCTCCGAGGACTGCCGCACATCAGTCCACTCCTGCATGGTGCTCTGCAGCGCCTGCGTCTTCTCCTTGTCCACTTGCACGTAATCAACCTTCTCATCTGAGGCGACCGACGAGGTGGAGGGCTGTGGGGAGGAGAAACAGCGCACCGTCTGGTCACTCATCAGCTCCCTGCTCTTCCCTCTCGCTCCTTTCTGCAGCAGCACCGTGGCTGCCACAAGTCCACCAGCACCATTCCCGCTTTCTTGCAGACTCCACAGCTCAACACCCTCCCTTCTAGCCTCCCAAAGAGACTTGGATGAAGGATTTCAATCTGCTCTGCCTCTTGCTGAGAGCATAGGAACAGCATGTGGGTCTCTACCTTCTCACAAACTTTGGGACACAGATGTTTGGTTGTAATTGTGCTCTCTAATTGTGATATTGTGAGTTCAGCCTTGCATCTTGCTCATTTTCCTGTAAAGAACTCCAGAACTCTTGGAGATACAAATAAAAATCCCAGCTCCATCCCTTCTAGCTGTGCTGACTCCACCCACCTATGACACTAGCTCATTTTCATCCCCAAAACGATAGATATATTTGCAGAGTCACCCAGGAGATGTGTTGAGGAACAAGGAGATACTTTTTACCATAGCTTCTGGAGTCCTGGAGTTTTTTCTGCTTCTACAAGCATTTCAGAGGACCTCCATCTGCTTGTAATTGGAGCCAGATAATGCTTTTTAATGATCTAAAAGCACTTTTCAAGAACGGGATATACTTTAAATGGGTGATACTTGCAGAAATATTTCTGGGCAGAAAGAAACCATCAAGGGATAACTGTTAAATAATTAAAGGACCTAACCAGTGGGATGCTTTGCCTAGGAAACAAGGCGGTGTTTGAGAAAGTGAGGCCAACTCACAAGTGTTTGCCACAAAGGTTTATACAACCCTTGTCCTTCACCTTTCAGGTGCAAAATCCAAGTCTGGTTTTGGAGGACCTGTTGTTGACCTGAAGGAGGAAAAAGCCAATTCTGATACTTCTTGGGATACCTCCTGACAGCTTTTCAGTATATAGTCCCCAGCTGAATTTGTGGTCTCATCAGCATCCCCAAACCCTGCACATCCATGCTTCTGGTGACACTTCCAGCAAAGCTGCAGACATGCAAGACAGACTGAGTCTGAGCTAGAGTAAGTAGAGCAGCGGGTCATAGAATGGTTTGGGTTGGAAGGGACCTTAAAGATTGTCTCATTTCAACCATGGCATGGGCAGGGACACCTTCCACTTCCACAGGTTGCTCTAAGACCCATCCACCCTGGCCTTGAAGACTTGCAAGGATGTGGCAGCCAAAGCTTCTTTGCGCAGTCTATTCAAGTGCCTCACTCCCCTCATAGTAAATTTCTTCCTAATATCCAATCTAAACCTGCCCTCTGTCAGTTTGAAGCCACTACCCCTTGTAGTGTCACTCCATGCCTGTGTAAAATGTCCCTCTCCAGCTCTCTAGTAGCCCCTTTAGGCACTAGAAGGTGCTCTAAGGTCTCCTTGGAACCTTCTCTTCTCCAGGCTGAACAATCCCACCTGTCTCAGCTCGTCTCCATAGCAGAGGTGCTCCAGCCCTCTGAGCATCAGAGACTCATGGGACGACAGTCTGGGGCTTTGGACCATGCTGTTGCCAATGTGCATAAACCCCTTAAAAATGCATCATTTTCAATCAGAAGTTTATAAAATCCCCTGTACCTTCCTGTGTGGCCCTGGTGAGCTTGGCTGGAAGTCCAGGGCCAGGTAATCCACACTCCCCGAACTCTTTTTAGGCGCTGGGCTGTTGGTACCACTAGGAACAGGAGAAGCAGAAATGGGGTTTTGCTAATGCAGGGAAGAGACAGGAGAGATAATAAGGATTAAAATGGGAAGGAAGAGAGAAAAAAGGAAATTAACACAAATCCAGAAATGAAACACATTGGAGGCACCTTTAAAAGGGCCTGAGTATTGGCTCACCTGCCTCTGGGACAAGGATGTGCAGAACTGCTGGGATACTATAAATGTGGTATATTGTACTAACAAGTATTTCAAGCTCATGCTCTTGATTTCATGTATCAGAGCAGCTCTGCCGCCTTTGTGCTGATTTTATTCACATGCCTAACAACAGACGTGGGCTTTAGCATGTCCCAGGGACCACACCTCAGTGAGGCCAGGCCAGCTCTGGGATCTTCACTAATCACAACCATGCTAAACAGAGCACAGATTTCCTCTACCCCATTAGTTACACAGCCTCAAAAATATGCTTCAAGTCAGTAGCTTCACCAAAAGAGACAAAATCCCCTCCCTGTAAGCAGTGCCGCTCCCTGCTGCTGCTCTGATATCCCCTGCTCCCACAGAAACATGATGTCAGCAGCTATTAGGGGAAAAAAAGTCTGAAAAAAAATCAACTTTAATTAGGAAAATACACCCTGACAGTCTGCATAAATTTTTATCCCCTCTTAATTCCTGGCAAAGTAGGCGATACATGTTTCTGGTCTCATACACATTTAAAACTCCAATGAGACACGTTTTCAGAAGGAAACACCCTGTTTTGTGCATGTAGGGATGCACATAAGGATGTACTCCACACAGTGCTATCTAAGCACTTCCATGTCATGAGCTAGGAATGTGTCTGCAGAGCTGGGGAGAGTATCTGTCCTGCCAGGACCATCTATCTGAGCTGTGGGGCCCTTACCATCGCCACATAGTTCTCCTCACTGTCTCCCGAGTCAGTGCTGGTGATGCTCTGGGAGGAGACAGGGCGACAGTACTGCAGAGAGCCGGCGTTGAAGGTCTGCCTGCAAGAACAAAGGGGGATGTGTTACTGATGGCTGCAGGTCCAGCTTGTCCTTTGCCAAGACGGGATGGGAGAGGGCAGCTCCTGATGCCTGCGACCATCACCATGCTCCAATCTGGGCAGGAAGAAGAGCTGGTGGCATTGAGATTCTCCAACCTGTCCTTTCCATGGGTTGGAAATCACTGGGTTTGGTCTCCTCAGTTTTTTCTTTCTAGAATCTTTTAGTAACACCTTGTTTGCCATGTACCTGTAACTCTCCTGCTCTCATCTACACAAATCAGATTCTATGAACTCTTTCATCTCACAGGAAACATTTAATTGTGGAGGATGCAAGGGCAGCCTTGGTGAAGCCTCTCACCTCCAGCCTCACCACAGCTACAGGATTTGTTTACTGTACAGGGCTCTATCCAAATTTTTTGCTGGAAAACAAATCCTCTGAGGAATTGTCTTGCTTTCAATTGGCCAAATCTAATTATACCGAACAAAATAATGAGATAAGCTTCTGGCATTAAATCGCGTGTCTTAAAAAGCTATTTGTTGCCTTTCAGTAAAGCAGGGTCATATGATTAGCTGATAGGGGAAAAATCCATTAGCTTCTCCAGGGTCGGACCTCTTGTCAATCAAACCCTGCTCGCTGCTTCCCAGCGCAGTGATTTCAGCACACAGCGCTCATGCCCTGCAGTCAGTCTCCACACAATCCAATTTATTAGAGGAGTCATAGCAGCCAAGCTTTGCTTCTGCCTTTTAGTGGACAACAGACCATGAATTAGTAGCAGAGCTGGAACTGTGCGAATCCTGTTATTTTTGGCTGGCAGACATAGCTCTGAAGTGCTTTGGTTTAATTTCGCAGACTTCCTTCAGGCTAGGCTTTGCTTTCAAGGCAATCAAAACACGGCTTGCTCAGACCCTGAGAGTCACCCTGTGCATTGAGACTACAGTGGGGTTTTGGGGGGGATAGCTTGGATGTGAAATCATGCCCCCCACACAGTGTGGCTGAGTTGGTCTGGCTCAGATGCATCATGAATCATGGTGGACCACAGGTCCCAGGTCAGAGCCACAGCTCTCCAGGAGTTGTCAGATCCCAGAAACAGGAAATGTCTTCAAGGGATCTTAATTAGCTTGTTAGCCACATGCTGGGCTTTCATGCGAAATCCCAACCTAAACGAATTTATCCTCCTGCCACCAGCTGTGATGTGGGGAATATTTAATCCATGGCAGAGCTGACAGCATGGCTACATGTGGACACCAGTGAGAATGAGACCAGAGAGCTGCTGTTGGAGCAAAGCAAGAATTCATCCCCCAGCCATTACTCACGTTGGCCTGGACCAGGATTTTGTGACTGGCGATTTGAAGGGAAGCTCATCGATGACAGTGTTGTTCCTCAGGTCCAGTGGTGATGGCTTTGCTGGGGAGGAGAAAAGACTTTATTCAGAGGCAGCATGTTCCTATAATCCAGCCTCTATGACTGGCATGAGAGTGTCTCCAACCTATGGTTGGTTACTTCCCATTCTACTAATCAGCCCCCCAGCCCTCCCTACTGATGACAAATACACCGAACCAAAATCATTTACGCCAGAACTGGGAGAAAACAGTGAATTTCTCCCTCTGCCCCACAGCCCCAAACTGGATGGGTGGTCCCAAAAGGGGAATGTGCCTCCAAAGGAATGGAGATCTGCTAAAAATGCCCAAATCCCAAAACCATTCCTTAGAGATCTGTCATACCACACTAGGTGGGAACAAGACCAGGCTCTGCAAGGCCTGAGCTGCTGCCGTCTGGAGTGTTTTCCCATAGGGAATGGGAAAGGATATCTGCAAGGTAACGTGAAAGCTCTTCTCATCCTGGATGGTTCATTAGATGGAAGAGTGCTACGCTCCAACCCCAGCCTTTGAACAGTGTTCATGGGGTTAGGTGTTGACACCTTTAAGATGGAGCCCTCCTCCTCAAGATCTCCTTGGCCACCTGTCAGACAATGGACTGGGGAGAGATTTGGAGGATATCAGCAAAGCCCCAAAGGAAGACCTGCCTGGATCCAGCCAGTAGAAAACAGTAGGAAAAACTTGTGTCATCAGAATACAACATTGAGATTTTGGGGTGGAGCACAGGGAGGGATGCAGGCCAAGGGGGTGAAATCCTGCCTGTGATATGCATCTCCTGTAAAGGCCTGGAAGGGTTTGAGATGGGCTGTTCAAGCACCCTGAAAGCTACATGTGCATTATAGAGCTCCTGAAACAGGAAGGGGGATGGGGGACATCTGAAGGTCTTACTGTACTGGACGTAGCAAAGCGCATCCCACCTACGACTGGACACAACTTACAGATGTAGTCTGAAGTGTTAAGAGACTAGAAGGATTCCTGGAAAGATTTGTGCAAAACCAACCATTCTTACCTTTCCGGTCGGGTTTGAGGTTGCGGTTGACTGGTGGGGGCTGGATTTCACTCAGCCGTCTGTGGCACTGAGCCACGGCTCCTCCTTTATGCACAGGAAGGGTGGCTGAGGACAACCCCACCAGGTCAAAGTGATGAGGCCCAGGGCTCATGGGGATGTAGAGATTTTGGGCATTGTCGTTGGCTTTCTCAGCGTGGATTAGGGGCGAGGAACCAGGGTTCATGGGGACGTAGTTGTCCTCGGAGTCAGTACTGTGGGAGCGGGCCACGGCCGCCTTGGCCTGCTGGGGGACAAGTGGGAGGATGCGTTGTGAACATCAGGCACTGCTCAACCCCATCCCACTGCAAACCCTTCATCTCGTCATAGCCAAACAACATCTGAGGGGAGACTCACTCTAAAATCTAAGCACAGAGAGAAGGGATGATCTGTCCCCTCCTTGGCCATCAGTTTGCAGTGAGAGGGTCTACCTCCTTTGTTTCCAAGACATTGCAACATCCTGAGTTTTCAGAAAGGTCTTCATCACTCAGACCTGAGCATCTTCTCATGATCAGAGTGAGCTGAAGAAGCATGCTTAACCTGGAAAGTCTTCCTTCCCTGGGCTCTGCCCATGACTAAAATGTAATATGAAATGAAATGCTTTAATGTGATTTCCAGCTCAGGAAATCTTAGAAAGTGCACAAAAGAGGCTGTTCTGGCAGCGTGTCAAAATTTAGCTCAGCAGCATCCCAGGCTTTCAGGAAGAAGTCAAACTCCTGGGCAGGTTTTTTTTGGGCCAAAGCTGCAGGCAAATACACTGTGTGGAAGCAAAGCTCTGCACATGGTTATGGGTTAGGTGGCTCTGTCACTCCATCTGTTCTCTGCAGGCCACCATGATTTTAACTGAAACCATTAATGGGCCCCTTCTTGACTTAGCTCAGCAGGACTGGGCTGTGAGGTCCAGCCTGGAACCAACCTCTCTCTGAATCTGTAAGGTGCAAGTGGTGCCTGTAGTGTGGTGGCCCACACCAAGGCTAACTCACCAGGTAGGAGTTGTAGCCATCGTTCATGGACTCGACTGACTGCACAGCACTGCTGCCCCCGTGCTGGGGGTACTCGTACGTCTCGCAAGAAGAAGCTGCAACACAACCACAAATGCACGTGTCCCACCACAACTGCTAATAAAAAGGGCTCCCTGAAAACAAAATCCAGGCACTGGGAGGGCAGTATCTGTTCTTGCTGATTGAGATGCTGCTGAGAAGACATGGTCTTTAGCTTGTCACAGGCTCTCTGCTATGCTCCTTCCCAATTAGCATCTCTCTGATGCATCAGCACAACTGCACGTGCTGTGCAGACTTAACTTTGTTCTGTCAAAGTGCTGCAAAATCCCAGGGGTAAAGGTGTCAGATAAGGCAGATCATGGTGACAAAACTGGGTTAAGGGGGAGCTCTGTTAGAGCTTGCTCTGAAAATGTAAAGGCTGGCAGCCTCCAGTAAGGGGAGGATGGGTGCTAAGATCGTAGCCTAGTCTATCTACTGCTGGGCATAGGTCTGATCTCAGCCTAAGTGTGGGCATTTAGGTAGGAGGAGATGGAAGAAGCATTTCAGAGAGCTGTGTGTATAATTTACAGAGTATTTTCTCTCCAGCCACCTTTTCTAAGTTATTTTGCAACTATCTCATCCTAGGCACCAGGTTTGGAAAGGGCATGTTCACCTACAGCCAACCCATGGCTAATGGCAGTGGTGGCTCTGCTGCACTGGGGATGGGTTGGGTTTTGGAGATGTGTAAAACCAAGGTGGTGTGCAGAACCAAGGTTTTGCTCACCCACCTTGGTGAGGAAAACCAAGACAGCTCCAGGCTGAAGTACATTCTGATAAACCTGGTTACGAATTGAAGTAAAGGCAAGCTAAAAATGGCTGAAATCACCAAAATCTGGTGAAGGGCTGCATAAGCAAGCAGGTGTAGGGTTTTGGTTCAAGGTACAACACAGCCAAGAGCCAGCTGAGCAGCTCTGGTGGGCAGAACTCTGCCGGTGTCTCTCCACACCTGCTGAATACAAAATACAGGGCCAGATCCTGGCTGGGGAGAGCTTCTCTGTGTTCAACCCCCTGGCTGATGCCACCAGCACCCCAGCCCTACCACAACCCAGTGGGACTGAACTGCCCAAGGCTGCTGGATAGCACAAAGCCACCCTCAGCTCCCCACCCTGAAATTCACCTCGGTGCAGTCTGCTGTTCTCCACTGCTGGCAGCGTGTTTCTCCGGGGAATGGTGGCTGCCATGGGGATGAGACCTAAATTTTCACCAGGCTGGGGCCGCTGGGGTGGGCTGCCCCACCGTGGCTCTGTCTGCCCAGGTTTCGGGGGCCGTGGGGGTGGTGCAGCGGGTGAGTCGCTGGCGGCCACAGCCAGAGCATTGTGGTTCTTGTCCAGTGTAAATGTCCTGGGGATCTGGTAGATGGAGAGTGGGGTGGCAGGGATGTCATAGGAGTCCGTGGAGAGCTCCCCAAACTCCTTGCATAGGGTGTTGTTGGGAGTCTTGTAGGTGTAGACCTCCTCATTATCAGTTTCGGAGCTGGTGAGGCTCGACTTGGGGTGGGTGTAGGAACCAAAGGAGCGTGGGAGGTCGTAGGCACTGTCCCTGAACTCCGAGTTGTGCCGGCTGGGTTTTGGCAGGCTGTAAAAGCCGTGTAGCTGCCCACCAACGCCGTTCATGCAGTGCCCGTTGCCCTGCGAGAGCTTCTGCACCGCCGTGTCGCTCCGCATGAAGAAGGCAGACCTTGTGGCCTGGGAGAAGCTGGCACTCCTGCAGAGGGAGGGGAGAAAGGGCCTGAAATGGGGGAGAGAGCCGGTTGTGGGGTGCAGAGAGCTCTGCTCCCCATTTGTCACCTTACTGACCCACACTGCCCAACCCCAGAGCAATGAGAACACCTCAGACCCCTCCAAACATGCCCACAAAGCCACTTAATCCTGAAAAACCTTCAAAATGCCTCTGTCACAGGTGAGAGGTTACATGCACCCAGCTCCATGATGGGGCCATAGGCAAGAATTCCCTTTTGTCCAGACATCGATTGCTCCAAAAGGGCAGTTTTCACACCAGTTGACAATGCCCCAAGGCACAGCTGCAAAGTGCCAATCTGTCAGCATTGCCACAGGAGGGAGACTTCATCTCACCTCTGCCTTGCAAATGTGTTTGAGAGGGCCTGGAAAAGTTCCTGATGGGGATTATTTCAAAGTCTCCAGCCATGTCACCACCCTGCCCTCTTGCAGGACAAGCACTGGGGAGGTAATAGAAGTCCCCAGCTGGGATTTGGAGTTTGCAGCCCTGACGTGCATGGGAAGGAGGAATGAACCTCAGGGCTAATTTCAGATTTGTAAAAGCCCTTGAGTCCTCCAGGGTGAGCAGGGCAGTGTAATCACTAGATCCATGCCTTGCTAATGATTCCTTGATTTATATGCGGTCACGGCTGGGGACACTCGCCACAACAGGGGCTGAGCACAGAGATCTCGGGCCTCTAACAACTGCTGGTTAGCCACTGCTCCTCTGCTGATTCCCTTCAAGGTACTTCATCTCCTGTTTTATCCCTGCTTTATCCCTTACACAGGTCAGGCTTTTGGGGACCACACTCTCCCAGTCAGAAAGGGCTCAGCCAGCCCCATATAAACATCCCCCCATAGAAGAAAGTTCTGTCCTGTAGCAATCATTGTGGTGAGAAAAAGTGAAATGGTTATGGGGGAGTTTCCAGTCGTGGCAAATCACTGGGAAAGCGCGAGTTCTATGGGAAAAGCTGGGAGATGCTGGCTCACACTGCTCCGGTGTGGCTGATGCTCTGCAGGGACAACAGGGACTCTGTTTCATGGAGCCAGCACGAGATGGCGCTCAGAAATAGGGCTTATTTAGGGGAAAAAAACAAGTGATGCTGTGATAAGACAAATGAATCCCTGCCACCTTTGGAGTTCAGTCCACCCAGAAGTGGTTTGGATTCTGTCAGGGTATTTTCAGTCGAGGACTTGAAACATCTCAAGGGTTAATTATTCCGCATTGCCTGCCAATTAGCTACTATTACCCTCATTTTATGGATGAGTAAAGTAAGAGCTCCAGAGCAGAAAGGGGAGGGATTCCCAGCAGTCCTGCAGCCTGGCCCCATGCACTGGGCATTGATCAGATGATTATTTCTGGCCCAGTTGCAGAAGCTACCACTGGCCAGTTTGTTTCTGCTCACCAAAGCATTGGTGCTTGCTCTCTTCTCCTCCAGGTCTGAGCCCGGTTTGGGGTCTTGGAGGGTGTCTTTTAGGTATCCTCACAGCTGGAGTGTGAGAGGGCCATTTTTTTTTAAACACTGTTCCATTAACTTCATCTGAAGTTAATTTTTCTGAGCCTTTTTCTGTTGTTGTTTTCCAAGT
>NW_008238359.1:2080816-2090035 GCF_000691975.1 Corvus brachyrhynchos
CTGGCTCAGAAATCCCACACCGTGTACCACCAGCCGCCACAAAGCCCAGAGAGCTCTGGAAGGGGTGAACAGCAGAGTGGTGCAAACCCTGCCCATCCCTTTGTCCTTTTCCTGGTTAAAGGCAGGAATTAGGGCCCTGCCTGCAGGATCACAAAGTGGTTGAGGTTGGAAGGGACCTGTAGAAGTCATCTGGTCTAAAACCCTGCTCAAGCAGGGCAACCTAGAGCTGGTTGCTCAGGACTGTGCCCAGACAGCTTCTGAACATCTTCAAGGATGGAGACTCCTAAACTTCTCTGGGCAACCTGTGCTAGTGTTCACTGACACTCACAGTGAAAAAGTGTTTCCTGATGTTCAGATGGGCTCTCCTGTGTTTAAGTTTGTGCCCATGTCCTCTGGTCCCTGGCACTGGGCATCACTGACTGGCTCCATCCCCTTTGAACCCTCCCTGCAGGGGAGATCCCCCTGAGCCTTCTCATGTGCCAGCAGAAGAGTTTCAGCTCTCTCAGCCTTCCCATTTAAGAGAGATGCTCCAGTCCCTTCAGCAACTTCATGTCCCTTTGAAGTGGACCCAGTATTGAGCCCTGGGGTACTGCTAGTGACTGGCCTCCAACCAGACTTTGTGCCACTGACCATCATCCTCTGGGTCTGGCCATTCAGCTAGTTTTTAACACCACCCAGAAAGCCAGGAGAGCTGGGAGCTTGTGAGGTCACCACTCTGACCTTCTCCTCCCAACCACGATGAGATGAGACCACAACTCAGGATTTTCTCCAGATGGGTCTTGCAGACCTCCAAGGATGGAGGTGGGTTGAGCCACTCACACCCAGCCCTCCCTCAGCTGTCCCCAAGTGTGTGGGATACAATACCTTGCATTTTCTGACTTTCTGCTCATACACTGGTGGAGGAAAAGGTAGTCCTGGGGGGCACTGGCAGACAGGGTGCTCTGGAGGTGGCTGGCAGATGAGTCGAAGGTGAACAGGGTGGGCTGGCTGGAGTGGGACGGCGCTGAGGACTTGCGCTCTCGCAGCAGGTGGTGGCTGGCACTGCTGAGCTCTGCCGGGGAGGAGCGTGGGGCATGGTTCATGGAGGCAATGCTCCTCAGGGTGTCTGTGCAGGGAAGAAACACACCTGTGAGTGTCAGATGTAGCTACCCCACATCCCGTGTTCCCTGGGTTTTCCCTACGTAAATGCTCTGGCGTTTATGGAGGTCGGTGGGGTTTGCCCATGACTCCAGGTGATGCTCTCAGCTTCTCTACTCAGAGCACGTGCAACTATAGGTACCATGTATGGAAATAAGTGTTTATCATATTCTATCATAAATCATATTTCATCATTTTATAATATTTTATCACATGCTTAGTGGCTTGCTGGGATGTCTGCAGGATGTCAGCCTATTTCATGGGGAGATCAGCGGGTTGTTAAAACCTGATTTAAAAGAGAGGAGCTTTCACACCGCAGTGAGATGTGATTTCAGTCACCTCCATCCCTCTGTGTAAGGGCATCATTGCTATCCCTTTACAGTTGGGTTAACTGAGGAACAGGGTGGGAATCTGAATGGACATCATGACAGCAGAGATGAAAAATATTCTCATGTTTCTAAATTCTGTATTGATTTTGTGACCTCAAGAGAGCTGCTGCTGTTTTCTGTGAATAAAATGGGATGGAGACCCAAGGCGTGACTCCTAGTGCCCACTCCCCCTGCTCAAGGAAAAACAGACTTTAAAATATTAATTTCAATGGAGAATATCCCAGAGGCCAGGAATAATCACCCAGCTACTCCAGCCCTCTCATAAGTGTGCTTCATGAATTTGAACCACAGATGAATTTTTACAGCCAAGCTGTAAATCCCCATTAAAAAAAAACCCAAACAAAAAAGCTGAAACAAAACCAAAACACCCAGAAAACCCACAAGCTGCAGAATATTTCGGGAAAGCTGATCCATCTCTGGTTGCAGAAGACGATGTGGAAAACCATCCATGCACTCCCGACATGTGAAAACCACTCACCGCGGTCCACTGAAGTCACACTTTATATAATAAGTGTGATTTACATTTATTTGGTGCTGATACAAAACACAAAAAACCCCAAACCCTAACAAAAAGGGGAAATCCATGCATCTTCTAGCCACCAATAATTTTGGGATTGCTCTCAGGTTTCCCAGAGACGATGTTCACTAGCACTTCAAATTTGACTTCAGGCACCCATGCTCCAACATAAGGATGAAGGAGTTTTTATAGATTACCAACCTCTTTTTTTCTATTCCTTCCCTCAAATTCCAGATCCTACCAGAAATTTTGCGCCTGACTCCCTTATGCTACAGAGAAATGAGTTCTCTACAAAGCCGCTGTCGTGGTTTGGACAGGGAGAAGCTCCACACAGGGTGATTTTTCACCAACTTCTGAATCACGTCAAGATACAAAATCAATCTGTCTGCTGCTCATTCACTGCTGCTACATTTTTTCCCTGGTGTTTCTGCAAACTTCACCCAGTGCAGAAAAAGCACATTAATAAAAGCCAAAGAGCCTGGCTTGACTCTGTTGTTTGGTTTGTGCTAAACACAGAAAGGATCGATATTTAACATTGACAGTAATGGTGGGGGATGACAGCTTAAAACTCTGATTCCTGTCTTTTTTGCATGGGCATTAAAGATCCCTTGGGGCTCTTCATGGGAGTAAATGGCTGTCTCGGTGTCCTCGGACAAAACAGTGTCTTGACCCTCATTCTTATTAAATATTTATCCCATAGCAATGCAGAATGATCCCCACTGGAAAAGGAGTCTTGAGAGCTATGAAAATTCCAAATCAAGTGGTTTGAAATCAACCAGGATGAGAGATCCCAAACCCACACTGCCATCAAATACAGGGGGGCTGCACCCAAAATGCCTCTCAGGAACCCCATCTTGCTACCTCCGGAATCACCAGCAAGAATTGCCCATGGCACTGTGCTTTGGCCAAGACTCTCTGGGGATGGTGAGGATGACAGGTTGGTGTTGTGCTCCCCATCCCAGCATGAAGGTCACCTCTGGGGACAACTATGAACTGCACTGCATTGGTGTCCCTCCAATAGCCCTGAGCTGTCCTCTCACACTATCCCTGCAGGCTCTGCACTTGCCATTGCATCAAAATGTTATGGCAGGGCAAAATACACCCAGGAGTCAGAAATAACACTGCTTTATTTGTGCTAACACAACCAGAGGGGAGAGATGGGGCTGCACAGAGGAGACAGACCCGAGCAACACCCCAGGGCACAGCAACTTTATAACATTTCAGGGAGCCCTGTGAATCCTCCACTGCCAAGAGACCTTAATCTTTCCCCAAAAATCAGTCTGATTTGGGGAACGCAGCGCAAAAGATGCACTCATTGAAATCAGGATGAATTACTCCACGGTTACTCCAACCACATAAATGAAAATGGGGGAGGAAGGGGGGCAGGAGGCAATGCCTGGTAAAAGCATGTCACTTCCCTGGGGAAAGCCGGTCTATTGGCATCCTCATTGATTTTCAAAATGAATTCCCAGCTCGCTTCCCCCAGCGATCTGGCCACCGAGAGCATTAGTGGGAGCCAATTCAGGACTCACGTACTCCATTAGGTCTGTGAGATGAACTCGGTAATAGTAGGTGAGAGATGGATTGCTTTGCAGGGCTGGGAGGGTATTGTGAGGGCTGGGAAGATAAATCCTGTGGAAGGAGACTGCCAAGATTGGTCTGGATTTTTTATGTTGTGGGGGTTTTTGGCACTAGAATAAAGGACAGCTCATGTGTCCAGGTCACACGCTGACAGAAGGTCCTGCTGGAGGGCAGAAAAGGAGGCAAGAAAGGAAATCAAGGCAGGAAAATAGTATTTGAAGACTAGTACACGCTAAGGGAAAAATCAGGACACCACATCAACTTGAAACAGAGACAGGGCCCCATGAGGGCAAGGCATAGAGGATGAATACGAGCCGGAGATCCCAAAGCCATTTCAACTTGCCATGCTGCAGCACCCAGCTCTCAGACAGTGAGGACAAACACTCCTTTCCCACATCCATGCAGGGCTCTTAGTGAACAATCTCCATGAGATCCCATCTGGATGTCTCCAGGCATCTGTCCCACCCACATCATGACCAAAGATACTCAACTCAATCTCTCCACAAGACAAAAAGAATTATGATTCTCAGTCCCTCATGACCATTCACCTTGGGGCCACAGATAAACCCAGGGCCCTCCTTCCTCTAACAGAGCAGACATAATCCTCTAATCCTTTGGCTTGATGTTGGTATCTTGAGTTTATGTTGAGGGAATGTATCGAGTACAGCCAAGGAGGGATAAGATTCTGTGCAGTTCCTACTGCCATTCCCAGGAGGGACAGAGTTGAAGTTATGTAGTGGGGCCATGTGGGAAGTGTCATCTTAACCCCACATTTCCTGGCCAGTTCTCCTCCGAGTTTGGGGAATTGGGCTCTCACGGTCTGGAAAAGGCGGTGTTGGACGCCCACAAGCTAAAATCCAATGTCAGCAGCGTGATTTACATGCATACATCTTGCTGGGCTCAGGCTACAGCTGTTGCACTGGTCCCTGCAAGAAGCCAGCAGCTCTGTGGGGACAAACCAGCACAGCCCCGCGAAATCCCATGGTGTCAGTGGCCTTTGGCTGGAGACTTGGAATTCACTAGTCCAGGTTAAGATATATCTTTTCCTTCATGTGTTGCAGCAAAGTGGGAAAAAACCCTTGGAAATGCATCCTCAAAGCAAAAATCCACAACTGTGTGAGCACAGCCAGCAATGGGATGGACTAGGCTGGGAGCCAGGAATTTTTTATGAATGTTTTCAATCCCCCAAAGCGGTAATTCCCTCCTTGTTGACAGTTCTGAATTCCCTTACTCAGAGCACTCGACTATTGCTGTGTGCATATCGCTTCACACAGTGTTCCTGGGTTTATCTGAGCAAAATAACAACTCAGCCTCCTTTGGAAATTGTTGCTCTGAATGTCCTTTTCCACCGGAGTCGCAATGTCAGCTTTACCCACCTGAAGGCAGAGGCTGGGACTGCAACTCCCTGTATCTTCAAATGATGCAGTGGATAAATTCTTGTGCTCCTGTCGATGATCGCAGCAAAGGTGCCAGGCTTGCTTGGCATCCCTGAGTGGCACAAAATTCCCATGACTCCCAACACCAAACTGGCAAGGACTGGTCCAAGAGCTCCACAGATAAGGGCTCCTCAGATCTGCTCTGGCCATGAAATGCCTTGGACCACACTGCTGACTTTGTGCCAGTTAAAACTTGTGGCAAATGAGACTTATATATATACTCATGTATATATATATATGAGTAGAATACACTCATGCACCATCATGTTCCTCACTCTTTGGAGCAATTCCATCATTTTTTAGCAAAAAGAGAGGGAACCTTCTCCATGGGAATCTCCCTGCACCCCCACTTTTGCTACCAGCGCTCTTCTCAAGCACAAATACCAAGAAAAAATTAAAACAAGACAAACAATCCTACCAAAACAAGCCATCCACATGCTTCTCCTGGCAGGGAGAGAACAAACAACATGTCCAGTGGATGAGTCAACACACCACAGTGCTGCCAAGAGGCCCTGGAATGCCATGAGGATGAGCATGGCACCCGAGGAAGGTTTATTTACTGAGCTTTCCCTATCGCCTCCAAGTTGGATGGCATTTGGAAAAGCTATTGTCAGTCTGAGGATGCCTTGGCAGATCACTAAAGGTTTTCTCCAGCAGGTTAGTAGGACACAGCATCTGATCTGGATAACTTCCCTGCTCCTTCAAAATGCAGAGCTGTGTGCATGGACACAGGCACCCCAATTCTTATCACTGCCCGAATTCTGGGTGCCAAGCAGGGGCAGCTGAGCTTCCCAAAACTGAGGACAAGGCACAGCTTCATCCCCCACTGCAGAGGAGCTGAAGAGCAGAGACAACAGTGCCATAGGACTTTTGAGCTTTTCCTTTCCAGTTTCTGACGCTCATTTCCATTTGCTTTGGGAAACAGGTAAGGACAGACTGGCCAAGGGAAAGGAGGAGCATCACCCCTTTACAGACAAGGATCTGCTGCACAGAGGGCTGAAGGCATGGTTTCTGTTATACAATTTCAGTCATCTAAATGATACTTAGCCTATGCTAGTTCCCTTAGGTTTTCTCTATGGACAACAGTGAAATCTCCCAATTATTTAAGCATTTGACACAGGACAGGGAGAATTACCCAAGAAAGAGTTATGGGAGAGATAGTGAGAAAAAGATGACAATAAATAGCATCGTCTTTCTCCGTTAGTGTCAGTGCTGTGCTTGCATGTGTATGAAACAACTGAAAAATAGTGGCAAAGTAAGAGCACTTGCTTCAGAGAAACACGGGAAATAGGGGAAAAAATCAGTGCTGGAGAGTGAGTGAGTGAGAAGAGAGGGGAAGGAACCAAGTCCTGACCTCAAAACATTATATATCTCACTTATTTTAACAGTAATCAATTCTTTGAAGGACGAAGGGGCAGAAGGGAGAGAGACTGAAACAGAAACAATGCAATGCTTCTACCTGGAGAACACAGGTTTGCTTCTGCAAGATGAGGCTGTGCCTCAAATCCCATCCCTGCTCTGGGAAATACCCCTTGGTGACAGTGACCCATGTCTGTTTCATATCAGCATGTCCTGGACATGGCAGCTACCATTTGAAGAGCAAATCTGCCACTTGATCGTGGAGCTCAACACTCGTGTCAGTGCTTGGAAGTCTCACATTTGGCCAGACTGGGATGCCTGGTGTGCACCTATTTATTTTCGTTTTAAGGGCTTCAGTGCTTGGAGAGAAAAGCAGATGAACTTGGATGCTCACAGACCTGGCTTATGTGTGCCCTTGAGCATCCTACCTGGGACACCCTTATCTGAGAGTCCTGGAATGGGACAGTGACCTACAGCTGGGGATGAAGGACAGTTCCAGGGTGGCAGCATGGGCTGGGCTGAGCCTCGTTTGCTGCACAGAACTAACCTCATCTCGCTTTGCTTAATGGATCATCATTTCTGGTATTGCAAAACCAATCTGCTGAGGGGATGCAAAACCCATCTGATTAAATGCGATAAAGAAAAGGCTGGAACAGAGGGGAAGGACAAAGATGATGTGGTGTAACCGTACAAAACACAGAGCGGACTCAAGGTGGGTATTCTTGCCTCTGTCAGGCTAAGTATTAGGTGGCAAAAACCAAGCACTGGGGATGTGCAGAAGCAGCCACTTTCTGTCTGTGGGTGGCTCATGTGATTCTGGCAGATGCCGGGGGCATCCTTAGCAAGTCCGTCTGGAGCTACAAATACCTGCTAAGGGAGGTACAAGCAGTCTGTGGAGCCCAGTGTTGCAGGACAGGGTTGAAGCTGTTGAAAACTAAAAGCTGTAGAAAGAGGTGACACATTTATACGAGAAAAAGGTTTTTATATCCCAGAGGCAGACTCATGATGGCCCAGGATCAAACCAGCTGTCTTACTGTGTGACATGAAGCTCTGGCATCCTGTTTTGGAGGATTGCATTGGATATTATCATTGGTTATTATAACTGGTTATTACTATTTATGATGATGATGATGACTAATGATTTTGGCACCTCTTAACCCAGATTCCCCTGGAAATCACACTAGAGCAGTCTCACCCAAGCACTGCAGTCCAACATGTCATCAAAAAGCCCAGAAGCTTGACTTCCCCTAGCCCAGGAAAAACTTGCTTTTAGGTCCTGAGCAAATTTTTCCTCGTCCTCTTATCATTCACTGCAAGCAGTATGTGGGCACCTCTCCTTGCCTGAGCAAACATGAGTGCATGCCTCAGTTAGCAGGGATGGAGAAGAAGAAAGATTGAATCCTGGTCTAATCCCTGACAGGGCTTCTTAACAGCTTGCTTTAAATTTTATAGCCCTTTTTATAGATAGGGGGAGCGGAGGTCTTTAATGTTCCAGGAGAGCGGAGAAAAACTTCCACTAGGAGAAAATGTGAACCCATTTTACTTATGCATGATTTAGGACCATTTCTATTCAAGGGAGCACACAAGAAGCCCAAATATTTGCACTTTGTATTATAGAAGAACTGCCATTCCTGGCTCTTTACAGAAGTAATTTATTTCGATCTCACCTCACCTTGGGGGAAGAAACATTATAACTCCCAGTTTGTCGGGGAGTCAATAAAACAGCAGTGTTGCTATGGGTCTGCTTTACCATTGCTCAGCAAGGCAGCACTTGGGAAAAAAAGGGCCTCCCCAAATTTCTCCTCTCAGAGTGCCCCTCTTCATGAATAGGACTTAACTGCAGGAGTTTGACTCTGTTTTTCTCTCCTCTATACAGGATTAATGTTATTTTTTACCACTCTAAGGGTGGTATTTTAGCTGATGAGTTACAAGGAAAGAGAGGTGGGAGCTGTGCAGGGGTAGGGGTGAAGATGGGGACAGGTGGCTCCAGTACAGCTCCACATTTCTCACACAGGTTCAGGTGAGCCTGTCATGCTCAGACAGGGTAACATCAGCCCTGCAAAAATCCAGATGTGACAAAAGAAGTCATTAACTCTCATGGATGCAATACTGTGTCCCTGAACCAGCCACAAAGCAGCCCAGGAGTCAGTGCAAGCAAGAGCCAGTCCAGCTCCAGAAAACATGTTCTTAGGGGTGGAGACTGACTTGGTTTTTTTCTTCCCTTTTTGATCTCTGCAGCCTTTTCTCTGAAAACAAGCCTATCTGCAAGGGTTTTCCATGCGGTTTTTTGTTTGTTTGTTTGTTTGTTTGTTTGTTTTCTTAATCTTGCAGTTTTTTTCATTTAGGCATTAGTGTACCCTGTCCACATACTGGGATCATCTGAAGAAATCCTGAAGGCAATGCCATTCTTAAGATGTTAGAGAGCAAAATGCAAGAAGCAAAAACATTTATACACAATGGGAGGATTGCACCTTGCCCAGCCACTCTCTTGATAGGCTCTGCCACACCAGCACTCCAGGAAAAATGCAAACAGCTCAAAAAGCCATCCTGGATCTCTCTGCCCATCATTAAAAATCTGACTCCAGCCCATTAGACAGTCTATTAACAGTGCTCAGTGGAAGCAGAGAAAGAAAAGGTCCTTTCCAGCACGCTATTCACATTGCATAAGGTTAAAAATGCCTGTGACCCCCCAAAGCTTTATGCATTCAGAAATCAGTTCACATGCAGTAAAGGTCTTCAATATCAGTTAAAGCCCAGAGGTTTTTCTCTTCCTCTTCTTTTAAAATGTAATGATGGCAAA
>NW_008238359.1:2090072-2122432 GCF_000691975.1 Corvus brachyrhynchos
GGACCTTGCATGGCAAATGACTTAGACTCATATTCTCTTTCAAAATACTGAGTTTCATTTAAATTGGTCTCCACAGCAACCAGAAATGAACTGGAATAATGTCAGATGGAAATTTTCATGTCTGGGCACAGCGGACAAGGAAATTTGCATCAGGGATTGAGGGGAGAGCCATGAAGACAGCCTGACCCCACCAGCGTTGGTGGGCTTGTGCTGGTCAGCTCCTTCCCAAACAGTCAGCTCCTGTGATAACAAATGCAAGGACAAAATTCACCTGCACGTCCAGGAGGAACTCAAAACATCCTGATGGAAAAGAGATGAGAAGACATGATGTGGTTCATGTAGAGTGAAGCCTGAGAAGGCTTTCTTGGTCCTCCTCCCCACAGATGCTAAGTGGCCTCAGGGCAGACACATGATAACTGGTTTCATTGATGCTGAATCAGTTCTCATCTGTTAAAATCAAGCCTGGCTGTTTGCAACTGGCCTGAGAGAACCAAGATTCTCATCATTGGCCACACTCCTGAATCTTAGGGTACAAGCACAGACCAGGAAGAAAGTGTTTGCTTCTGGCTTCCCTCTGCTACAACAGGAAATGCTGCTGCTTCCTTTATCTCAGCTGCTCACAATCTTTCCATGGTAAGCACTGTCTCCCATGAGGATCTTGGATGCAAATGACCTGCAGCATTTTCTGACCTGTGCCCATCAGCTGATCACGTGGTTCTGTCCCATTGAAAACACGCTCCAAACCCATTTGAAAATGAGCTGAGCTTTGCAATGCCATGGCTGAAAAGTTGCTGGTTAGAAACTAGCTCTAATTTCCCATGAAAGTGTTTTCCCAGCTGCTGTACTCATCTTCCCTGCACTTGTTTCACTCGGTGGTAACCATTACATCAGCAGGCATGGTGTGATCCTCATCCAGGTTGGGGCTTCTAGGCATTCCCCTAATCATAAAATGAGTATTAGCAATGTGTCCCACAAAAATGTCTTTGAAAGCAATGTCAGAAAGTGGGAAGCATCTTGCTTGAGAATGGCTCAGAGTTCAGGCAATGAAAAGAAAACAACTCTGACCAGTCTTTCAATTCTGTTTGTAATTATCTGGGTTCTGGTGGGTGTTAGAACATCTGTACTGGTTTGGCAGGGAGTGGGGAGCACGACTTGTGCCAAAGGCAAGAACTGGCGTGGGTTGAAAGCAGTGCAGTACTTTGGAGCGGTATTTGCACTCAGAAACACGAGGCTGGCAGCTCCTCCCACAAGCGATTTTGTGTTAGTGTCTGTTCCAGTAGCGTCCCTGTCCCCACATTCCCCATCCACCATGGCTTGTGCCCCTCTGGGACCATCCCAAGAAAGAGCTGAGGGTGGCTAAAGGAGATGCAGAGTGGGCTGGAGTCCTGAATCCCACTGGGCTTAACATCCTGATGGAGTTTGGTGACCATCAGTTCAGCTCCATCTTATGTTCTTGTTTTTCTTTTCCCTGTGCATGAGTGTTTCCACCTGGAAACCCTCCATGTCCCCGTCACATCTGGTCATGCACAACCAAGTCTCTCCCTGCTGGATATTTCTGCACTGAGAAGCAGAGCAAACTCCCAGCATGGATGTTGCTGTTTGAACCTTGTGCACTAAAGCATGGGCTGGTTTTGTGGTTATTTTTAACACACAGCAGCAGTAGAGCTGGGTTTGGTGGAGCAATGGAGCGTAATGTAGAGCTTGGTCCTCAGGAGACTCAGGTAAGGCAGATTTATCACAATCTCCTTCACAGTTATAGTTTTGGATTTTGGCATTCATCGCCTGACTCAGGAACAAAACATCCACTGGCATCCAAAGACCAGAGCAAACCATCCCTGCTCTGATGCTTGGTCATGGGTTGGGAACCATCCCATGGGCTTACTCAGCATTTCCTCACCCTCCTCTTCCTTGCTCAAACCAGCTCACAAAGTATGGTGAGTCCATTCTGAAAACCCAGAAGCACTGGATGACATTACCCTCCTTGCAGCTCACCCATCCTTGCACCCACCACAGTTGGAACCAGCACCCAGAGCAAAATCCACATCTTCTTGCCTGGTGCCTCGCCCGGTGCTTTGCACTTGGCTTAGGGCCAGCTGAAAATCTTCTGACATCCTCCAGCTGGAAAATGCCATTTAATCAAAATAAGAGCTTGCCAAGGGATTGCTTGAAGCCAGAAATTACAAGAAACCTTCAGAGGATAAAAGTGAATTTTAAGTACAAGGGGAGAAGGTTGAGGTATTTCCATTCATTCTCATCAGAGCAGATAATTTTTTGGGGGCAGATTGCCCCTCTTCAACTGAAAATCATAATCATGTGCTTTTTAGATATGAAAGCGCAATTCTTGTTTCTTCCTGAAATTCATTCAAATTCAGAATGAAAAGGTGCGAATCAAAATTGACACTGAAAGAGTATGAAAATGAATACCAGAGGGAGTGAAAATGAAGATGCTGAATTTTCACTGCCTTTTGAAAGGGAGTTTGTTTTGGGCTTGTCACCTGCTCCACTTGCTGCAAGGACAGCATTTCCCCAGATTGCTCTGACTCCATACAAGCAACTGCTGAGCACTCCTCCTTCCTCACAGGAATGGGATTTATTTTATTTTTGATTTTAATTACTGACACGACACATGTCTGAACTTAGTGTATTTGGCTGCTGAGACAGATCTGGGTGACATCCATCTTCATCCTTCATCTATGGGATGAAAAGTGGTATGGTGACAAATACACAGTGTATTAGATCCATTTCTCTCCAGAGATGATGGGAGGAATAAGCCAGGATATAATGGATTTTGGCTACAACCATGGGAATGCAGGGACTATTGGGACCAGACCAGACTAGAAGCCAGTCTGCTCCAACCTCCCAACTCCAACTGCTCTGGAGACAGCTGACAACTTCACAGGGATCACTCATGCAGCAGTGCACCCGCAGGGAAAAATTTGTGCATCACCTCATCCCTTATAAACCTTATTAAAGCAAGTATTTCACTTTATCTAATATGACTGAGGGCATTCTTGCAGTTGTGGCAGTACTAATTCTTTGAGCCACTTTATGTGTAAAACAAACTACTGCTCTGTGAACACAGGGCTGGTCCTCCTTTCAGATGGCACCACGAGACACCAGACCAGTAGCATGTGTTCTCATCACTGAGACATGAGTGGATTTTTTAGTACACAAAGCTCTGTTTTCCCAGGACTTGGACAACGTGGATTTATCGCCATAAAAATGTTACTGGCGGGCAGAGGACAGGGTGGTCCTTCCAGAATCGTGCCAAAAAAGCTCAAGGCATTTCCAAGTCTGTACCCTTGAGTTCTTCTTAGAGGTAGAAGAAACAGTGGAAGTGAGTTTCTGGAGCATCACAGAAAAACCAACAGGACCTCAGATGCTCAGAAGGAGTTATGTTGATGCCAAAGAGGGGATATAACAGTATTTAAAATCTGTAATAAAGCTGTAAAAGCATGAATGAGCTTCAAATGAAAATCAAAATCCACCCCCTTTCTTAGAATCATGGGGATGAGCAAAAGCCACAGTCAATAAACTGGGATTCTCAAAAAAAAAAAAAAAAAAAAAAAAGGAAAGAAAAAAGTAAATACTTAAGAGATACCACAGTACTTTCTGGGAAAGTCTTCTGCTCTATCAGGAGGTTTTTTTCAGACAAATGTCAAGAGAGGAAGGCAGCATTTTCATAGGATCATAGAATGGTTTGGGTTGGAAGGAATCTTAAAGACCACCTAATTCCAACACCCTGCCATGGGCAGGGACACCTTCCACTAGACCAGGTTGCTCAAGGCCTCATCCAACCTGGCCTTAAACACTGCCCCATCTGGGCATCCCAAGCTTCTCCGGGGAACTTGTGCCAGTGCCTCACCACCCTCACAGTAAAGAATTTCCCCATAACATCTAATCTAATTCTCTCCTCTTTTAGTTTAAAACTGTTCCCCCCTTGTTCTATCCCTATCTGCCCATGTAAAAAGCCACTCTCCCTTTTTTTTTATAAGCTCCCTTTGTTATTTTCACTTGGAAGACCATGTGTTGACCAGGTTTTGACCCTAACACTAATCATCAAAGCAACCATCAAACAGCAGAAAGATTCGTCACAGAATTTATGGATTTCAAGTGGGTATTTGAAAGACTTCATCATGACTCACTGGAGAGCAATATGAACCATCATGGCAAGCCAGCAAAAATAATTATCCTCGTAAAGGCTTTATATCAATGTTAAGCCTGTGCAGAGCACACGCAGGCTTGAGGGGAGGGTTCACACAGACAGCAATGTCAAACAAGGTGGTGCTTGGCAGGGCAGGTGATCGGCCATGAGATGAAGGTGAGAATGGAGCCACAGGCAGCGCAACAGTCGTTCGCTACACTTTTACAGGGGATGAAGTATTTGCGAGTGCACAGACACCTGCCCAACACTTCAAAAAGAGGATTCATTGTCAGTTATGAAGCAAAAAACATAAAACAGCAATTGCAATGACTCACTCCACTCCATCTTACTCTCAAAAGCAATGGCGTACAAGCGCAGGGGCAATTTGGCAGTGAAACGATGGAAGGTAATCATACCAAAACTTGGCACAAGCAGCTGTGCTGGCTGGGATGGGATTAGGCCATGTGGAACTGAGAGAGCACATGATGAAATTTTTGAGGTGAAATGTTAATTTCCATTTTAATAAACAGATATAAAGGGCGGAAATCAATCAAAGGTGCAAACGAGTCACATTCCTGGGCATGTGACAACAACCGAGTAAGTATGAAAGGAAGCTACATCTCCAGTAAGGGCTGAGATGACCCAGAGCTTCACCACCCACTATAGAGCAGCTGGGGGACCTTTAGGGGCAGCCATATGAGGAGCAGCGGAAGTCACTTGGTCTGTTCAGCCTGGAGAAGAGGAGAGTGAGGGGAGACCTCAGTGCAGTTACAGCTCCCTTGTGAGGGGAAGACACTGATCCACTGATCTCCTCTCTGTGGTGATCAGTGGCAGGACTTGAGGGAATGGCCTGAAGTTCTGTCAGGGGAGGTTTTGGTTGGATATTAGGAAAAGGTTCTTTACCCAGAGGGGTGCAGGGGCAGCTACAGCAGGTCAGAACAGTGTCCAGCCAGGTTTTGAGTATTTCCAAGGATGAAGACTCACGTTAGTCAAACGTTGGGTTTTTTGTTGGGTTTTTTGGGGGGCTGGACTTTCTTTTCCACACAGCTGTAAGTATTTGCTCCATCCTCTGTGGCTTAAAGTGATTGTAAGCATGGAAAAATAGCAAAGATGGTCCTTGGATGCCTGGTGGAAACCGTAACTCCCTTCTATGTCTGAATCCCACAGAGAAGCAGCAGACTGTGAGCAAGCGGGGAACAGAATAGATAAATAACATCTAATTTTCCTTGACAGTCTCATTTCTAAACAGGTTTTTCAGGACCTGTGGCCAAATGTCCCTTTAAAGACCATTCCCACCTTGGAGGGAACAGGTACCACCGCTGATCTGCCTCTGGCAACAAATGGCTGCAGGCAGTAGAAAAGATGCACCAACACATCTATACTGCGCCTTAGTGATGAATCCTTTCCAGCAGAGGCTGCCTTTCTGCTCAGTGCTTGTGCAGCACCTGGCATAGCAAAACACAGGTTTCTTGGCTACATCTACACTGTGATGGACCCTTGGAGATGCTCTCAGCCTTCCTGGAGGGAGCTGGGATGTGGAAAGGGCATTCATGGGGCATCCTTGGATCAGGTGTAACCCCACAGCCCTAAGTAATTGACAATATTACAGCTCTGGTATTGTACCACAATAAATAAATCAAAAGTATGTTTGGGGAGCAGGGAGTAATTATAACTGAGGCATAGAAACCATCTAGGGAAGAAATGCTATCTTTACAGATAAAATCAGTAATAAATGTTACTGCATTCATAAATAAGAATCAGTCTGGAAACAAACCCTGGCTGGTGTCATGGAAAGTTCACAGGAATCGACAGCTTCATGTCTCCTCCCTGCTCCATATGCCTTCACTTGGAGGCTTTAAAGGCTTTAGAAAGCTTTCCCTTTGCTCAGACTTGGTTTTAATTGGAAATATAAAGGAATACAAACCAGCAAACAAACAGGCATTGGGGCCCGGGAAATGAGAGTCTAAATCTGTCCTGGCTTTTATCAAGTTTTACAAAGCAGTGTGCAGGGCATATAAAATAATGGTCCCTCTCAAAGCTTTGGAAGGAACAATGTGAAATATACAGAGGAAAGAAATAGGGAAATACATTTACTTGCGAGGAAAAAAGTGTCACGCTGTGAAAAACTGCCAGAAAATTATCCTCTGCAAAGATGATTTTTTTCCCTTGTCCAACCTGCTTGCACCTGCATTTTGGGGTTCTCTGTCCATTGCATTTCCCAGCCTGGTTCCTATGTGTTGGGCATCCCCTGTAGGTCCATGTCCTGCCCTGATGCCTGAGGAACTCTGCAGACACAGATTCATGGCAGCTCCATGAATTCCAAAGCACATGACTGGGGTACATGGGCTACAACAGTCCCAAGACCCCTCTGGGAAATAAAAATGCAGGCGAATCTGACTGTGAGTTTCCTCCCAGTTGGCTGACACCCAAAAATGCCTCTCTCCCTCCCTCCCTCCCTCCCTCAGTTCTGCTCAGACAGAGTCATTTCACTCCAAGTCCATCAGCTGTTTTTGTTTCCAAGGGCTTTGCATGGTTTTGTTTTTTGATGCACTACTGATACTGTCTGCCACGCTCATTTTTCCACGGTCAGTAAGTCACCCTAAAAATTCCTCTGTGCCCATTAAACTAACAGAGCTCATCTGACAGGGCTCATAGCCATAAAAGCCAATTACAAAACAAAGAACTATGTTAAATGGGTTTCTGATTCTGGGTGCCAGGCCAGGAGACAGCCCTGGCCAGGGCTGAGACGTGAACTCAGCTTGTCAATCTCTGCTAGGAAACCTGTGCTGGAAAGGCTGGGCAATGCTTTTAGTTCTAAAAAAAACCTCAAACCTCTTGAACTTCACATTTCTTCCTTCTCTCCCAGCTCAAATCCCAGCCTCAGCTCAGCTAACCCAGTGGGACTTTGGCCAGGAAAGGGCAGGATTTTCCCCAAAGGCCCCAGTCCTCCAGCTCTGTATTTATCTTCAGAAGAGGCCAGTTGGATACCCTTGAGCTGGGCGCCAGCTGGGAAACAGTCAAGAAGAGCTGGAGTATTTGGCTGTTGGTCCTTTTTGAAAGCTGAGCATAAATTTTCATTTTTGCTGGTTGATGGTTTTATTATTTGCAGCGAGATAAGAGCATTTTTTGCCTATAAACCTTGTGCTCCCACAAACAGCTGCATCCTCTGCCAGTTCCCATCAGTGCTGAGTATGGTCAAAGGAGGCTCAACTAGCACTTATCTTCCAATGGACTCTCTGGGATGGCAGAGTTATGGGTTTGCAAACACAAGGCTCATGTATCTTCTGGATTATTTTCAGTTCTACCTCTTCAAAATGTCCGCAGTCACAATAAAAACATCTAAATAAGAAAATCCTAAAAATTCCTGAATTTCCAAAACCCAAACTGTGAAGAAAGTCTTGATCCAAGCATTGCAAATGTCAGAGGTTTGATTACATCAGATGCCCTGAAGCGAGAAGCTTGGTTTTCTAATCATGTAGATACCTTAAGACCTTTTCCCTTGTTAAAACCCTCTGCATCCTTTCCTCAGTCCTTTTCTTGGCACCTATATGGGCAGAAAACCTGCAGTTGGTATCAAGGACAGTGACCACCATAGCAGCACAGTGTTGACTCTGGTCCTGCAATGTTTCTGGGAACCCAGCATGCTGAAGAGCAGAGTACAGCAAGAGGAATAAGGTATGGGAGAATAGTAGGGGTTGATCCTCCTCTGGTGTAAATTAAATGATGAAAATGAAATCATTTAAGATCCAGCTACCTTAGAGGCCTTGATAGCAATCCTGAGACAAGTGGCATTCATCTCAGTAGAGTTTTAGGAGAAAGCAGACACCTAAGCTCATCAGTCCTAGTTCCTCATTTTAGACATGTTTTTCCATTTTCACCCTAAAAGTGGGCAGACTATAACCACCCACATGTCTCACTCTTAGCAGCATCAGTTCCCTCTCCAAACTGCCAGGGGAATCGCAGCAAGGTCACCCTCACCAGCTGATAGAGATCAGGAAGAACCTCTCCCTGTTTCTGTCTTCTAGGAAGCAAATTCCAGGTCATCAGTGGCGCTCTGCTCTTCAGCAGACTCATCAGTACCTCAACTAGCTCACCTCCAGAGGGAAAAGAGGGGAAAAAAAGGGGAGAAAGACAGCAGGCAGTTAACTGCTCTCAAGCTGCTCCTTTGTGCCAATACCACTCCATCTCCGGTATTGTTTACACAGAAATAAAAGCTGAACAGTGTCAGATCTTAAAATAACTTGCTGTTTGTAGAGCAGGAAAACCAGGGTCAGGGAAGTGTGGAACAAATTTAAAGTGGCAGGAAGGCTAAGGAATGAACTGTGAGTCAGGCAAGAAGGTGCTTGCATGCACCTGAAGTTTAACCACAAGCCTGGTGCAAAGTGAGTTGGGGCCACCAGGTCTCCCACATCCATTCCAGCAAGGCTGGGCCAAACCTGGGGCCAAGATACGACATCTGCATTTGTCCTCCAGAGTGAATCTGCAGCCACAGCTATCTCCCTTGTTAGGAACACTCAGAACACGGTAGAAAAGGATGAGGGGGGTCTGATCCAAATGCCTTTGAGGTGTGCAACCAGTGGATCTAGATGTGACATCAGTGTTTGAAAAGAGGGAGCTCCTTGACACCGAGTGCTGAAAGCACTGATGGGAGCACTGAGGAAAAGGCTGCATCTGTGTGTATGGTGGGACATCAGGTCAGAGTACAGGGCTCAAGGCTCTGCATTCCTGTCCCAGCACAGGCTGCCTCCAAGTCCCAAATGGAGCAGGGGACATTCGGTCTTTAGGTAGGTGAACAAACATGGGAAGGTGGGATATCTGGAGAGAATCCAACCAGATATGCCCCCTCCATCCCATGGGTCAAGCTCAACTCACCCATGCTCTTGTTCATTGCTTGTTGTACTGTCTGCCAGGGGACAGACTGGCCTCCATGTCAACTGATATCCAAGTACAACTCATACCAGAGCTTAAAGATGGAGTCAAGACCAATTGACTTGTGTCACCAGAAGCTAAAGAATCAAGTGGGACAAGGGGGAATGAATTTAAACCAACAGGGGGAAGGTTTAAATTATGTATTAGGAAAGAACTGTTTCCTGTGAGGGAGGTGAGGCACTGGCACTGGTTGCCCAGAGAAGCTGCAGCTGCCCCATCCCTGGAAGTGTTCAAGGCCAGGTTGGACAGGGTTTTGACCAATCTGGTCTATTAAAAGGTATCCTGTCCATGGCAAGGGGTTGGAACTGGATGATCTTTAAAGTCCCCTCCAACCCAAAGCATTCTATGACTTTATGAAGTTGTGGCTCACTTGAGGGCACAAGCCTCCACAAGGGGTTGCCTACTCCAGTGCTCTTAGGTGGCAGTACTGCCTGCAGATCCCAAAACAATGCACAGCAGGGCTCAGGTATTGTCAGGAACACAAGGACACCCCCACATATCCCTCCTTGCCCCCACTTCTCATCCCACATTCCTCAGCCTTGGCGCACTCCCTGGCCAGGTGCTCGGCTTGTAACTCCTCCGGGGCACAAGTAGGGAAGGAAGAAGGCATATGCTAGGCACAATGGCAAGGAAGTACCTGATCTTGAGGCAGTCAATAGTATTTCCCCTCTGCTTTGGTTCTTCCTGGCCATGGCAGAGGCAGTGGTGGCAGGAATGCAGGAACTGTCATCGTGCAGGGGCTCCCTGGTGCCCTGCTCCTACATGCAGGGATGGGGAACACTGGTGACTTGGGAGTGTTTGGGAGAGGTGGGTGGTATACAATGTTCAAACCTGGTTTTACTCTAGTCTTGCAGCCCACAGCCTCTTCACTGAGTTTTGGGCAGCTCCTGTCCTCCCAACAAGTCTTCAGGGGGGTATCTGTGTTGTTTTCTTCTCTGGTCCATCTTGAGCTCCCTTTGTTGGGCAAACACCCAGGCAAACCTGGCTGCAAGGAATCGATGGGCTGATGCTGGGACAAACACGTTTTTGGGAGAGAAGTGAGGAGGGTGCAAGAGCAGCCAGATGGGGTCATAACACAGACTTGCAGGCAGCAGGCTGGGAACAACCAGCCAGTGGCCCATAGGGGACCCCAAGCCAAAGCAAGGGAAGTGAGAGCAATAAATTTGCTCTCATGGGCTGGCAGGGGGCAACTGGTGGAGGGTCTGGGGCAGCACCAAGCCAAAGAGACCCACGCATGTGAGGTGCAGATCTCACCAGTGTGAGCAGAAAGTGACTGGTATCCAGAGGCTGATCCATTAAACTGCTAGAATGAGCACATCTGAGTTGAAGGAGGAAGGAGAGACACATCTCCATCAAACTTTAATGCTCAGCCCCGACCTATGTTCAGCGAGACAGTAAAAGCCTTGGGATTGCTGGGGATTGATCCCTGTCATGATGTAAAATACCAATGCCAAGCCTTGGAGACGGAGCGGGGAGTTAGCCAGAACCCAGAACTGCCCTGGAGCAACTCCCTGACAGAAAACAGAGAAATAAATAAAAGAAATTAAGTCCCAGATGGAAAAAAAAAAAAAAAAAAACATGCCTGGTCTGGGTGGGAGAGGCTACTGCTGCCAGACACAACCCATCAGGGCAGGAGCCCAGTGCCATCTTTTTCCCACGCCTTCCTCACCCTCTCCAAGTGGAGGGAGCTTTCAGCTCAGAGCAAAAACATCTACTTACCCACAAATATTCCCTTCCCTGGTTCCATGTCTGGGTTAAACCTCTAGCACAGGGGCATTAATGATGTGTATGAATAAGCTTTTAAACTCCCACTTGTGTTTGCTCAGCACCCGTGAATCCAAGCCCCTGAAAGAGCCCCTTTTCCATGGAGGAGTTAGAAGAGGAGCTCCAGGGAGGTGCTGGGGGTGGCAGAGTAAATTGACATAAAGTTAATAAAGTTATTGACTCCTTAAAATAACTAATCCTTGCACAGGGCCCCTGCAAGGACATGCTCACTGCATGGGGACAGGCTGGTTCGTGAGAAATTAAACTACAGGCTGCTGTAGCTGCACCTCTGTCATACTGGGAATCAGACAAGGAGGGGTTTTGGCTGAAACATCAGCTTCTGGAAGAGTTAATGGCACATGAGATATGTTTAGTGGGATTTGGTTTTTTTTTTAACTTCAACAAACAAAGCATATGAGAAAATCCAGTTCACAGCTGAGCCCTGGCTGCCTGCCCACTAGGGCAGGCAAAATGCAGATGGTTTGAAATACCCACACGCTGGCCTTTCTCATGTAGCCTGTGGCCCTGGGTCCCCGGCTGGTCTCCCCCCCGGTGTATTTGAATCACTCAAGGTGGCAGCAGTGCAAACTGCAGTGTAAAGGCAGCACTGAGGCAGGAACAAACCTACTTTCCTTGAGCATGGTCAGCTTCCTCAAACACACAGGGGAGCCGGGATCCTGTGAGGCTCTGCTTGTTCAAAAACAGTAATTAGCTCTCAAAGTATATAGGTGTTAACAGAAACAAAAAGCTTTGCCACAGTCTGGGTAAACACTTTAAAATCAATTTAATTTCCCTTCTCCTGGCAGATGTAATCATGCTGCTCTGCAATTATTTTCAGGTCGGGGCAGGGAACAAAGCCACTGGGGCAGCTTTGCTGAGCGGCTGCTCCTTGGGACAGCAGGCAGGACCCACCACCTCACTGACATTCAGGCCCCTGAGGCTGAAACGAGCTTCCTTCCGCTGAACCAGATGTATAATGCAGCTGGAGATCAGCAAAACCAGCAGTGAGCCACAGCATGACATTAAACTGCCCTAAAGTCCAGCCTCCTTCTTAATCCTAAGAGTCCCCCTGTCTAGACAGGACATGAAGGACTAATGCGAAAACCAAGTGACAGAAAATTTGCACTCTCCCATCGAGCTGCAAATGGAAAGAAGCATCAAAGGGTGTAAATCTGTTTGCCTTTTAATTGTTTCACCTTTCGGGAGCATGGGCAGCACCGAAGCATGGTCCCACACTGGTGCAGAGGGTTTGCAGCCAGTTTATATCACTGCTTCCAGGCTGCCCATTTGCTTACTAAATCATGCTAAAAAGCCTTTTTACCCTGCCTTTTCCTTACCATCACGGGGAGCTGGTGGAACAGGCTTTTACCCAAACTGCCCCAAAAGCTAAAATGAGTTTTTCCTCCATCACCAGGTGGGTTATAAGCAAACTGGTGATGGGTGGCTGAGGCTGAGCTGATGCGGGGTGTCCCTTTGAGGAGGAGGTAATGCAGCATATGATGGCAGCTGTAGTAGATGCATTGGCCGGTGATGGAGCGTTTCCCCAGCTGGGCTGTGAGTACAGCCCAGCTGGGAACAGCCTGGCTGTGGGGCCAGACCCAGCAAGGCTTTTGGGCCAGTATAAAGCAGTCACACACCCAGGAACAAGTACAACCAGAAAAATGTGCACAGTGGCTTCCCTGGCAGTTTCTGATCTTGTTCCACCACGCTGCCTGTCTGCTGGGAGAAGGAGGTTTAGTTAATTAATTGCTACAATTAGCATGGAGCTATTCCTGCCCAAGATGGTTACCTTTTCCTCGCCTTTTTGGTTCATCCAATTACTGACTCATTCATTCTCCAAGTCAGAGGCCACAAGGCACAGAGAAGCTTGAGGATGAGGGGAGGAAGGTCCAAGAATGAAATGCCAAGTGTCCCAAGCTCTGTTTCTACCCAGGAACTGCCTTAATCTTGCACAAACTTTTGATCCTCTCCCATCCATCCACCCTTGACTTCAAGGAGGTGATGAAGAGGGAGCACAGCACAGCACAGTTACAAACATGGCTATGACTGTTTCATTACTCCCTCCAGCTGACACCTCACGAAGGATGCGTGACGAGCTTATATATGCCAAGATGGACAGGACTCCCCACACCCATCATGCTCCAATGATCCCTCAACTTCTCTGCCCAGCCTCAGGCCACGGGTTCTTCAAATGAACATTACTCACTTTGGGAAATTGATGATTTATTTGCCGTTATTTAGCAGGGATGGTGAAGGAAAGGTGAGCATGGAGTCACTGCTTTGGCAAGGACCAAAGCGAAGCAGCAGCCCTGAATAATTCATGCTCCCTCTTTGCTGCAGCATCTGGACACATCTGCTGCATTTGCCGTTGCAGGCTTTTTCTTGGCTTACTCAGAAAATCACGCTTTGGCAGCTGGGTACTGTTTCAAGTGGGTACTGTCCCTACAGCATTAACGAGCTGTGATTCTGTTTCAAACAGGGATTTTTGTTTCTCTTTTGCTGATGTCACTCCATGATCCTGCAGGGAATAGTGCTTGGATCTCTGCAGCCTGATGATCCCTGTGTGCCCTTTGGGACAGATGTACTTGGAAGCGGGAGATTGTTTTTCCTTTTGCTGCCCAGATTTATATTTCACTGAAGTCCTGTATCGATCCTGCTGCCACTGGGCTGAAAGCTCATTTTACTAAATGAGAAGAAAAACAGTTCCCCCAGCTGAATGCACGCAAAATGGAAAACCCTGCAATGAAACAGCTCTTAAAAAAGGGGCCTGAACAATTTTGCTGAACCTCGAGGGCTGCGCTGCTGACATTGGAACGGTATGTAATTTATTTAGCCTGACCTTTCCCTGAAAGAGCTGGCTGGCGACGTTATCAAGGATCCTTTCTACCACTTGTGCACCCATTGCCAAGGTGACATCCTCTTTCATGCGTCAGTCACCGAAGATCGCATCCGTGCTGCTGCGATGCTTTGTTTGCTGTCCTGCCTGACAAGCTCTTGGCAGGGTTTCAGCTCCTGCGGATGGCAGCTGCTCCACGAGGGACCAAAACAGATTCAAGCTGGACGTTATTATAGGGAGTTTCATGTAGGCAGAGCACAGGCCTGGAGTCCCTTGGATGAGACTGGACCATGGATGAGATGAAGCAGAGATAGCCAGAGGTGCTACCACATGTAATGGGATGAGCAGCTGACTGCAGAGCTGCACCCCAGGCTCACTGCCCCATCCCATCTCACTCAGGAGTTAGGTGTGCCCTCGTGGTGCTGGGAAAGCAAAGGAAGCTCACCAGTGCTTAATGCAGAGGCTTGCCTAAGTGCAACTGAGTTTGGATGGTGGAGCACAACTCGGACAATAGGTCCCACCACTGCACATACACTACCTGGAGTTTTCCTTCCCCCTCCCAGTCCTTTCCCTGAGGGTCCCAGGAAGAGATGGGGATGCAGGTGCAGGGAGCATGTCTGTCCTTCACATGAGAGCCTGTCAGCACTGGAGAGGAAAATGGTTCCAAGTAAAGCTTCTCCCCCTACTCCACCAAGGGACTGAAACCTCTGAACAAAGGGGATTTTCACTGCTGGTTCCCACCACTCTCAAAGGGTTTTGGTGATGGATAGGGACAAAGGCTGCAGCTAAAAACGTCCCCAAACACCATCAACTTCTTGTAAGAGACTGAAAGATCTACAGTTATAGAGGATAAAAATGAATTAGGTGATTGGCTCTCACGCCCCCCCCCCAGCCCCCCCACGTGGCAGGCTGCACCCCCCTCCTACAGGTATGATCTGAAAGAGGAGCCAGGCCCACTGGGAGGACAGGAGAGAAGATGCTCTTAGCCATGGACCTGTCTCTCATGGTACCTGTGTTCTCCTCGGACTGGTTGAAGCCACAGATCTGGCAGATACTGCGAACCCATTTGTTCATGTCGTCCTCAGTCTCAGCCACCAGGTAGAAGGTCCGGTCACTCGTTTTGATGTCGAAGATGTAGCTGTCTTGCAGCTCCTTCTTGTTGAAGGTCAGGCCCGCGTCCACTTGCTCACAGAAATTGAGGTTGATGACACGCAAAGGTTTCTTGGAGTGGTCATTTTTGTAGTACTCCAGGACGTCAGGGTCACCACTCATCCGACCGCTGCGCAGGACGAACCAGCGTTTCTTCCATGCCTGAAACCAAGACAAGAGCAAGCATGAACCTCATCACTGAATCTGTGAGAGCGAAAAACCACTGCTAGGCACAGGGTGACACAGAGGCACGTGACACTTCTCCATCATGGGGTGCTCTGGGATGCTGCTCAGGCATACCTGCAAGAGGTGCACAGACTCAGCTCAGTTCTTCAGTTTGATACTAAAATCCAGGAGAATTAAATACTGAAATAGCACTGTAGCATAAGATGACCCCAAAAGGTGCCAGTCTTGGGGCTCAGAGGAACCTTGCTCCTACCCTACAGCCCAGCCATGTTCCCAGGACCCAAATGCCCTTCTCCCCGTGATGTGGGATAATCTGTGCAGTGGCATTACCAGGCATCGCAATGCCAAAATGCCTTCCAGCAGCTCGGAGGAGCTGAGGCACTTTGGATGCAGCACTCTGAGTGTCCTAACCTTCAGAGAAACCCCCGAGAGCATCGTAGGATGTGTCTGCAGATACTGACCATGGCAATCCCATCTCTGTTTAAATGCCAGGATAGAAAGACTAATAAAACCAAAGGAGAACTGGTTTGTTTTTTTTAAATATCAGGAATAATGCCAGGGAGACCCACGGAGAATCCCAGCTTCATTTGTTTTTCAGCATCCTCTGCTCCCTGGCACATAGGTAACTCCTTAGCAAAGGAAAAGGTTATCATTGATCCTTCCAAGCACTGCTGGCAGCTGCCCCCGGCCAAACTACCCGCGGCATGGACTCAGAGGGCTGTGGAGTTTGAAGTGAACCAGCAAAATAAATGTCAGCCATCAGCCCTGGCCCTGAGAGCTGCGGCCCTGCTGCCCTCCCCATGCCAGACACAGTTGGGAGCCCACAGGAGGGGGAATAGACACAAGGAAAATGTGCTAAATGCTGAAACTGTGCAGGTGTAACCCCCCATCCCATGAGGTGGGCAGTGTGTTTTTTGGGGTGTGCTCTGCATGAGGATCACGGCACCTGCATGAGGGATGCACAGGGCTGAGGGACCACCTTGAGCTGCTCCCTTTTGGAGAGCTATGCTCCCTTGCAGACGCCTCAGCTCCCATGGCCTAAGGAAGGGAAGGATTACATCTAAGTGCAGTCCTTAAAACAGCTTGTTCAGGCTGTCTTTGAAGGCAGCAAAGGTTTGAGAGGTGCCTGTGGATAAGCATGATGGAAATTATGACCAGTGCTCCTGTGTTGCCTGACACAGACCTCAGTTCGTACTAGAGGATGCCAAGGGAGGGGATGCGATCCCCACCATCCTGCCCTGGCTCTGAACAGTGGTGCATTTTGAATGAGATTTACCTTATTCATATTTTAATATGAATATAACCAGTTTTGGAGTTCTGATGGTTACAAGGGGTTGTGTTATGAGGAAGCACACGATATTTCTAAGAAGGAAGAACCAACAGCCACAAACACCTTTAGTAACCCAAGGGAGGCACCAAGGCGAGCAGTGTTGTGGGTCCCTCATGATGCTCCCCAGGCGCTGACCACAGGCTTTGCATATTGGTGATGGGCATGTGCTAGATCTCAGCCAGCCAACTGCACCAGGATCCCACAATTTTCGAGACTTTTGTGGCTGAAGTAAGGGTAAGAAACTCCTGTGATGTTTCCCCTGAACAGTCTGATTCAGACCACACTTCTCAAAAGCTTAAAAATAGCTTTTGTCGGTGTCTTTGAGCTTTGTAATCGAATTCGTTTTGCACTAATTCTCAAAACGGCTCCTAGTGCCGGGAAAGCAACTTCAGTGCAATCTTCCAAAGGCAGCGAAGCAGCAAATTGCTTAGCAAGAGGATGTGCAAGGCTGGCAGATTTTGGCTTAATCTCACCCACTTCTCATCAAAATGGCTGCTTTTGAGTGACAAAATAGACACAGTGGAGCTGTGTCCATCAGTGAGGGAAAAAACCAATTTCACCAGGCAGCAGCAATAATTCACTAGTCCATCTCCTCAAAACAGATCACCCAAAGCATCGGGAAACAAATTCATGAACACTTTTTTCCTAGTTCTAGGTGGTAAATGTCCCATTAGCTTCTTCCTGTTAACACTGAGTCATTTCTTTGCAGCCACCTGGCAGGACTAAGACAAGGGAATGCATGAGGTGTGTGGGGGGGGCAAGTCAGCAAGGGGACTGCAAGAAGATGGAGTTGTGCAACCATATGAACCAGCACCTGAATGCAGACATCCAGCGCCAGTTTTTGCTGCTTAGCTTGCTGCTTTCCAGCCATCTGGAGTCCAGTCTTCCAGCCTCCCTTCATGGCTGAGATGCTGAATTACAAAACCCACAAAGTACAGAAACTAGACTCCAGAATTTAGTTTTCGTGGAAAAAACAGGAGGAACTGCCGCAAAGCAAGACCAATGATGCTACCACAACTTCTCTTTTTATCACCAGTGTGAGAGCCACAACACCTCCAGTTCTCTTTAGTCTGTCTGGTAGCAATGGAAAGTACCACACAGTCAAGATCTGGCAGAGAAAACAGTATAACACACAGGTCTGGTGGTTTTAGATAAGTTTTAACATAGGCTGGTTGTGAAAGAATGGGTCTTGCCAGCACAAAATTTATTGGAAAGCTTCAGGAGCTGGAGTAGCATTGGAGGGTGGGACCACTGGACAGGGCAGGAGCCCCACAAGCCTGGGAAGACCACCCTGTCCATCTCTGCACGGTGCCCTCCTGATGATAAAGAGTCACTGGTGTTCTTCTAATACAGCTTCTGACCCAGAAGAGCTCATGGCAGCAGTCTCTGGAGTGCCCGTCCTGGACAGATGGCTGCAGGCAGCACAGCTGGAGGCATCTCCTACCACACTTCCCCACAGCAGGACCAGCTGTTGCTGCCTCCTAAGATCAGCTTCCAAGTCAGAGGAATAAGCAATGATAACTAGAAGAGAATGGAAGTAAACGCTAAAGAAATAGGAGCCTCTGGATTTCTCTGGATTTTTGAGTACTGGGCTCAGCAAGTGTATTTTATTTTTTCCCTGTGGATTTGCTGTGCCTTTATTGGGACCAGGGCTCAGCTTGTGTTTGCCAGGCTGTGGCTGCTCTTGGAGCATCTCTTGGCACTAACTCAGCTTGCTTCAACACGTCACCATATGCAGCAAAGGATATGTAGTTTGCAGCATGTGGCCCACCCTCCTGGGACACCAATTTCCCCATTCAAAGCTATCAATACCATCCGAATCTTCCATGTTTAGGCTTCCCTAGAATATCACTTTCCTGCAAGACAGTGATTTAAGGGTCTACTGATCACCAGCTATGACAGAGGTGAGATGTATGGGATCCATATGTGCATGGCAATCTCAGCTCGTGCCAAACCAGGGGAGGATGCAACTCCATGTGAACCTACACATGCTTTCCAAGACCACCTTCTCCCAGCATGAGGCTGTGCTGGCCAATGGGCATCTCATCCTACACCTGAATTTTCCTTCTCTGCTTATTTTTATTTCTTCACAGCTCTGTTGAAGCCCCTGTTGCCATGAGTCCGCTCCTGCCAAAACACTGTGCCTCCCTGACACGTGTTGTGAGCCAAGGGCTGTGTTTGTTTAACAGCTTTACAATGTTGAGAGGCCAACAGCTTAACAGCCATAAAATGGTGCTCTGCAGCACAAATTTCCAGCTGTGTGGTCCTTTGCCGGCATCAGGTTCCTTCACGGTTAAATTACGGCTGCCAAAGGCCCTTAATATCATTGAGGAATATTTTGACACTTGGCAAGTACTTCTTTTAAAGATTCGTTTGTTAAAAAAAAGTGCTCATCGCGCTGCTATTGTGATGCGAATCCTCCCTGGGTTCGAGGCTGCTGCTGCTCAGCTGCTTTCCACCTCAACAGAGCCATGGCAAAGTTAAAGTTTACAAAATGGAGCTCTTTCCAGCTGGATGCTGCCTGGAGCTGGTTGTTTTATGGAGAGCTGGGCTGGCAGAGGTGAGGTAGTGCTGCTGGGTTCACTGGCTGAGTGTACTTAGCAGGGATGCTCGGGCGGGTTCAGGCAGTGGTTGGGACCCTTCCTGTTCCTTCTGCTGGGTGAGAAGAGCTGAACCAAAGAGGTGGCTGCTCTTGAGCAACTGAGATATCACCATGGATGGTAGGAGATACCACCCCACCACTCCAGGAGTGACGTCTCTCATGTCCCCTGTGGCTGTCCTGATGGCACAATGCTGTGACAGAGCTGGTGGCATCAGGGCAGAGAGCTCAGAGAATCTGGGGCCGCCAAGTGCCTAAAAATCCAAATGCTTTAACTGACAGCCCAGAGAGACACTTTATTAATCACGGTTATAGTGAGGGACATTCAGACAGCATCTTCCTCCCTGCTCCCCTGTTCTCTGCAAAGTGAACACAGAGATCCAGCCTAACTGCTCTTTCAGAAAAAAAGAAAAGAGGTGAGGAAAATAATAATTTAAATGTCAGTAAAGCCAGGTATCCATCCCCGGAGAACTTGGCAAGTGCCACAATCCTGAGAAGGAATCAAAAATGACAACATGGAGAGATGGCTCTTGGTGGGGCCTGTGGGAGTGGCCCACCCAGTATTATCTTAGCTCCAAAATGAGGAGTTTGAAACAGTCAGAGACTGTTAGCTTTGAGTTGAAAGGGATGTTCTTTCAATTAGGATCAACTTCTGAGCCACATCTCTCTAATCTGAAATACTAATATTTTTACCACCACACCTGTATAGCATATATAGGGAGAAGAGAAGAGAAGAGAAGAGAAGAGAAGAGAAGAGAAGAGAAGAGAAGAGAAGAGAAGAGAAGAGAAGAGAAGAGGAGAAGAAGAGAAGAACATGTATTTTTCCCAGGAAATCTTTCTGTCCTGTACCTTCTCCCCCTGACACCAACTTCATGCCCACCAGCACTGCACACCAGCAGTGTGAAATAAACCTTCCAAAATCTGATCTGACACAAATCACAGGATCTAATCCAAGGTGGCAGGCAGGATGAGCGACCTAGCCATGACATCAGGAAAATTTCTCACACCAAGATGAAGCCGGGGACTGAGTGATTCAAGCAGGAAACCCCACAGCAGGGCAAGCAGGTGCTTGTGTCCCAGATCTGCCCAGAACTAGAGGAGCCCTGGGTGCAGGATGTCTCCTGTCATTGCTCCTGCGGCCACCAGCTGCCACTGGGGGTGCCACCATATCCACAGAAAGCCATGAGTCTGTCCCAGCCACACATGCCCCCAGTTTTCACTCTGCAGTGAAGATTAGTCTTGCACCCCAGTGAGCACGTTTTCCCTCTGGCTCCTGGCGCATCTGCCATGGCAGAGAGGAGTTCACACTTCAGGAGCACGTGAGAAGGACCACAACACCTGGAAAGGTGTCACTGTTCTTCCCAGTCACTGTGTCACCTTGATGTCCTCTCCAGGCTGCCACCACTTTAGCCATCCTGGCAAGATCACCCCTGGGAAAGGGGGATAGAGCGGCTTGGGTCCTTCAGTGGTGCTACTGTTCTTGCCATCTGCAACAATTACAGCTGTCGGACTGTGTTACGCGGCACTGGGGTGGATCCTGTCCTGCCCACCCCTCCCCACAGCCCTGTAGGAGGAACATGGTCCCCTATAGTGGCTGGTGCTACCAGCATCAGCGAGTGAAGCCCCATACAGGAGAACTGCAGAATAACCTACTGGTGACCTGTATAATAATGTTGTCTTCCTCTGTGTCCCTGGGGGCTTTTTATCTCGTCTGATGGACAGGAGGATGCTGGTTTTATTATTCATGCAAGAACACCTCTTCCCTCCCTGTGCTAGTGCTAATTCAAAGGAAATGTGGCTTGGAAGTAGATTTGTAAGCAGCAAAGAAGCCCCCTCTGTCTGTGCAGGTAATGTTTCTGTTGGCTGATTCCTCTCACACAGCCCCAATGTCCCCAGTTCCCAGAGCAAACGGGAGCTCCCTGAGCCCCACTCCTGCCCTTCCAGATCCCCCCGGGGTTCTCCTTGCCTGCTGCACGCTCACAGCACCTTTCCACATGATACTGGGAACAGACAGGTCCCAGCCCCGCTCCTCGCACCCTTCAAAGGGATGGAGGCTGTTCCCTGTTAATCACGCCCCAGCCGTGGCCGAGTTCACGGTGGGTTCATTATCAGCACTGCTTTGGGGGAGCCGTGATTGGCAGCGCTAATAACACCACGCTGCAGCTGCAACACCCTGTGGGGCACAGGAAACCTTGCTGGGGTACAAAGAGGCTCTTCCTTGCTGAGGAACCGAGGGAAGGTGATGCAAAAACCCCCCAACCCAGTGCGTATCTCAGGCTGTCAAACTGACCTTCCCTCCTGGGATTTTTTTCCCCACTCTCGGAGGTGTAATTAGGCTTCAGAGCACACATGGAATCACTACATGTGACATCCACCCAAGGGCAGCAGAGCCAGCAGGAGATGTCCTGCACCAAGCGTCACTCACAGCTGGGTGAGAGGGGGTTTCAGGGAGGTGAGGCACAAACACAGGCTAAAGCCTCTTTATTTGTAAGATCATTTAAAAAACCGTAAGCTTCAAAAACAGCTCCTGCCATCAGAGATGTTTGCTACCAGGGAAGGAAGGGTCTGGGATGGCTCGGAGCTACAGGTACACTGGTGTGAGCAGGAGGACCCGTTCCCCACCTCCACCCTCTGTGAATGGGACAAGCAGCATAGAAGTGACACAATGTGGAAAACATTTCCCTTCGTATTTATTTTATGGGAGTTCTCCGGTTGGAAAGATTTCAGTAGCCTTGTGCTGCATGGTCAATCTTATGAAAATAAAGATTTCTCTCTGGGATGTGAGGGCACTGACAGCATTTCTGATGGGATGCTGGAGCACCTGATTAAGGATGGAATGGAAAAACTAAATACAAAATAGTGAGGCTGCACTTACACCACCAGACAAGCTGTGACTGTCTGAGAAAGATGGACATGGGAAACCCTGGGAGGTCCAGTAGTGCTCCTGTCTGGAGGGTGTAGAAAGGATGGACCCAAACTCTACCAGGAGAAGCATGGGGATAGCATGAGAAGCAACAGAAAAGTCTCATTAAATGCACGGAAAAGGCTTCACAATGAGGGGTAGAACAAAAAATCCCCAGATGGGGTGATGTCTATTTTGGAGATAATCAGAACCTGCCAGGACAAGACCAGGAGTAACAAGATTTACCTCCAGAGTTGGCCCTAGCTTCAAGCTGGCCTCACCTTGAGTGGGAGGTTGGTTCAGAGACCTCCAAAGGTCTCTTCTGACCTCAGTTATCTCCAAATCTAAATTACTCTTCCATAATTAGGTCCACTCCCAGTGAGGAGTGCTGAACTTGTCATATGGAGACCTGATGAGACCACTCAGACCCTGAGTTCTGATGTGGGACCAGCGCAGCCACCCATCGCACATCCGCCCGCAGCATTTAGCATGGGAATGGGCAGCACAGCCATTTTTCAACTCTCATTGACTAAAGCAACCTTTTCTGGGTAATTCCTTCTGCCGAAAGCTGCACGGCACTTTTGCAAGTGGGAAGGTGCTAGGAAAGCAAGGGGTTCACAGGAAGAACCTGGAGCCTAGCTCTTGACTCGGGGCTGGCTGCAAATGGTCCATGACCCATCGATTTTGTTATCTGGAATTATTTCCTGCTATTCAGTCCTGTTCTGTATTCCACTCTGTTATTCCTAGCTGAAATCCCTCCCACCACCCTGCCTGGCACATCCTTTGTGGGGCACTGGAGCAGCACCCAGAGGAGGTGCAGGCAGGTGGATGGGTGTACCTGACTGGGATAGAGGATACCCAGGCTTGTACCTTGTGGCCGCTTTGAATGCTGACAGGACACGGGGCTGCAACCACCAAACAGGATGTCCCAGCAGCCTGTGATATGATATTTCACTTACCACATATATTGTGATACTACAGCCACACATATTTTACATGATGCACATCAAGGCGGGTGTTCTCCAAGTCTGTTTGCAAAACCCAGCTGCCACCACAGACTACACTCAATCCCGCACTCTAGAGCCGACCAGCCCACCAGAGCAAGTCAGCCCATGCCATGTGAGCACACCAAGAGCAGACTTTAGTTTGCTTTTTCAGCTTTGGGCTTCTGGAAGCAAAAGCAAACTGCTCAGAGATTTTTTCTCTCCCCTGAGACTCTGGTATCAGTCTCTGATAAGAGTTTTCCTGGCCATTACACAAGCAGGGCTGGACATGGGAACACAGCATGAATAAATGACTTAGAGCAAAGCATTTTGATAACTGAGTTTTTCTAGCTTTCTGGCCTTCGCAAGAGCAAAATAAATTCCACAGCACTGTCAGCAATTTCCCTTCCCTCTCCCCTAGCTTTGGGCTACCTCGAATTCCTACTCTCATTGCCCAGAGAAGCTGTGGATGCCCCATCCCTGGAAGTGTTCCAGGCCAGGTTGGATGGGGCTTTGAGCAACCTGGTCTACTGGAAGGTGTCCCTGCCTGTGGCAGAGAGGTTGGAGCTAGATGATCTTTAAGGTCCCTTCCAACCCAAACCATTCTATGATTCTGCAAACAGGGATCTGCTCCAAAAGCACCCACTCTGTGCTGGCAGGAGCCACAGTTCCTGCCCCAGGCTTCTTTGGCAAATGTACACCAGTCACTGCTCACAAACAGCTCATTGCACAGATGCCTCATCCAATGAGTGGCCAGGGATGGGCTTCATGAGACAAAACAGCACTGCACATGTCCCCTCTGCCTCCTCCTGGAGGTTGTGGCTGTTCTCCCACCCTGTGTCACCTCTTGCCAGCCCTCTGTGACATCCAGGAAGATGCTCAGGAGAGGACAAGGTTTACTTTCACCAGGCTTGGGTGTGGCTAAGAAAGATTTCCCGGAAGGGAATTGCACTTTGGGGTTTCTTTTGTCCCACATCCACGAGCATCCATGAGACCCAAAGGGAGACAGGGAAGGGGCTGCCATCTATTTGCTATCCTTTCCAAACCCTGAACACTGCTTGTGTTTCAAAGCAAGGCTGATTTAAAGCAGTGCTTTTGAACACAGAAAAGAATCTGGAAAAGCCAAACGGAGATTTAGTTTTAATAAATTGGAGATACACACCCATGTCAGCTCCAGCAGTGAGTCCCGTAATTAAACTGCTCTGCCCTCAATCTCTCAGGTGAAGGCAGATGGAAATACAGATGAACTTAGAATTGGATATCAGGAATGAGAGGTATGTCAGGATGCTTTCCCCTTCCCTTAGCATGCCACCTCCTTTGCTTAAAGGCTGTAAAAAAAGTGCCTTACAGGGTGATACTGAGACTCTTCTGAGCTTAACAGGCTCTATGCACAGCAAAAAACAACCACCCAATTTGGTTTGATATGATGAACTGGAGATATTATGGGGCTGAAGCTGATAGTAAAGTGTGAGGATGTTTCTCCTGCAATCTAAAGGAGTCTGCCTTGTAGCAGGATATTTGGGATAGGCTTGCCTTTCCAGGAATGGTTTCTAATTTTAGAAAAGCTCTGAGGCTTGTTAATTTTCAGCCACTTTAATGAGCTGTCTCTTTAATGGTCTGTAACCATTTCCAGCTCGACTAACCTCTGCAATGGGAGAAATTAGCCTGATTTGACTCACACTGAACTCACAGTCTGCTAGACAACCCTTTGCACCTCCTCATGGTAGCTGTCTGGGTGGCAGGGCCAACATCACAGCTGCTGGCACAAAGTGGGCAACAGGGAAGATCAAAGGGCTTCTCTGCAAGGAACTAGTGACACAGGTCTGGAAAAGGGTCAGGATAGGAGAGATGCTGAGGAAACCATCAGTGGCAGGGAGAAGGTGGTGGAGATGACTTACTCACTCTCGCCTAAGACAAGAACGACAGGACATCACAGGAAAGTAACAGGAGCCAGGCTCAGGACACACAAAAGGAGACTCTCCTTTGGGCAACACAGGAATGACTACGCTGAAGGATGCTCAGGAGGATTCAAGTTTAGCTGGCCCCAACTGGAGCCTGAACAAGGTCACAGAAACAAAATTCCCCCAAGGTCACTGAGTGCCACTGTGTATGATGATGGATGTCTGCAACGAAAACTGTTAACAACAGGGAAAATACTATGAGGAGGAGGAAGACGAGGGAGTCTTGCCAGCCTAGATGCTGGCTCACTGACCACTGTGCAACATTCCACACTAAAAGGACTTGGGAGCGGCCCTCTACAGATGTTCAAATGTGCCAGGCTTGGAAGGGGCAAGGGAGGCAGCACTGTTCACACCGACCCTTATGGCAGAGCTCAACCTTCATGGCTTCACATGATGCCCTTGCTTTGCTCTGGGAAATGTGGGTGTTTCCATTTTGGCAAGACAGAGAGGCAGGAGGCTGTGAGGCCAAACGCATTAAATGTGGGCAAAAGGGAAAAATGGAGCCAAAAGCTGCTATGAGAAAGACAGCTCCGTGGAGATCAGCACCAATGGCACTCACCCATCAGCTGGATTCTCATGGTTTAGTTGATTTTAGGGCCTCAGGTTCATTCCTGCAGCTTGAAAGGGCACCCTAATGAGTGGATTCCCTGGTGGTGCATAACATGTAAGCTCGTGTGAAAGCCTTTCCTTAGCTAAAAATGATTTCTCTCCTCTTTCAGCTCACCCTTTTGGATGAAACTTATGGAGACTTAATTATCTCATCCTTCTGTCAGGACCCTCTGGAACCTTACTGGTTTCCAGAAGACACTCACAGAAAGCACGTGCACACATAGACACTCCCTGAGGCTCTCCTTCAGCCCTGCCAGCTCGCAGCCCTGCCCACTGCTCTCCTGACAGGCACCATGCTCAGGCAGACGGGCTCACAGGTTGGAGGGAAGTGGGGGATAATTCAGGGTACATGTGGGGACAACCCTAGATCTGCACCATACAAGGGTCCAGATCTTACCTGTTGCACAGCTGGTTGAGGGTGGCCAGCTAAAATATGTAGATTGCTGATTTCAAGCCTGCTACAGTGAGGTACATCTTTCCAGATGTGCCCAATAGCCAAAACATCTGTCAGGACAGCACTAGGCTGGGTTCTGTGTTGAGACCTCACAACACTTCCAGTTCCACAACCCTGTGCCTACAAAAGGAAATTTTCTCCAAGTTCCCCCACACCTGTGAGAATCACAGATTCAGGCAGTTCAGGACTCCTAATGTCCCTCCCAACCTGAATTATTATGATTGTAAACTGATTTCTTTTATATCACAGGCTTTTAATTAAATGCACATTTATGCCCATATGGACCCCATTAACCATTCATTTGTCATCATATTTAGCCACCACCTCCTGAAAGAAAAAAAACAAGGAGGGGGTTGCTTCCAATCTGTCACTTTGTGGGTTTGACATCTTGCAAAGGGCTCTCGTGATGCCCTTTTCCACTACACTGGAGATCCCTTAGCATGTTCACAGAGAGAAAATATCACAATCACTTGGCTATTCCAACCTCTCATCTCTTCCAGAAAACTAACCAGCTGCCAGTCTAAGAACTTCTGTGCTATTTCCGCAATACTGTCATTTTTCCTTTCTTCCTCTTTGGCATCAACATTAGTAGCCAGCTACTCTAACACATTTTGCTGTTGTTGTACATAAGGAGAAATAAAGGCACCTCCTACCCCTTCATTTAGACATCAAAGGTCACTGTAGCTGTTTCTGCAGCAGCCTCAACTCACATCAGGAGCTGCTCACGCAGTTTCTTTCTACCAAGCCCAGAAAACCCTGCATTTGGTGATTCACTGCCCCTTTCTGTAGGAACAATCTTCTTTCTTTCTCCTTTGATGTTCAATTTTGCATTGGGCTGTCTTCTAACATATTTTTTTCAAATGTGCTCTGCTTGCCAAGTGATCCAGACTGCCCTGTCTGATGAATTTGTCTTCAACATTTACCGTTTCATTACCCTTTGTGCCACTGGCAGCTTCTCCCCACAGGAGCCATTAGATCTGCTTCACTTAGGGAAATGCTGAGACTTAGTATTAATCCCTGAAAAATGGCACGAAGAAGAGCGCCATTTGTGGGTGACATCTTCCTGGGATCTGCCAGGTTTTATTTCACTTGCCAGGTGCTTGGGGCTGTATGGACTGCGCTCATTACCCGACAGCTCGCCTGCCATCCGCAGACCTGTGGGCTCCACCATTTGGCCCAGGATTGATGCTGGGCATCGACCTATTGCTGCCTAGGGAGTCCCTTCTGAACATTTCTTCTACCTTCTGGATTGGCAGTAACTCCCTTAATCAGGATTAACCTAATCTGTTTCTCCCGTATCTGGAAAGCTGTTGTCTTCTTTTTCCATGCTTTGGTGGAAAGGCGAGAAGACTACTGCTTCCTGGACCTCCATGAGCTTTTCATATTGCTCTGCTCATCTTTTCCTAAAATACCAGATTTTCAAACTTCTCCATGGTCCTTCAGTGATGGGAACCCTTACAAAAATCAAGGGAAGATGGTCATTGAGAGTTTTGGTTGCAGCAGAAGGCTTTAGGAGATGCAGTCTCCAGAGACCACCCACAAAGAAGTTGGAAGAGAGCAAGGAAAGTCCTTGGCTTCCTTGCAGGAGGAACAACCCACCCCAAAAGGTAGCACCTCAAAGGCAGATGACCAGCATTAAATGGGTGCAGCAATAGCAGATGACTGGGCACTGGCAGAGTCTATCATGGCCTTCAGGAACACCAGTCAACATAGTGCTGAGGCACTTGATTAACCACGTGTCTGCCCCAGCCTTTGCCTTCTGCCAGCAAACAAAGCCTGGGGAAGAGATTCCTGAGCTCAAATAGTCTATTTGGTTCTGGGAACTCAAGTGCATAATAGGTCACATGATAAGAAGTAGTACGGTTTAGTCAGCATGGATGAGAAGATCAAATGGATGAGAAGTTGGCCATTCAAAGATAACCTTCTCCTAATGAATAGTCACATCACCATTGTCTTTTAAAAATTAGGAGTCTATAGAAGCCCTTGCAATTGTATATTTCGGATGCTACAGGATTTCTGGTCATTCCTGTTTCCCGTCCGACCAACAGCACAGTGAGAACATTAAATATTCTGACTCTGACCCAAGAAATGCCCACAAGTCTGACTGGATGGGGCAGAAGAATAACCTGGGATCATGGTAATATTGCCTTGTTTAAAGACTTCTTTAAAATCAAGGAAGCCAAATGGAAGTAAATCAGCCAAGGTACTGAAAAACACTTTAGAACAGCCAAGGATCTACCAGATCGACAGGACTGTTTTGTGTGGCTTCTGTGGATTAGCTTTTTCTCCTTAAGTTTAAATGATTCCGTTAAAAGTGGCTGCAGCCAGACACAACTGAGGTAGTCTACTGTTTCCCCCGACTGATCACACAAGTCTCTTCATTTTGAAAACCCAGCTGGAAGCCCAGCTTGGAGCCCATGTGCCTCAGGCTTCAAAGGAGCAGACAGCAGGGTGGGTACTAATTCCACATTACCAGCACTCCACAGCAGTTCCTCCATCTGCCCGTTAATGTGTGTTCAAAAACCAATAACAACACTTGTATCAGTGGGCTGATACAGGGGTAGCTCTGTGTTTGTCCTGATGGCACGGATGTGGTCATTGCTGGAGGATGATGCCCAGCACCTCTCCCTCCACCGGAATCCCAACAGCCACTGACCCAGCTGTTGACCCCATCAATAGCTGAAAAGCCTTTCCAAAAGCAGCAAACCTCTCTCCTTTCATGTATTATTAAAATTCTCACTGGTTAATTTATTACGGTACTTTGCACTGGGAAAAATGACCTCTTTGTTGACCCACTTAAACATGCTCCACTCCAACACAAAACCGTCAGAAGGGCAAAAGGGAGAGCTGGGGAAGTTATGCACAGACTGATGTCCTTTGTCTCAGTGAGACAGCTCCAGGATGGAAGTGCCGGGACTCCCTGGCACGAGAGCAAAGGACTGGACACAAGCCTTCACAGACCAAACCACAAAGGAAACATTCAGCCCATACGCCACATGGACACAGCCAGAGAAACAAGACTTCCCGGTCCCTCTTCCTACACAGTGCTCATTCCTCCCTCCACCTGTGGGTTTGGGAAAGAAACCTTGATTTCTCCCCATGTTGCTTTCTCTAACAACCTAAATGGGAAACATGATGAAGGGTGGTGGATGAACCCATCCATGCGTGGTGGGATTTGCTCATGAGGCAGCAAAGACCATCCTCCAGGCAAAGGTGTCCAGACCTACACTCAGACTCTCCTCTTACCTGCTCCTGTGTTTCTCTAGCAAGAAAATCACAAGGTTTGCTCCACAAAAATCCCTGATTCAAACTCATATGGGATGTAGAGGAGCAGGGCCCTGCTGAGCAAGAGCCAAACTGACAGCACAAACACCACTTGGCACCAAAACGAGCCCTGTAAGTGAAATGAGCAGGGTTAGCCGTCATTAGGTCTTGTTTTGCCATTAGTGTCATAAAGATAAAGCTGTTCTCCTCCCAGAAAGGCAGCCTGCAAAGTGCTCAGACTCTACAGGACTCTCAGGTTTTTAGAGAGGACACAAAAGCTCCATTTGCTTTCATCACTGAGAAAGCACCTGGAAAGTGCAGCGATGACAAAGACACCACAAGGTGCCTTCAAACCTGGGGGGGGTTGGGAGCTCCATCTTGTGCCCTGCTCATTGCCCCGACTGTCACACCAGGTTCCTGCTAGGGAGTGTACTAAAGCTCAAATGCTTTTCTGTGGCTCATTCTTATGTGATGCTCTTTATCTCAAGCAAAGGGACTGCCAAATAACTTTGATACTAAGGGAATAAGCAAAGAAAGGTTCATGAGGACACCAAAAAACTATCGCAAATTTCACCCCTAAAGAAATGACCTGGAGGAAGGACCTTGGAGATAGACAGTGCAACACATTAACCCCTGCTTATTCTTAGTTTCAAAAAGCTCACATATCCTGGGTGTTAGATGAGCTGAAATACCCAAAATGGGGTTGAACAGAATAAACTGCAGCAGAAGGCTGAATGCAAGGTTGGGAGGCAGGAGTTTGTGAGATCTGATGCTGCAGCTGCCATTAATCTGTCAAAAACCCCTGGAGAAAGGAGTTTTACCCTGTTGTGCCACCTTTTTCCAAGTGTTAAATAAAGACTCAATCTCAGAAGGATGTTACAAAAAAATGACTGAACTGCCATCTGCAAAAATACTTTGGAGGTGGAAAGTGCAGTTATATGATGGCTGAGGAATAATTTTTCTGCCTGCACCAGTTCTGCAAACAGAGAGGTAGAAAACAGCACGTGGGAACCTGAACCTGCAGCAAAGAAGGGTGGAAAGAGCAGTAACTGATGAGTTTTATTGCAGGATGTGTTAATCATCCCAGACGATGGACTGGGATGGGGGTGGAGGACTTGGCAGCTGGGATTTGAGATGTATTTGTAATGTTAACACACATCTGGGATCCATCTTGGAACAGGAACACCGTGTCTGGACCAGGCAGGCCAGAAGAAAATGTTCTTTGTGGCCAACCTTCATGAAGGATCTGACCTGCTGAGCCAAGTGTGGCCTTCAGAGGTGTCCCTCAAGCAATCTGGGGTCGTGGACTACTACAGACACTTTCCAAAGGGAGCATGGAGTTTCTCCAAGTGATTTGCTCAGAAGCTGTAAGGACTGCCTTGCATGGACTGCCAGGGAAAAACAGGTCCAGCTCTCGCTGTGAGCCCTTATCCTCAAATTCTTTGGCAGGGCAGACCGAGCTTGGTGATCTGGTGGCTCAGGTCCGTGCACAGTGAAGTTGAAAGATGTTCTCACCTCTGCTTTAGGGTGCTGCACCTCCATCCCAGCACTGCTTAATTTAAATTTTGCTGCTTAATTTAAATTTTGCTGCTTATCTGACACACTGGTGTGTCTCTCCCACCAGTACAACCCTCCATATTTCAGTGCAGTTATCTCTGGCTCACAGAAGCGAGCAGGGGACCAAGGTGTGGGCATGGGCACGCAGGCATGCCATGATCAGGGATTGCACCTACAGGTGATAAAAGTCACTGTGTTCTTGCACAGGCCCCTATTTACGAACTCCTTTGGAGGCATTTAATCTTTAGAAATCAACATTAATAAAATATGGGACTTCTCTGGCTGTGCTGGAGAATGCATGGAGTACATGGCTTTTCTGCCCCAGCTTGCATAGGCTGTTGGGTTTGGGAAAGAAAGATGGGGAGTCTACACTGGTATCTGACACCTCAGATTCCTTGGCTGGGTGTTTCCAAGGGTATGTTTTTCCAAGGATATTCCCTGTGCTCTGCAAGAGTCTGAGGGAAGGCACTCCTTATTACATCATCTCCTGATGTGCAGGGGATCTCATGCTTGCTCTTGCTGTGAACTTCCTGAACGTCCCGTGCATCCCTGTGCTCCCAGTCCAGCCTAATGCTGCCCCACCAAGCTGCAGCAGCCCTGCTGCACATGGTTTGTGTTGACTCTATGGATGCCCTTTGTGAGCTCAAGTGGCTTCTGCAGCTGTGTAAATAGGAGTGAAGCCCATTGTGGATCCCTGACCTGTCTACACGTGGCCTCCTCACCCTCCCACCAGCAAGGATGAGCAATGAAGACCCTGCTGGGTTCTCCACCCTGAGCAAACACTGGAGACCAGCTGTCCTTCACAGCAAGGGTGGGCTCCATGTGTAGCCCAGGCACTCCTGATAACCGTAGCATCCCAGGATGTAGAAGAAAGTCCGACGTCAAGCCAAGGATGTCTCCTTGTTACAGCCAGCAAAATCAAGTGAGAGATTATAACAGCAGGAGCATGGAAGAATGAAGACTGGGAAGATCTGCCAGCAAGCCCAGTCTGGCCTTCAAAAATTGTATGATTATGTCTAGAGATAAGGCTTAGTAGGATTATTTTCTATGGGAGAAAGAAGCCCATACACACACAGGTGAGTTGGGAGAGAAGCTCTGAAGATCCTCTTGAATGCTGCAGGTCTTCAGAGGGGTTTGAGTCTGGCAAAGCTCAGTTTCAGATAGCTTCACTAAGGATGAGACAGGAGGGATGAGTCCAAGAAAGGACCACGAGACAGGCGCCCACTGACCTCCACAATGATCAGTCCTGTATTAATAGTGAACAGGGTGGAGCTGGGTTAACAGCTGGCCATGATTAGCTGGTCCCTGGGTTCAGCCAAGGGGCCTTGGGGCCACCTCCTGTCGCACTTGGTCAAACAAGACCAGGAAGCACCTAGACCCTATGAAACCCAGCACTCCTGGCTTCATATGCTACAGGCACCTGGATTCCCTATTCATCATTTGGTTTTCTTCTAGGATGGCACCTCCTGTATCACCATCAGGTTCAGGTGCCAGGATCCCAGGAAAATGTCAATAAACTGCATGAAATTCAGCGAAGAACAAAGCAAACTATTATCATGGAGTCAGAGAGACTGACTTTCTGAGCTCATGTGTTTAGCTTGGCTTAACGGCAGCTTAGCAGGGGCTTGGCAACTCTGCTGTCTGCAAATATTTGAAGGGTGTAAACACCAAGGACAAGAGGGAAATCACCCAG
>NW_008238359.1:2122625-2124923 GCF_000691975.1 Corvus brachyrhynchos
CAGGAATGTAGGCACTCACTCACCACCTTTGCTAACTGGGGCTTGGGTATCTCCATGTAGATTTACTGAAGCTCCCTCACCTTACAGCTGCTCTCTAGGTCCCTGTAGCACCTGTGGTGTCACGATGGGACTCAGAGAAGCACACACAACCCTTACATCAGGTTTCATATCTATGGATGCCAACAAGGAGAAGGTTCTTAGATGCTGGTGCTCATCAAGGTAAGGGCAAGTGGTATCTAACACCACACAGCCCTGCTCCCAGCAGGTCTTCAGGTTGCTTGATGAGCACACTTCCCCACCTACACCCTGTTTTTCTCTTCTATCACCACCAGTTTCAAATCTAAAGCACAGGGATGGGGGCTGATTTTTAGCTGAAACCTTAGGACAGATGTGGCAAGAAATGTTTTGTTAATTCATAATGATTCTGCAAATTTTTTTTTCTCTTTGGTTGGAGAAAAACATCCTTTAGTTTCCCTGCCAAGCTCCTGAAACAATTAATTTTAGCATTTCATAACTACGGATTTTTCAGTTCAAAGTCACACTTACTTTTAAATTGGAAGGGTTAAAACAATAGCTCCAAATCAAAATATTTAATTTACAGTCAAAGGAAATACTTATTCATCTTTCAAGCTAACTTCTGTGGCTTCACAAAACTGCCAGAGAAACCCCCCAAAACAAGTCACCATGTCTTATGTCTCATAGGGTGACTCCAAACTGTTTTGACTCCCTGGAGTGACGTTGCTAAACCCCAGACGAAGATATATCCCAGTAGGCACAAAAAAATTGCTTACGGAAGGGAAGATTCAAATTTAGAGTGGCTGCCTATCTATAAATAGCCTGCAGAACTAAAATACATTCCACTTCGGCTGGAAAAGCCTTTTTGCCTTGTACTCATAAACACTCCTGCCTTTTATAGTTGAAGCAAATATTTGGTTTCTATAGTTATAACAGTGAATACCCAGTGGTCTTTATTTTTAATCTGCACAGTGTTTGCATGAAAAGCCAGGCAGTGGTTTGTGGGGACCCCGCAGGAGTCTGGACCACAGGTGCATCATTAAAAATAAACCTGTGAACAACACAAAAAGCCCTCCCCAAAGTATCCAAATGCAGAGAGGTTTACTAGTAAACAGCATTTGGCTTTTAGATGCGGCTCTAAGTGCGCTGAGAGTGAAAAAGGCCAAGGATCCGGTGACTGCTAATATAATAATGAGGCTCTGTCCTACTAATCTGATGTTCTCAAAGCACTTTGCAGGCATTAATCATCCTCCCAGCAGGGCACGGTGGGATCATCACTCCAAGCACGTTACGGGGCCCAGGGCAGATGGGGGAGAGCCACGTACAGTCTGAAAGATCATGGGTGTCCAAGGAGGGGGTGGTCTGCATTGCTTTATGGATATTTATATTCAAAAAGTCACAGCCACCTCCCTGAAACTTGCCTTCAAAGGGGCCTATTTATCTCTCTGACAGCAATACACACGAAAGCCCTGTTATTCAGCGCTTAATAAATCAAACACCCATCCACCAGCACTACTGATGGAAGGAAAAGGAAATTAAACGTGACCTGCTTGGCCTGGAGATCACAGGATGCTTCCCCATCCACTTAGAATAATTTAAGGTGATTAAATCCTGCCTGTAAGAACTAAACAGGTTTCACTTATTTTCATGTCCCACCTCAGAAAGAATCTCAGGGTGGGATCTTTGGCTTCCCAAGGGATGCCTGGAGATGATGGTGCAAACCCAATGCCTCTATCCCTCCAAGCAGTGAGCCTTCAAACCCAGCCTTGTCCATGGGCAGTGCTTTCCCTGGAAAACACCTGAATTCAGCTTCTTTGCAAATTCACAGCTGTTTCACTTAACACATCTGAATTTACTATCATGCTGGACATGCCAAGAGGATAATGAGGCAGTGAGGGTGAAAGGCGAATAAGCCCAGTCTCAGTTTTAGCAGGGCTGGGCTCACACTGGCCAGCCAGGGACCTGTCCCCTGCTCATGCTCAGGAATGAGGGCTACCTTAATGCCTCATCCTATATTGTCTTCCATCAGGAGAAGTGACTTCACACTTGCTGAGGTCTGCCTGGCACACTCCTGTTTCTGATGCACTGAGGATGTCAATGTGTCTGACAGTTGTGTGAAGCTGCATCCACCTGGGACAATTCCCTATTTCAACTCTCCTACCCAGCTACAGGGTAAGCTGCATGGAGAAGAAAAGCATCTGGAATTACAGGGACTTACTAGAAGAGGGAGAATCTTTCAAATTGCCCCAAAGGGGCAAGTTTCTGCATTACTCATCTGGTCTT
>NW_008238359.1:2124959-2157409 GCF_000691975.1 Corvus brachyrhynchos
GATAACAATGGGGGTAAACAGCCAGTACAAGACCCAGCTTGTGGCAAGGGGCTGAAGACAGCCAAGCACATTCGTTCGTGGCAGGCAAGGAGCCACTGCTCCCTCCCTTAAATTCATCAGGAATGAATACGGATGTTCCATGTGAGATTAAAACCCTTTCCCCAGCTTTTTGTTACTCACACAGTGCTCTGGAAAGAATTCAACCAACATTTTTTACCTCAACAGAGGGAGTTCAGACATCCCCACCACCCTGCATCCTCCCAGATCTGGCTCTTAGCTCTTGCTTAAAGGCAGCACTGCTGGAAGAACCTCATCGCCCTGCTGCGGGCAGGCTGTCTGCTGGCCACAGTGGGACATCTCCAAAGGAGCTATGACAGCAGTGCTTGGAGCTGTTGGATGCCTAGAGCCAGGCTTTAAACTCTCAGCAGTGGTTTCTGCGTAAATTTACCAAAATTAAGGTGCCACAGAGATGCTTTCCTAAAAGGGAGAGGTAGCACCAGGTTCACCAGGGTGCTGATGTGCAGCCTGGGCCACTTGTGCTCCTGGAGTCTCTGCACAGATGCCACCCCCTCCATGATGGCACAGAGCTTTGAAACCCTCTGAACACTGTGATTTGCCTCAGGAGCTGATGAGGCTCCGACACTTGCTTGTTAGCATGTTGCTACCTGCAAACAGCACGTCTTCAGCTCCTCATCCCTCCCTCCTCTCCTCCACAGCATTAAAATGCCTCATGCTTGCTGTGTCACTGATTTCCAACCCTGTGGCCATTCTGCAGTATTGATATTCTTGTATTTACCATCAGCCATCTCAGAGCTGTGTGGAAAAGGCCTCCAGTAAATTGCTTCCATGATTTAACCACCCCCTTGGATTCCCAATGCATTTCCAAGCAGTGGTGGGAAAGATAAACATCACTGCATCAACCCAGCATGGCTGATTCAGAACCAAACCCTGAACCCCATCTCTGGCTGAGAAAACCCCATCTTACATTGGCTGTAAAACCTGATGTGTTTTGGGGTGCTGGGGGGCATAAGATTGCTTTATGCTTGGCCCAGTGGACACAAGTGGCTCCAGGAATCCATGTTCCTGGCTCTGGAGGCAATTCTTACGTTGTAGTGGAAGAGATTTTGCCATCTGTAGGTTCACAGAAATGCAGAGTGGTTCTAAGATGGGACACTAATCCCATTTGGGACTACAAAGCAAGACATACGGCCAGTGTTTGTGACATGCAACAAACCCCATTTCAAACCCATTTCTTGCAAAAATTACCCTGTTAACCTCCCATGACCTCTCACAGCATCACCCTGATTGTACAAAGCTGTCTTTTCCCACTCTGCATGTCTCAGCACCCCTGTGTGCTCCCCAGGCAGGTTCCTACAGCAGCTGGGAAGCTCCTCCAGGGAGTCCTGGAGTTATTCGGGCAAGAAGGTGAAAATACGAATGCTTACAATCATTACTTCATCACATGGCACCATGCAAAGCATCCGGGAACCATCCAAGGTTATACAAGATGAGCACACAGGAACCGGATCCCAGGAAGGATCTGTTTGTGTTCCCTATGCACAGCCTCACAGGATGAATAAAATGCTTGTGGCTTTGCTGATCAAGGCTGGGTGAAAAGCTTTTCTAGGATGCCACACATGAGCAAGAACTGATGGGCTTCTTTCAGAATAAGATTCTTCTGGGCTTAGCTCAGGTCAGGTCCAGCAACCACTCCCTGAGTGTCCCAGTCTCTCATATGTTCAAATATTTTATGCAATTTGAAGAAATTCAAGGAAGTTTATTTTCCTTTTTTTGCCTTTTTCAAGAAAGGAATCATGTAACTAAAGAAGTTTAAAGTGAAGCTAGGAGGATGTGACTGCTCTGGGAGAGCTCTGGATCCTGGGATGGGGGAGGGGAGGGGCAACAGAATAGCAATGCCCTCATGAAGGGATTGAAACAGCAGGAAGAAGACGTAGGTTTTATACAGAATAAGGTGTGATTTCAACAGTCAAACATGCTTCAGCCTGGCCCAAGACACCACTGCAGCAGAAATACAGATTTAGGGCTGGATCCTCATCTCAGACACTCAGGTTAACATAAAAACAACCTCCACTGGTTTTAAGCTCTCCTGGATTTACATCTCAGAGAGGTTGCAAGAACTACAACAGTCATTGAAAGCTGCAGCCCCTTGGCATTCCTCCAGGTGCCACAGCTTCCCTGAAACTTGGCTCAGCCATAAGTGCTGAATACAAGAAAGCTGTGGCTTGACAGCAGCAATCTCCCATCTGCCAACTGGGTCAATTCACTTGGTTTTCCTGAGGAAGATCTGAAAACCTGCTCAGATATGGGAGGTTTTGGCTTGGGGATGCTAAACACCCAACGCTTGATGTGTCTCCCCAAGGACCACCTGGGATGTACTAGCCTGGGTCATGGCCAAAGGCCCTCCAGCCTCTTCTTTATCCCCAGAGTGTGGCTGGTATCGCATGTCCCAGGGAAAGGTGTAGAAATCCTTAAAACTTTGAAATCGCTTGATTGTGGGAACAGCCTCTCCCTGATCCAGGCAGCACAGGACACGTACAGCACGCAGGGCTGAGCAAGCCCCTAACTGCAGCTGTGGCCGACGCGGAGAAACAGATCAGACAACAATGCCCCCAAAGCTTTTTGTCTATACTTTAACGTCATCAAAAAGTGGATAATCTCCTCCTCTGTAAAAGCATTGGCTTCCTCTGGGAGCCTTTTGGCTGCTGCGTTGAGCCAGAGCAATCCAAAGGCTGGCTCTGTACCGAACCAGGAGAGGGCAACAAAAGTTGTCACAAAAAGTGATATTTTGGAAATTCAGCCTGGGGTCTTCAGAGATGGGACTGAGCTGCAGCAATGGAGCTGTGCCCCTAGAAAGCTGTCAGTGACTCATTAAAATGCGATGACCTCTCTGGTGCTGGTACCATGCAATCCCAGCAGGAAGGATGAACAAGTAATTTTCTTCTCCTCCTGTTTTTCTTCTTTGTTATGAGTATTTTAGAAACTTAACAGCAAAAATTGTATCATTATTATTATTTTTCTTTCCTGCCTACTGCAGCAGATGAAGCTGGGAACCATCCTTAGCTCTTTGCCCACTGTTATTTTGCCTTTTGTGTTTCTTATCTGCCAGCTCTCTGAGGACATGAAGAGGCTGGTTATAAGAAGTGCCCTTTTGGATGAGCATCAGGCATGGCAGAGAGAGACAAGAAGAAAAACTCAATTCTTGACTTCTGCCCCCAGATCTCACCTTGCTCTCCTTTCTACTGATGGATTGCAGCAGCAGTAAGACAAGCAGGTAGCCAGGTGCTGCCACATACTCCTACTTGCCCATGCTAGAGCATCAACACTGTCAAAATCCCAATTATGACACTATTTCACCTGCTGGATGCCTTCCTTGAGGTGCTGCGCTATAGCTGACCCAGCTTCACAGCACTGGTGCCTGTGGAGTCAAATGCTGCTCTCAGATACACAACACCCTCAGACTCTGTGAGACATCCCATCGCATCCTCTTTATTTCTCACCTCTTGCCAGGCACGTGTGAGATACCCAGGGTTTCTCCCAGCCCTCCCCTTTTGCCAATGCCTCCCTTCCTCCATTCCCATTGCCTCCCATGACAGACTTCAGATATTTTTGGCACTGAGGGAAAGGAGGGGAGAGAAAGAGCCACTTCTGCTTTGTTTCAATCCATTGCCATTGAATAAGAAGGAGAGGGCTGCAGTGGATGTGCCCTCGGGAACCGGCTGATCCATCCTCCTATCAAACCTGAAGGTCCCAGTGGAGGAGCTGTCTAGTGAGGCTAGACAGCTCTGGTTATATTTAGGAAGAGCTTCCCCTCCTGTGTTGTCAATTTCATGCAGCAGGAAATCTTTTCTTGGATGTTTTATTAAAAAGAAAAGAGCACAAAACAACAAAAAATCACCTCATTTCCTGGAGTCTTCCTCTCTGCCTCACTTCTTTCTTTCCGTTTTCCCTGTTTTTTAGTATTTGTTTCTAGGGCATGACACAGCAGCTTTCCCTCTACGTCCAGCTCCAATCCTTGGATGCCAGCATGGACCTCCATTGCACTCACAGCTGCTGCATGGGAGGGATCAAATGCCCCAAGATACTTCCGGCACCTGGAAAACTGCTCCAGGGAGCATCCTCATGCAAGTCCTACTCCAAATGCTGTTCAACACATGAAGCTATCCCACTGACTCTGGCCAGTGTTAGAACTGACCCTTGGGGTGCAGCAGGAGCACGTGCAGGCTCCTCTTCCACATCCATATGCTCCATCCGGAAACATCAATTCTCTTTCTATAGGAAGGCAGGTTATCCTGGGGCAGAGGAAATGTTTCCTCTTCCTGGCAGGATGTTTGCAGTGAGTCCAGAGTGAGGTATGTATAGAAACCTCCTGATGCAGAGATTTCAGTAAACACCTCCCAGCAAACAGCCTGGACCAATGTTAGATCTCTTGGAGCAAACGAGAGCCAGCCCCAGGGAAACACCCGAAGATGAATGTAAAACCTCCATCCTACCCTTGCCAAAGTCAGGCAGAGGGTCCCCTACTAACCACAGTGATGAACAAAGCTGGGAGGGATCCCTATGGGGATCTCCATACCTTGGGTGCCCTGAATCCAGGGATATGGTACCCAGGTCTGGTCAGAAAGGAGTCTTTATTCTCTGCTTCCACTGAATTTTCCTCTTGAGTAAGAAAAAGCAAAGTTTTTAAATTTTTAAAAAATAATTTGAAATTTTTCTGACCCCCAAAAAAGATTTATCCAGAATTTCCCACCTCAGTCTGTTAATATAATTGAGATCTCAGCCCTTCATCTGGGTTAATGCATAAATCCTGATGCACAGCTCCTCAAGACAAGCCTCTCTTCCAGGCTCAGGTACTAGGCAAGGTACCTGGCTTCAGGGATGGAAGACAAAATTTTTAAGAAAATCAGCCGTTAAGAAAATTTAGGGATTTGGGAATTTCAACCCCAAATATTGCATGAGGTTGTTAGCTAAGTCAGAGCTTCACCGTTTTGGTATTCAAATCACAGCCTCCAATACTGCTTGCATGAAGAGATAAGGTGGTGGCTGAGCAATAAGCTCTTTTGGATGCTGATAAACTCCCCCTTTTAATTGCTCAATGTGATTGTAATTATTTAATTTGCCCCTATTTCCCTCTCAACACGAATCCAGTCCCTTTGAGATCCAGCATGGTGCAGCTCTGCCACTCTTTCTCTCTCATAATCTTTAGAGAGTCAAAGGGGTAAACATGAGCTGGCTATATACTTCAACAAGGTTTGATACTTCAGGAAAAAGGAAGTAAACTAGGTATTTTAGAAATTCTCTGCAACACAAATAAAAATAAATGGATTTGAAAAATGTCAGGGGTTTTTGTGTGAGTAAACCATGCCTATGTCCTGTTGCCCTACTGTGGGGCATGCCTGAGTGGTGCATAGCTGGTTTTACCACTAATGATAGGTCAGTCCATCAAGGTTTATTTTGATTTTATGACCTTTACGAGAAAGTCTTGTGTAGCAATGATTAAAATAGCAACCGTCTCCTGTTTGTGCTGCAGTGAAACCATCTGACATCAACACAGACACACCACCAAGATGGAAAACATCACCCTTCCTAATTCATCACATAAACACTGTTGGCCTAAACTCATCAAGCCAAAAAGGTGTTGGACTGACCCAGTGCTTCCGGATCCCCCACTGAGTCCTGCCCATTCGTGCAGGAGACCCAGCAGCACATTTTCCTATAGGGATTTGCAGAGCAGGGTTGGGGAGGATGTCTGCAGTTGTGCCAGAAGCCTCCCAGATGGGGTGTGCTTATTCACTGTATCTCTATTTTCCGCTGAACGTGTCCCCAGGGCTGATCCTTGTCATTGTCAGCAGGGAAACTCAGACCCACCAACATGAGCAAAGCCATTCCTCCTGCACAAATGTTGTACCAGTCTCATACGAGCATGGAACACAGCACAAGGAAATAAGAGTGAATGATTGGACTTTGGGAAGGGATGGAAACTTGCTTTGCTAGCCAAAATTCCCAAAACCTTAATAATGATGACAATAATAATAACAGTAATAATAATTTTCAGACATCTGATATTCAGAAAGGACCAATCACCTCTCTAAGGAAAACCAGGTATCTCCTTGCAGCAGCCTGAGATCTGCTACTCCTTCCAACCACTGGCAGCTAAAAGCTGCAGTTGCCCTACTTGCATTTCTGCTTTTCTTATTCTTTTATTCTTTGAAACATTCACATAAATGAAGTTTTGTTTGTGGAAAAATTACATCACTTGGGCTGAAGGAGACTTCCTGCTTTTCTTCATCTTATTGTCTCATAACTGCTGTCTCTTTGTAACATGCTCACATTCAAAGTATTTTGGGTTTTGCTACATCAGTGAAATCGGTCGAGGGGATGCACAGGCACAAGTCTGAGGGCATGAGGGCAATGCTGCCTTCTTGGCTAAACTTTTTCCTTCTCATTGCTTCCCCCCAGCCTACTGCTTTTGCCAAAACACACAAAATTAGGGGCAGAAGGTTGAAGGGGGTATTTCAAAGATCTCAGCTCAAGTCCTACCCCAAATGGCTCCCAACACAAGAAGCCATTCCCTCAACTCTGAGAACAGGTCTTGAGAACTTGAAGAAAAATCTGAGAAATCCACAACCTCTTAGCAAATTCAGCAACCCTTTTTCCAAAGGCTTGGGCTAAAATCCTAGATTTCAAGTCCTCCCAACTTCACACACAGTCATTGGCTCCATCACAAAGACACACAGGTGCCTGGCTCTGAAGGCAGAGGAGCTGCAGAACTAAAGTAATTACCAAGGTAATTGGGGACACATTTCAACCTCAGAAAGGCTTTGGGTGCTTATGCAGTGCTAATGATAAGATAATTTAGAAATATTTCAACCTGACAACATAACATATCAGCTCTGGCTGCAATTTAGTGCGTGTTATCAGGTTTTTCATTGCTTTTCCCTTGCTGTGATGGATTCCAAGCTTACTGTTATTACAGCCATTACATCCTTGATTTTAATGGGGGGTGCTTGCAGCTGTCACAACGGGCTGAAAATATATTCTTTATGTCAGATAGCCCAGGAGACATTTCCTCCTTGAGTCACTGACAGGTCACCTCCCCAAACCAATTAGCTAATTGTCTCCTATCACTCCCTGAAGAGCAAGAGAAATGAGTGACTTGCGAATGAACTCTGCCAGTAGAAAACACTTGTTCTCTCTCTCCCTCTCTAATTTAAATTTTTTTTAAACCTTAATTTAATCTGTCAGCCATTCCAACAAACAAGGCAGTGTGTCTGCCCACTCCTTGCATACTGACTCTGCTAGACCATTTTATTTTTTTTTAAATAAAGAGGAATAAAAATTAATAGTGTTTCTTTCCTAGTGTATATAGGCAGCAAAGTGGGTCATCCACAATCATTGGGTCATGCTTGGCTCCTACTCCCAAATCTGCCATTGGCTCTTTCTGGCCTCAACCTGATCCTTGAGAGCTGTCAAGGCTCTTGCGTAGTGTAAGGACACATTCGTGTCTTCTTTGGCTTCAATCAGCTGTGTTAGAAAGTGTTACTTTACTTGGCAGAACTGCTCCTCAGGCAAAGCCCTCACTTGGCTGCTGGCTTCACCAGTGTAGTGAGCTGTCGCTCTTATTTCTCTGAGCTCTGCAAAACTGATGCATGTAGTGGAAAACAAAGAAAAAAAATTAATTGCTCCTCACTGCGTATTAACTGAGTTGCATGTTGTATTTCAGAGAGGACAGAGGGGAGGTGTGGCTTTACATACAGCAGCATGGAGAGAGGAGACCCATTCCCCTGGCACAGACAGGGATGTGAGTGGATCAGGAGAGACAGGCTGGCGTCAGTACACCCATTACAGGGGCAGCCATGGGGGCAAATCCTGAATGACAAACCCCTGTGTGCTGCTGAGCTCCACAAAGAAGCCCTGTGCCTGCCCAGCAACACCTCCCCTGCTGCTAGATGTTACTACAGCATTTAATTTAATTACATTATCATGGCTGAAATGCTCCAAGAAAACTGAAGTATCTGTTATTATTTAGTTATCACTAAATCATGTCTCGACCTTCTACAATCCCCTCTGACCCCATGTGATTCTGCAGGAAGACCCCTAAATCACCCTTGACCAACACAACAGACATCTGTGGGCAGATGACTGGCTCGGTCAGAGCAGGGTGTGCTTCTTACTGGAATGTTAATAATGCTTTCTTTCAAAGCATCTCCCATAAGGTCCTCGTATGCAAACTGGTGAAGTATGTGCTAGGTAACTGTATGGGGAGGTGGGTCTCGCTGGGGCAAGACAAAAATTTAAAACACCACCAGGAAACACTATTTAAACATAAGGATCATCTTTGTTTTTAACTGTGAGGATGGCCAAACACTGGCACAGGCTGCTCAAAGAGGTTGTGGAGATCCTAAGCAATCTGCACTTGGTGACCCTGCTTTGGGAAAGGGTGTTGAATGAAGTGATTTCCACAGGTCCCTTCCAGCCTCATTGATTCTGGGCTCCAGTGGATGATTCCCTCTCTGTCTTATCCTACATCTTCCTCATCTTCCTTCCAAGCTGCTGGTCCCTTCTGTGCAGCTGCGTCCCAAAGCTCAACACCCCGTCGCCCTCCAACCCTCCAGTTCAACAGAGGAGTTGAGACCCTCAGTGGGTCAGGTTTGGGAGGAACCTAATGAAAACAGCAGGTCAGGAGTCAGCATGTCCCTTGTGAAAGCCAGGTATCATGAAGGTGCAAATCGAGACTGATGCTTTGGCTCTGGCTTCTCCATAATAATAACATGGGATAATCACGGTTTACCTGAAGCTTTGCCTTATGGGGATGGAGAAGGATAAAAACAGTAAAGATCTTGATTTACGGAGGTACAACTCTAAAGGAGGTGGTAGAATTATATCTCAGAGAGACAGAGATGGTTAGGACGGGAATGTGACCTGCTCATTCATTTTTCAAGCACTGCTGGACTTGAAAAAACCTGTAAGTCACCACAGCAGAAACACTCCATAGAATGACATTTTCTTTACTGGGTTTTTGAAGGAGTGGGAGGGACAATGAAATAAACTGACAGACAGCAAAATACCTTAAGGTCAGGAGGAAAACGAAAGCAGTGAGAACAAACAAGGAAAAAGCCAGTCCTCACAATCCTAGAAACACTCCTAACAGCTACAGATTTTAATCCTTATTCAAGCTCACCCGAAAAGGTTCAACTTGGCTTCCCACAGCACCCTGACCCCACTGGCAGTGACCCATCTAGCCAACACTCAGGCAATGCTCATTAATCCAGCATTTGGAGGGTTAAGCACTTTAGAAGAACCTGCCTCAACACATCCCTATCCACAATCTCTTTTTTCCTTTGGAAAATGCTAAGTCACTCTTTAGCGAGAGGCCAGGCGAGAGGTTGCTTAGGAACTAAATTACTTCTCATTCTTAGACAGTGATGCTAGCTGGCACCCGGGGTGTGTGGAGCATTCAGAGAGGGGCCAGAGCACAGAGAAAGCTGCAAGCAAAGGGCTGCAGGGTCATCCCAAAGACCAACATCAGCAGCAATCACTTCTCTCTGCTCCTCTAGACAACCACCCTGGGCTCTGACAGGAAAACCTTGGGTTTCTTCCAAAAAAGGAAACCTAAAAGGCAAGAGAAGTCTAAATTAGAAAGGTTTAACATTATTATAAGAGGTGGTGCATGAGCTCATATTCAGTGTCAGGGTTTCTGCTGGCACTGTGTCCGATAGGAAGAAGGAGGGATGCTTCAGGACGAGCAACTTTTCATCCAAGATTTCAAAAACGCTTTCAAGACCCAGATGACATGCAGCACACAAGGCTGTCAGCTGTGCCTCCAAGTCACTCACAAGAGCTGCCCTCTTTTAGGTAAAAACACTGCTGAAGAAGATTTCCCCCTAGATGCTTTTAGGAGAAGTTAAAAACCTTGTAGAGAGCAGAATCACCCCGGAGGAAGCAGCCACTACAGCAGCTTCTCAAAGAGAAGTTGTCGATGAAGCTGTCCCATCCTCACACCATCTGCCTGGGGGAAGCTATTTCAAGGGAATCACGTGAAGAAAGACTTCTGAGTCAACAGTTCGGACGCAATGAAGCAACAAAAACTGCAGGAAGAAGCCAAATTGTTGGATTTCCACTATGTGTGCTCTTGGGGAAAGGACTGGTTTGACTGAGCCATGCAGGAAAACTCAGAAGTGGTAAGGTAGGGATATGAAAAGTCATATCCCTTCCCCCTGCTCTGCTGAGATAGTCCATCAGCTTGTGTTGACAGCTCTATTCAAGATTTTACACCATTAGCACTTGATGTAAAACATACCCAGCTTCCAGACTTTGTAAGATAGAAAATCCCAGCAATTCTCTGGGATACAGTCTCTGGATACCCAGAAAAGGTGAGGCTGAGCCAATGGATGAGTAGCTGGATAAGAATAAGATAAGGATAAGAACCTTACTGGCAGGGAGCTGCCAGAGATAAATTGTTGTTCCTGCATGATTTTCTAGATGAGCATAACAGAGTTGGATGCCCATCTTCTGCCGGATTTCCCATCCATCCCCAGAGATCCATTTGAAAATCAGTCTAAACCCATTATACTCCGAGATGACATCTTGCAGCCACTGTGACTGAACTGGACCTATCAGATCTTCATGCTAATGTTCAAGTTAGTCCCTTTTACCCCAGATGGGCTTTGTACTCCAGGAGATGGAGTTTCCCTAACACTTAAACAAAAAACCCCAAGGACCAAGTTAGACATCTAACGATGCTTTCTGGGAAGGTCCTTCACAGATGGTTCTTCTCAGCACCATCAAAAATGATGGAGAGGATGAACACAACAAGATAATCACACTACAAAACCAAATAATTAGTTTTCAAAAGACTTGGCAGCCTTGCCCCTGTATCCCTGAGCCCAGTAGACCAGCACAGATGTCTATCACCTGGAGGGGACAAATCTCCATTGCAGGAACCACACTGACACTCTACATGAAAACTCTGTCACAAGAAGGTCAGGACATCCAACCAGATCTTTTCATATGTCAGTTTCTGTACTATTTTATGGAATATCATGGCTGAGTTCAGGATCTAGTAGAGTTTGAGATTAAACATATGTCCTGCAAGCATCCTCTCCCATCCTGTAGACCACAGATGTGGGGAGAAGCACACACTGAAGCAAAATTATTCCCTGATGGACAAAACTGCAGCTTACCAAGCTGAATGAGAAAGAGGTAAACTGGTCCTCTCTCCCATACTCCCATTGCCTCCCTCCTGAACTCCTGTGGACCATGGATTCACATGAGACCATTGTTTTTCACCCCAGGGTAGCCCAACCACCTCAGGTCAGTTCCACAGAAGGAACAAGAGAAATTGCAACGTTCCCAGGACACAACCAGCTGGAGTGGCTATAAACCAGCTCATGGGATGTCCTGTTCTGGGCATGGCTTGTGCATGTAAAGGCCCTAGCTCTCCTCTCCCACATGTAGGTATCACAGCAGTCTCATGGACAGAGCTGCCCAGACGGAGATGGGAGTTGCATGCCTGTAGCATGATCAAGTTGAGATGAGTCAGTTCACTATTAAATTCTCATTTACTGTCTTTGTATCAGCTCCCAGCCAGAAAACAAAACAACTGTCTAGAGAAAGAGCCCAAGGAGAATTCAGGTGGCTACAGCAGGTACTTGAAACTCAGTGCAATATGCCAGCTTGAAAACCCTTGTCTCCATCTTTATCTGGGCCATGGATTTTTTGGCCAAGGCAGGACAGATGTCAGCGACTAGCAGATGGAACAGTGGCTCTGCATTACTACCTTTCGGAGCAGTACCTTCAGGCTCACTTCACTCAGGTCCACCACACCTTTTGGAGACATAAGTATTTGGAGACATACTGGGTGGTATGGGTTTAACTTCACAAGGTGGTTTGATCAGTGAATGGTCTCCATGTTATAGCAAAAAAAATAAAGCCAGAAGGCAACCACCTTCCATTTTGCAAACCCTCTGCCCCACACCAGGGCACTCATAATACTCCGTTTTTCTCCAAAATTGCTAAATCCTGTGGTTCCCTCTTTTGCCCTACAGTCCTCCTTCCTAGCAGCTGTCTCAGCACGCTCAGAAGTTTCATCTAATGCATTTTTACATCCCCCATCTTGCTACCAGCCAAGCTTCACAGCTCCTTCTTGGGATGCACCATCCCAGTGTAGACAAATCCACACACATTACTCCTCGTACATATCCCCATGGGGTGAGAGGGGATTTATTTCTCACCCTGCTGCCCCTGCACAAACCCAAGAAAGGGCTTAGCACAGATTTGATTTGGACTTCAGCGCCTGCAGCCAGCTTCACCAGAACGTGCTGTACCACTTCTGCCTATCTCAGCTCATGATGAAGGGTGGAAACCATCTGCCCACTCTTCTAAACTGTTCCCCAAACAAATCCCTTCCCTTTTGCTTGCCAAAGGCAGCTCACATCTGCAGAGCTGCATTCGCTGTGCTGACAGCCAGCATACCCACCCTGCTCCCCCCAAAGGGCATGGGAAAAGGCAGCGGGGATGGCGCACAAAAATGTGCAGATGGGAACGTGGCAGGGGAAGGAGTGGGAGACTTTGACCCGCAATTTGTTTGCTCAGCATTTCATCTGTAGATGAAGCAATGTTTCATTTGTGGAGGGCAGGAGAGAGGAGCCTGTGTGCAAGAATAAATTGTGGATGGGGGGAAGGAGGGGGACAGATCTTCGCTCCCCAGTTTTAAAGTCCAGGAGACAACTTTTCTTGCACCTTGTCCCTTTTTCTCCTACAGTAACCAAGTCATGTGGCAAGGAAAGAGGACACAGTGTGATACTGTAGCCCATTTCCTCATTTACGGACTTTAGGGGGCCATGAGAAGAGAGGATGGATGGTCATGCTGGTGACAACGGTAGCTTAAGATAGGGGTTTTACATGAGGATCTGGAAGGCTCCTTAAGACTTTGCCACCTTTACACTCATTCATCCAAAGTAGGATGAGAACTTGCATCAGGCAGAAAAGATTTCCCTTTCTTGTATTTACTCAGCCCTGTGTCCATCTGAAAGGTATCACTCCCACCCTCCTCACATGATTCCCAAGCTCTCAGTAATGTTTAAAAAAAAAAGGAAGGAAAAAAAGTCCTGAACCACCTCTCAGCAAGCAATATACACGGACACATGTTTTTGTGCTCACTTGAACTAAACCTCCTCCACAATTTTTCCTTTCGCCAAATGTTTCTGAGTGGGAGCACTGGAAAAATAAACTCCCCTGGCATGGTGGGATGCGGGCGGGTGGCCAGGCTGAGCCGAGTCCCAGGGGTTCACGGCCACGGGCGAACCCCTGGGAGCCCCTTCCTAGTCCTCTCTGCAGCACAGGCAGTCAGCTGGGAGACATTTACTGGGAACAAGTGCCTATTGTCCCCCATCAAGACTGAGAGGCAGCTTGGTGGGATAAAAATATAATAAAGCAGGGTTTCAGCCTTTCTTTTTGTCCCCTTGGGTCTACTTTTACTCTCAAGTCTGGAAAAAGCCCCAGCATTGGTCCTTTTGCCTGACTTGCTTTTAAACATAGATAGGCAGCTTTGAAATGACACCTCGAGAAAATTATTATCATTATCATCTCCAGAACAGGTCTCTCCTATTATTACTATTTTTTTCTCCTTCTTTGCCTTGCAGCACTGCTACAACCCACAGCAGGCTGGGGGGTTTTGGGTAGCACAATAGGGAGGGTTGCAAGATTGAAGGTGGCAGGTTTGCTGGAATAAAGACCTGGGCAGTACCTGGTTTCCAGGACACAGCTGAAGTAGTTCAAAGCAAGCATGTGTCAATGATTGCAAGGTCCAAACTGCCTCTTAGGAAGAAATCATGAGCAGCTCTGTTGGGGCATGCCTGCAGCTGATGCCCATCTGGTTTCTTTCGTCCCTCTGATTCCCCATGTGGGATAAATACACCAATTTCTCCAAGGCAACGGCTTCTGTGATCGTTGCATGACATTTCTTGCATATATGTCAATTAATAATAATAAATATGCTAGCAGTATTGCTGAAAGGATACACAGAGCAATAAAAAACAAACAACACTTAGGAAGGACAAGGAGAGTAAAAGACGGCAAAGGAAAGCAGTAGTGTGGAGTTAATGATCTGAGATCAAACTGGAGGAACTAATGGCCCCTTTTTCACAACCTAGTTAAGTGTATGAATATTGAAAACCTTCTTCAGAATCCTCCAGCAGTGAAACACACAGCAAGTCTAACAAGTGCAGAAAAAATTAGCAGCCACTTCCCCTAGGAAAACAGGGACATTGGTAGAAGCTGGTTCATAAATTGCCCACAAGGATTAGAAAAAACTTATTATTTTCAATATCCTGCTGCAGGATAAAAGAGGGTCCTGAGCAGGCATGAAACCCCTGTATCCCCAGAGGCCAAATTCTACTGAGGCTCAGCAGCATCTGTCCCATCCTCTTTTCCCCACGGCTCCCTCCCCAAGTGCCTGGGAACGGTGATGGTCAAAGACTCTGCAACACATATGCACCATGGAGCCAATTCAAGCCAGATGAGACCCCAAGCACGTATCAATCAGTTTTACTTCCAGCAGACAAGGCCTCCCCCACTGTTAAAAATAAACCCATAAAGGCTAATTCAGTGTGCCGCAACAAGTCGGATGAATCCATCCAAGCGGACTGGTACTGCCTGGTGTTTCATTCTCTCTATCCCTCAGTCCTGAAACTGGACGAGGCATATAGTTGAGGACCAGCTGCCACGTGCAGATTGTCACCCTGACCTTGCTCCAAAGCATCTGCACTTTCAGTCAGTCCTTTTTACAGCTGGTTCCTTTTATTTTTATGGTGTCTGTCATTAAACATTAAGCCTCATTAATGCAACAGGAAGATGAGGTTCACCTCAATTTTGTTTAATGCTGTGAACCAGCAAATCTTAGACTGCACGGGAGGAGGCGAGGTCTTTGGGAGTATCCTTGGGCCGATGCCGCCCAAATCATGTCCCAAGGAATCCCCGAGAGCAGGCAGAGTCTCCATTCGGGGAAGATATTAAGAAGCTCATTTTGCCTTAGAACAAGCATTCAAGGCAAGGTTGGATGGGGCTCTGAGCAACCTGGGGCAGTGGAAGGTGTCCCTGGCCACAGTAGGGAGTTGGAACTAGATGATGTTTAAGGTTCCTTCCGACCCAAACCATTCTGTGACTCTTTGACACCATGAAGCATTGCTCTGACATTGATACTCATCTGTTGATGACATTCCAGCACTGGAGGTAAGTGCGGTGATTTCTACACAGAGTGAAAAGACAGATATGACATGACATGACATAACATGAAGGCTGGTCTCTGGGAAAGCTGATGCAGAAACCAGATTCACCAGACAGAAACATGCCCCTGCTGCTTGGCTGGAAGCAATCAGAGTTGTGGGGTCTCTGGAGGCATCTCTGCTTTCCTGGGAAGGCCAATGTTTAAAAAATTAAAAAGCAGACACAGCAGTTCTGAGCTCCCCAGGACTTTCTGAGCTTTTTTGGATAGTCTTCACTATGCAAATAGGACTTCCTGAACTTTTTTGGGTATTTTTCACTACATAAATGATTTCTGGCTGCAAACCTTTATGGTTACAGACCCAAATTCTGATCCTCATGGCAAAGAACAAGATTTACCACACACGATTGCAACTCCAGGCTGTGTTTGTAAAGGACCACAAGACCACCAACTTCACTTGATCAAAGGATCATTCACAGGTCACAGCAATTAAAGATTTGGACCTGAAGCTTTGCTGAGGCGCAGGCTGAACTGATCCAAAAGAAATCAGCCTCATCTCTTCTCCTAGCATGTTGCAGCCATGTGGCATTTGCTAGATTTACTCTCCTGACAGCTGAGATTTGGTTCAGTTTAGTAAATATAAGCCTGATAGAGATGCGCAATCTGAACTCCATGTCCCTGTTATCCCCAGGCCAAGAAAATGACTTGGAGCACCTGCTGCTTGTGATGCAGCTGGAAGCTTCAACGAGCTCCCTTAGAGTCCACGCCACCATCAACCCTGTCCATGAGCCCCATCCATTCTGTGGATGCTCACAGGACTCACCTGCCCATTTAAAATATACTTTTTAGATTGAGACCCCCATGCAATGCCACGCAGACTGCAGCTTCTCACACTACCAAATGCTCCACCAGATGCTACAGAAGAGCTGAAAGTATTTGAAAACAGTAATTAAGCATTTCTGAAGTTTGGCGGTGGGATTTATGTCAGCCAGGAACTGAGAACTGGTCTCCAAAAGTTATCACTTCATTTATTTCAAATAGAACAAAGGAAATTATAGAGGACACATAGGTTATGGAGAGCAGCACACTATGGGCAGAGCTGGACCACAATCCCAATATTGCCCTGGCACTGATACTCATCTGTTGATGCTATCTGTCCAGCACTGGAGGGAAGTGTGGCGAATTTTATGCAAAATGGGAAGATGGAGCAACATGAAGTCTGGTTGAGCCATTTTCAGCTTAGAAGCAAACTCACACTTGCATGCAACAGGCAATAAACTCAATCTGCTAAGAAAAGCAAAGACAGGCTGTGTAAACTGAAAATGCCACCAGCAAACTCCAGCCCTGAGGCTCTTCTTGCTGGTCTTAAGCAAGTTTAAAAACAACGACTGAATTTTAAAACCTCATTTGCTTCGGTGCTCTAGGACCTGGCTTTTTATTATGAAATGGTAGAAAAGGACAGAAAAATATAAAAACATAATCAGCCTTCCTTTTTTGTTGAATAACAGCCCCCAAACCACTCAAAGTACTTGAAACTGATGAGCTAACTGTCCTGATTTCAGAGAGGACGGTGTGGGTGGCACCTCCCGGCACGGGAGGGGACGTTTGCATTGGCAGCCGAGGCAGAAAGCCTCCACACAACCTAGGGAAAAGGAAAAAATGAAAGAAAGAAATAAAGAAAAAAACCCACCCAGCAAATAAACAAAAGCATTCCTAATAAACTGGAAATGTCATACTACATCAGGGATCACAAGATCGAGCCCAGAAAGGTCCAAGTGGCAAGAACATGCTGTTAAAAACAGATGAGAAAAACAAGCCGGGAAAGGTTGAGACTGTGTTTCTAAACTTCTGTTCCCAACATGGCTTTTAGAGCTGGTGCTGGTGTGGCTGGGGAGACAGCGGGGTGAAATACCAGCTGTCTGCATCATCCCAAATCCCTGTGGAAACCTTATAAGCAGGAGGATGGAGGAAAGAGTTTTACACTAAAATTCCTAATCAACACTTTGGAAATGTAGATTTTTCCAGCTTCCTAAGCACAGGCTCATCACGTGTCGAGTCAGGTTAATAATACTGCTTTTAAAAATTTTATCCTTGGTTTTGTGGAGTCCTGCTTGGAATGGGATTTGCTCCTCGCAGCATGGCTGTGCCCAGGCAGAGGTTGAGGCTGGGTTTCTGGGATTCTCTGCAGCACGGGGATGGCCATGTCAGCCTTTCTGTGCTCATTCCTACTCATCTTAAGATGGACTTACAGAGGCAGCTCCACTCAGTGCCATAAAACCAGGTGCTCAGCAACCAAAAGAAAAGTCACATGCTGGGAAAAGTGGGTTCCTGTTGACAACCCCCTAAAGGTTGCACCATACATGAAAAGGAGAAAGGAAGACTAAAATAAAATGGACAGATGAGGGTACCAAAACATGCAGCCTGCAGAGAGCTGTGGAGAGGAAACCTCTGCGCCTGCCACCTCCATGCTCAGCCCATCATCCCAAAGGCGACTGGAGATGAAGCTCCTGATGACAAACTCCTAAGATATACCAGAGGGTACCACCTATTCCCTGAGACGTTCAGAGGCCTTTCAATATAACCAAATAACAAAAGTTTATTGTTCTAGAGGATTTTTTTAATTGTAACGCCTTCCCCCACTCCTGAGCACAGGAAGACAGAGCTGGAGCCAACACAGCTCTGCATGCACAGGGACCTGTTAGGGGTCCACAATTTTCAGAAGCATTCAAGCCAAGATCTGTTACTCAGAGAAAGAGGGTCTAGCCTGGAAGAACTCAAATACTTTTGAGCTCCAGCACCTGGAAGATCTCAAAAGTATTTGTAAATATTGGGGTTTGGCTCAAGTGCCTTTTTACGCAGGAAGAGTGTGGGGGAGAACACTTTCTTAAGCACAAACCAAATGCTATTCTGAAATTTAACAAGTTTGACTGATTTCCTCTATTATTTTGCATTCCTTTATGCTTTAGGCTCCAGAAGATGCCTAAATATCCAAGTGCATAGGCTGTCAGCACAGCTTTTCCAGCCCAGCAGGAAGTAGGAGATATCTTCAGGGAGAGCCTATTTTTGGAGAGCTATCCAATTCCTAACTAAGCCTCCAAACTTTCTGTTGTTATTATTTGGATTAAGACAGCAGAGTGGGAGAGCTGAGGCATTCCCACAGCAGATCACATCACACACACTCCTTGCTCTCAGTGGTGGAAGAGGGGTTTTGTATGGATGCAGGACATGGCTGGAAACCCAGGGCTAAGGTCCTGGGGATTATTGAGGTCCTGAGCTGATATGTGGGTACCTGGATACTTGGATGCAGTTGTGTTTAAATTTCAAAAACCAGTCCTTAGTTCTGAACAACTTATCCTGTGTGAAGCCAAGATGGATGGAGAAGACTATTTTCCCTTTTACCCAAATACCTCCAAGTGAAAAACATGTATATGACAAAGAACTGCATTACAATAGCTTTGCACATTACCCAACATGCCTGCAAAATCAGCAGCAGAGAGCAGGACGTGTTGGGGTTTTTTTCCTATTTTATACGTTAAAAAACATTTATTAGCCACCCTCAGCTTACTCCATAAGATTAATAAGTCAAAACAGAAACACTGGGGAGTACGCAATAAAAAAATAAAATACTAAAACCCCCTTGGCTGAATTTAATTTCTATTAGAATCCTTAGTCATGATGGAAATGTATTTATAACCACAAACCTCCACTAAATTATCTTAACAGCCTCTAGCTGTTGCGCTGATGGCTGAAACAGCACAGTAAATTACTGTCTCACCGTACAAAATTATACACATCGCTATTACACCATGTTTCAGCCCCAGCCTCTCAAAAGCAGAGCAGATTTATTCTTATTACCCAGCTGAGCTCTCCCACCAGCACACACATGTGCCCTGCCACGTGTGTACTCCCCAAACAGAGTAAATCCACCGATTTTGGTACAAAAGCCCCGCCCAGTACACAACAACCACTCACCTTTTCCCCCTCCTTTCCCATGTCTGACTGACTTTCTGCCCATCAGGTTTTCCAGTCTGGTAGCTGGACTGAGTTTTTAAACAGGCTGAATTCACTCCTAACCTTATCCAATGAACTTCAAGGCAAGGCACGTGCAAGTGAACTTGGCTCAGGAAACTTGGAATTTCTCAGCACAAGACTGCAGGGACTGAGCATGCTGGGATGCAGCTTAGAAATGGGAAGACAAAGATGACACTGAAGGATGTTGGAGTCTGGTTCCCGGCTCTGTGATAAACTTGTTGCAAGCCCTGAAATATTCACTTAGTCCCTGTTCACTGTAATTTCCTATTTATAAAACAGGGCCAGTAAAGATTCAATAGCCTGGTAAGCAACCTGGCAGCACAAGGGTGGAAAGGTTGGAAACCCACTGAGTGTCCAACCCCTTGTGCCAACTCTTTGCTCTGTTGGGATGTGCAAAGCTGAAATAATTTGTGTTTACAACCCATCTCAGTGTCATAATGCCAAACCCTCCTGGAATATTCAGGGTAGGTGTATGAGTACTAGTGAGAATTCAAAGTGCAAGGACCAAAGCTTGGGGAAAGAAAACAAACCTAAGCCCAGGCCACACCACTGGGCTTTGGGGACAAAAAGGATAAACGTGGGAAAATGGAAGAAGAAGATATGATAGTATCCAGGAAAATATACATACCAGGAATGAAAATCTGAGTTACAACTTGAAGAGCCCCACAGCCACACTTCTGATTGTGCTTTGGTGTCTCGTTTTCCATCAAACCAGTATTTTGTTGGGGGTTTTTTCTTGTTTGGTTTGGGTTTTTTTTTTTTGTTTTTAAATATATATAACAAGTCAAAAGTCTCCCACACTTTGAAGGAAAGAAATCCAAGGTTTTGACCAGGCCCTTCCACACTGACAAAGGAGGGTTGAACCACGCCTAAATTACAGCTGACTCAGCAGCAATGTGCACAGCAGAGGGGACCATGTAAACCCCAAACACGTCATTCTGGCTTCTCACCTTCCTCCACAACCTGAGCTACGGTTGGTTTGTGGGAGGCTCCAGGTACAAAGACATGCAAAGAACAGGCTTTAAAAAGCTCTTCTTAATTACAAATGCAAATCTTGAAGCTTGTCCTTCCCAAGTGGTATTCAACAACTCAATTCTATCTGAAATTCCAAGCGTGTTAGAGTAGCAGGTCCACACTTCACCCCAAGGAGCCTTAATGACAACATTTAACAGCACTGAGTTGGTCATGGCAGACTCTTCCAAGAAGCAGAATGGACAGAGAAAAATCACCAACACTGTCATCAAACACCCTACTTAACCAAGAACACATAAAAAAGCCTCATGAACATCCTACACATTGCACAGGACAGGATTTGCTTTACGTCCCCTTTTCAGTCCCAGCCCAGAGCAATGCATGAGGCTCGAGACAAACACTTATTGTCAACTCCACTGTGAACATCTAACACACACTCCTGAGCTCAGAGTATTTTGTGAAGCACCATCCATGACACCAACCTGTAAGATGCTCTGCCTTCTGCTGCACATGAAGTGCCTTCAGTATTAAAAAACCCCAAACAAATAAACCTTGCAGGCAACCTTCTTCTCTACACATGATTCTGTCATGAATTCTTGCTCCTCAATGCACCTCCCTGTGACAGCACATGATACATCAGCCCGTCTGCATGCCAGCTGGCTGTACTGATTTGATGCTAAAAAGAGTGTATTTATTGATCGATTCCCAGTTGAAGCCTCAGCCAACATGTTTTGCAAGGGTTTGAGACAACAGCCTGATCCCTTCAGACCCTCTCTCCCTCGGGTTGACTTTGAAGGGAGTGTAAGGCAGCAGCTGAAAATGGCTTTGGGAGTGACTCTGTGGGTATGGTGCAGGATCTAGCTAGTCTTGGACCAATTCACACCCCGTTACAGGTGGAAACTCTGAAAAGGAAAGAGGAGAGAGCCCTATCTCTTGGAAAGACCCATCCTCAACTGTTTGACTGGTTTAAACCTCAAAATACCAATTTTGTTCCTTTCCAGTGTTTTCTTCATGGTATCAACTTCTAAATTTGCAGATATTCACATTATTCATATCTCATCTACTTTATAAGGTGCAAATTCAGAGCTGGTAGGAGGAGGCAGTTTCTCTCCCATCACACATCAACAGCAAAGGCAGAATCTTCTGAAGGATGAAGAAACAAAAAGATCTTACAAGCTTTAACATCTGTGACCTGCTCCCCTTCTGTGTTTGATGTCAAGGGGTTGGACACACCTGGTCACCTCTCCTGAGCAAAAATCTCGCCTCTCCAGGAGTGGGTTCCAAGATGGGATGGGACATCACTCTCTTTGGTGATGTGCCAAATGCTTTGGGCCACTTCCTGAAGAAGGACCCTGGGGTGCTCACATAAGAAGTCCCACAAGCCAAGCTGAAATGCTCTCCCCCCTCTGCATGGACAGCAGCCCTGAGGACTTTTATCAGGGCACTTTCTCATTCACTTTCCTTGGAAGGTGGCTGTCCTTCGCTGCTTCGGAGGCCTGTTGTGTAAAGCTTTCCCAGGCTCCTAATCACTCTCATCACCCTTCTCCAAAGACGCTGGTGTCAGGGGTCCACCCACACACGCATTGCTGCAGGATAAAGTCCTGATTGCTGGCAGGAAAACTTCCTGCTCCCTGTCCTGCCTCGCTCCATGCACACAGAGGGCTCAGAGAAGGACCTGAACAGATAAGGCTCAGTTAAAACCTCAATTGCCAATTTTGAAGCCTTGAGCCGGGACTGGCCTACATCATTTCTCAGCATCTCTTGCTCAGGACAACTAAAAGGACCCCATACACTCCCTGTCACTCCCTACACCCCATATCTTCTGCATCTCTTTTTTCTCCTTTCATTTATATTATTTTTTTCCCTCCCTCAAAGGCTTTAAGGAGCCATGATCACAGAGCGCTCACTGTCTGCACGGCTGCCCTATGGATAACATAAGGCCATGCTGGAGGTAGCAGCAGGGCTCAGCCGCCAGCTCCGCGCCCCTCTCTCCTGCCACCCTGGCCCTGCGCCCTGACCCCCGAAACAATGAGCCCTTCTATTCCCCACAGCCCGCTGGAAACTCCAGCCTGACATTACATGTGGTGGACAGTGGGTGAGGCAGGCAGGGAAGGTGAGACAGGGGGAGAACACAAGCCTCAGGTCATCGATTCTTCTTATGTCAAAGCAAACGAGGTTTTCCTGGGAGATTCCTACCTGGAGGAAGCTATTTAGGAACAACACAGTGACCCAGAACCAAAGGAGCTGTGTGCAGTGTTGATGGCATGGAAGTATAGCGGCTGTTTTATGCTGTCAATCAGCCAGAAGGGGCATTTACAGAGGGGCATTTATGGAAGGAGCATGGAAAAGAAAAGGCTCTGGGGCGACCTCATTGTGGCCTTCAAGTACTTAAAGGGAGCTTATTAAAAAGAGGAAGAGCGAGTTTTTACACAGGCCAATAGTGATAGGAAAAGGAGGAAGAGTTTTAAACTAAAAGAGGAAAGATTTAGATTAGATGTTAGGAAGAAATTCTTTACTGTGAGGGTGGTGAGGCACTGGAACAAGTTGCTCAGAGAAGTTATGGATGCCCCATCCCTGGAAGTGTTCAAGGCCAGGTTGGATGAGGCTCTGAGCAACCTGGTCTAGCAGAAGGTGTCCCAGTCCACGGCACAGTGTCAGGACTAGGTGATCTTTCAGGTTGCTTCCAACCCAAACCACTGTGATTCAATGATTCTATGGTTTATTGTGTTTGCCCCTTCCCGTGCTGGATGGCTCTCAAACACAGCCCTGGCAGGCAAGCAGGGTGAGAAGGAAGGCGATCTGGAGTTGCTGACGTGGCCTCTATAGGAGTGGTAAGGGAGACTTTTAAATGGAGAGGCAACTACCGAAACCCTGAGCTGAATTGCATAGCCAACCTTCCTTTTTCCACAGGGCACTGTTTCAAGCCAAGAGCAGCCAGGGAGAAGTAAAACCACATATTTCCCCCTACAAAAAAAAAAAAAAAAGCCAAAAGATCCTTAAACAACTGTGTGGATGAAGATCTGAAGAACAGATCGGTAGCAATGACTAATAACCCCATTTAAACATCGTTACTGACATTATTATGAGATTAAAAATTGCAAACGAACAAAAGCATCGCCCAGTTCAACAGCAGCACACTGTATGAAACCTACCATGTGCAACACAGCTCTTTGAAGCTAAAAGCTTAAAAGACACCTCAGTGTCAGCAGTAGAGAGGAGAGAAATGAAGGCTTACTAGTCACTTTTGGAAACAAGACATAATCCCTGGTTGGATGTTATGTTAAGTGGCTAGAAGGTGGATTTAGCAAGTCAACTTGCAACCTTTGGCAGCCATATGAAAGTCATGGGCTTGTTCTGAAGGTCAGCAAGGAATCCAAATGGGCGAGGCAGCAGCTGGGATCATCAGCAAAACTTAATCACTGAAAATCTATGAAATTCAGGAGACTGCAAATCTTTGACTCCAAATGTTATTTCCATCTTACCATATGGATGCGGGACCTGGAACTCCACCAAAGAAATGTCTAAATGCCTTCCAAAGCAAATGCCTTTGGAAAATACCAGGTTTAAATGGAATAAGATGCATAACAAGTACTGAAATGCTATTAGGACAGTATCTTCGATCCAGAAAACATGATGGAAATAGTTTGGATGTGTCCAAAAGGCGTGGGGAAGCAAAAGAAAGAATAAATAATAATGTAAAAAAATCCAACCAGAAGATATTTCAGGCAATAGATTTTCATTTCTGTCAATAGATTATTATTTCTGTCAACAGAGAGAACAAACATACAGCATTTAAAAATTCAGAGCCAATGTGAAAAGGAGTCTGGAGTAGGCAGAGACAGAAAACAATCGGAACACTTAATACAGTAATGTCTAAGAGCTGTTCTCAACTGGTTCTGCCTCAAAACCAGATTTAAACTATAAATAAAAATGTCCCATTTCTGGCCCAAGAGTGAACTTCCTACCCTGAACACACATCATTTTAGGGCGAGAATATGCACATTTGGATAGAAAAGTTCATTTCTAGGTATTAGTGTAATGCAGACAACCAGACTGATGCAAGATTTCCCAGATCAGAACCTTCTCCAGGTAAACTGCACAAGAACTCAGAAAAAAATAGAAACCAAATATGAAAACACAAATCCAGAGATGAAATCAGCCTCCCCTTTTCCCCCCACCCCCAGTTGCTGGATTTAGTCCAGATTCATTGGAGAAACAGGCACCACTGGCTATCTTACACAGCAAGAAACATATGCTTCCAGCACTCCGTTTTTCCTCCTGTCCTTTAAAGGCACAGCTTGCAGGCTAAAGACAGCTAAGAGCAATTTTTTTGACCAAAGCTGCCTTTTACTTATTTACTACTATTTTTTAAAATTTTCTATGTAAACACAGCACGTATTTAAATTGCTGTATGACTAGATATGATTGATGACATATGTAAAATGGCACTGTGCAGGCTTGCACACTGACCTTAAGGAAATCCTCTTTGTGCATTTCAAGGTCATGGCAGGCACACCTTGGTGCAAGTGTGTTTGCCTGGCAGCATGAAAATGGTCTGGATCTCTTCTTAAGGTCTCAGGTCTGTTTTTGTTAATCCACACACTGAATATTTGCTTTTTCTGTCACTAATCACAAATAAGAAAGAAAAGTGATCATAGAATTACAGAAGATCCTGAGTTGAAAGGGACCCTCAGGGATTACTGAAATCCAACTCCTGGCCCTGCACAGGACATCCCAAGAGTCACACCACATGCCCGAGAACATTGTCCAAATGCTTCTTGAACTCTGCCAAGCTTGGTGCTGTGACCACTTCCCTGAGCAGTCTGTTCCAGTGCCCAGCCACCCTCTGGGTGAAGAACCTTTTCCTAATATCCCGCCTAAACCTCCCCTGACACAACTTCAGGCCATCCCCTTGGGTCCTGTCACTGGTCACCACAGAGAAGAGATCAGTCCCTGCCCCTCTGCTTCCATGGCAGTTGCAGACCACAATGAGGTCTCCCCTCGGTCTCCTCCAGGCTGAACAGACCAAGTACCCTCAGCCACTCCTCATAAGGTTTCCCTTCCAGAGCCTTTGCCATCCTCGTGGCTCTCCTCTGGACACTCTCTAATGGCTTTGTATCTTTTGTATATTATGGTGCCCAAAGCTGCCCCCGGCACTCGAGGTGAGGCTGCCCCAGTGCAGAGCAGAGGGGCACAATCCCCTCCCTTGCCCAGCTGGCAATGCTGTGCCTGATGCACTCCAGGACACAGGTGGCCCTCCTGGCTGCCAGGGCACTGCTGACTCATGTTCAACCTTCCGTCCACCAGCTCCCCCAGGTCCCTTTCTGTGTCACTGCTCTCCAGAATCTCATTCCCCAGTCTGTCTGTACATCCAGGGCTGCCTCATCACAGGTGCAGGATCTGGTACTTTCCCTTGTTAAACTTCATATGGTCAGTGATTGCCCAGACTTCTAATTTGTCCAGATCTCTCTGCAGGGCCTCTCTGCCTTGGAGGGAGCCAACAGCTCATCCCAACTTATTATCATCAACAAACTTACTTAGTATCACTTCGAGTCCTGCAATCAAGTAATTTTTTAAGATGTTGAAAAGCACTGGCCCTAAGACTGAGAACCCCACTAATGATCAATCACCAACCATGCTCTACACTGGCTCCATCTATACAGCCTCCCACGTTCACTGCCAGTTTGCTGTGGTTTAACCCATGATAACCACATGATAACCACAAAGCTGGTTTCACTTGGCAGCAAGGTGGAGAAGCTGCACAAAACGGCAGCAAAATGTCTTTCAGCTCTACTGCTGCTCTCTGGGTGCCCTGAAGTAAATCAAAGCCTCTCTTATTTCTCCCACCTCTTGAGATACATTTTATCATCACTGTAAGGTGCTGGAAGATCCACCTAACCATTATGACACGAAAGTGAGACTTTAAAGACTTTAAAGGAGTACTGAAAGGAAGGGCCATTTATATTAAAAGCAGTTATTTCCAAACCTTTTGGATCAACTAATCTCAGAGAGACCCCTGATGACCTTGGCAACCCTCATCATCCAAATCCCTGACAGAAATATTATGTACTTCTCTGGACCAGCTGCAATTGTTTCCATAGCTTCACACATCCTCAGCAGCTTGCGAGCAGCTCAGAAGCCCCTGGCTCAGGTAGCAACCATAAAGCCAAGTTGAGTTTCCAGCTGTGGGAATGACCCTGAACACAAGTGCAGCCAAATCACTGACTTGCTCCGTGCCTTGGTTTCCCCATCAGACCAGACCTTTCAGGGCAGATGTGGTCTCCCCAAACACTCAGCGCATTGAGCCCCAGTTGCCTCAGCTGCTACTGTAATACAGATAAATAATTTTTGTTCTGCCTTTAAGTCACTACTATAAATTATGTGCTTCGGTCTGGTGAACACTATTGCATCATATCTTTCATCTGATACTAGCTAAAAGAAAAAGGAAAAAAAAATGGTTTCAATATCACTTCTGCTCTCTTTCAAACAGAAAAACCCAGCTTCTTCACACGCTTTCCCTAAGTATTGTTTGTCTTTCTTAAGTTCGACCTGTGCTTTGCCACCATCAATCTTTCACATCCACTGTGGACTGCCAGGACTATTGGCCAGCTCTGAAATTATGACAGATAGCTGAGGATTCACTCAAGCTATCCTAGCATAGCCAAAGCACCAGGAAAATACACCAGTTGCACCCTCCACACAACACACGGACTCCTTAACCTCTGTGGGCATGTCCACCTCAATTGATGCAATGCCTCGGAACACACATGGGGCAGTCCTGACCAAACCAGTTTGGGTTTCAGCAGCTGACAAGCTGCCCCAGCATGTGTGTTGGCAGCAAACAAAACAAAGACTGTCCACCTTCACAGCGAGCTGGGCTACAACAGTTCTATTGCTCCTGAGACTGGTGGCACTACGTCACAGAGGTGTAAGAAATGTTGGGATGGAGGCAGCTCAGGAAGGCTCCAGTCCAGCCTTGCATTTGAGGTGCAATTACTAGATCAGGTCAGTTGGAATTTCGTCTAGCCAAGCCTTGAAAATGTCTAAAGACTGAGAGCCTGCAGCCTCCATGGGAACCGGTTCCTCTACGCCATGACCCTCTTACTGGAGGGGCTTTCCTAAGACCCAACCTGATCCTCCAAAGCTGGGTTGTGGTTGTTGTGCCTTATTTTGTCACGTTCTACAATCAAGAAGAGTTTGACTCCATCGCTCCCACAACCGTCCTCCAAGTATCTGCATGTTCCTAGATCACAATTATCATGATGACAATACTTCACCACCTGACTGTTTCCAGAAAATGCTACAGTGGGCAAAGAAATGCAGCCCCACACTCAAACAAAATGACCCCAAAAGAAGGTTGTAGGGAAGAGGTCATGTTTTGACACATCAGCAATGATGCAGCAGAGAAACAAGTTAGAGAGCGGGACCTTTGTGCAGCATTGTGCAAGAGAGCTGGTATAGCAGGAGTGCTGGCAGGCACTGCCTTTGCAAGCAAAATGCACCCCCTGACCTGCAAAACCTTCTCTGGTGGAGCAAGTGTTCATCCCTCCTCTGAATCATGGGGCAGAAGATAACAGCTAAAATACATTATGGTCTTTTGGAATCAAGCTGGGAGATTACATGGGAGGAGCAGGGTACAGCAAGGCAGTCTGACAGATGGAATAAGTGCAAAGTCATGGAGTTCAGTGCTGTCAAAACTTTCTACAAAAAACTTGTCAGAGGACACTTCCCTGAGTCCCATCAGGAGATCCAGGTGACATAATTGGTGCCCTTAAGCCTCTTAACTATCCCTCCCTGCATCCAGCCTCAAAATCCGTAAGTTAACCTAAACCAGCACTGGAAGGAACTTCTGGAGAATTTGTCAAATTTATTCCACTGCCTCAAAACAGATTCAGCTCTCTGAAGTGGAGTTAGGCCAACCTGCACTTCAGAACTGCCACGATGGAGACTTCAAGCCCATCCCAAACCATCTGTTCCACTGCTCCACTCCTCCAGCAATCAGAGGTTAGGAAGTTTTTCCTACACTTGTTTCCCTTGCTGCAGTTCAAGCTCAGCACTTCTTGGCCTCCAACCACTGCCCATGGAGAACAGCTTACTCCTTTCCCCTTCACAGCTACCTTTGACATAGTTGAGGACTGTTATTTCTGCTCTCAGCCCTCTCATCCTTAAACAACCCCATTTCCTTCAGTCTTTCTGTTTTCTATACTTTTGCTCATTTTTTGGTGCTTTTCTCTGGTGTGTCTGCAACTATTTCCTATCTTTGGTAGAGGGTAGAGCATCCTGAATGAGGCATGGCACAGCTGAGCATGGGAGTGACCGATTAAAACTCCTTAGAGAAAAGAAGAAAAAAAAGGAGATAATTTTGCACAATACCCATCTTTTGTACTTTGCTGCAGAATAAAAGGATGTTCTTTCTTCTCCCTCGTATAAAATTTCATCCCAATCAGCACTGTGCCAAACTCCACCTGGCATCTCCACCATTTGACAGCCTATGATATCGCTGCACAAATGGTCCTACTTCAGTCCACATCCCACATTCTCATTTAAGGAAGACATCCTTACAATGCATTTTGAAGTGGGATATGAAGCATCTACTTCAGGCACCAAAAGAAGCCCTTCATCAAGGAGTTGCCCCTAGGAATAAGGCTGCTATCAGTAAATCAGCCCTTTAACCTCTTCTTGCTTGTCCCATCGGAGAGGAGTAGCTCTTCCAATGACCTTGATTAAACTGCTTTTGCTTGATGTAGGAACGACCATTGATGCACAAAGCCAAACCCAGATAAACCAGCTGGGAGAAAAAATAAAAACCCCAAAGCACTAAAGGACTGTAAAACCAGTACACGATGAGAAGCTTTTGTTTTAGTCAGAACTGCAGACATACATCTCAGCCAGACAGAAAATACTCTGACTTCATGGTACATAAATGAGCAGGCAGAGCGCACTGATCTAACGATAGGGAGCTGAGCTGCTCTACAACAGCACTTATGTTTCACAGTGCTTCCCTGCCAGACAGTCCACCCCCGAGCCCATCGTGCCGGGCAGTGGACAGACACAAAACACTGCTCTAAACCCACATCTAACACAGGAGACAACAGACAGGCACGTCCAGCGGGAGAGGACCAGGAGACAGTGAGTCAGTACAGCACCGCACAACATGCGCTGGTCTCGGCTCATTGGTCACACAACTAAAGCCCAGGGTTTTGTTTAGGGACTGGGGTTTTTTTAAAAATTATTTTCATGTGTGTTTTAAGGAGGAACCAGGAGGAGAATTAAAAGATGGTTCTGTGCTTTGTGGCTGCATACAAGGAGACCCTTTCATGCATGAAAGTCAGAAAGGCAAAAGGGACAGGCTTTTTTGTAGGGTCTGTAGCAACAGGACATGGGACAATGGTTTTAAACTGAAAGAGGGTACATTTAGACCAGATATGAGGAAGAAAATTTTTTAAAATGGGGGTGTTGAAACACTGGCACAGGTTGCCCATAGAGGTGGTGGATGCTCCATCCCTGGAAACATACAAGGCCAGGCTGAATGGGGCTCTGAGGAACCTGGTCTAGTTGAAGATGCCCCTGCTCATTGCCAGGGGGTTGGGCTAGATGAGTTTAAATGTCTCTTCCAACCCAAACCATTCTTTGAAGGTACAAAAAGTGTTTGTCTGAAAAAAAGCAGTTAAGCAAGAGGACGAGAGAGCTTGGTGTCCCAAGCAGAACAGAGGTGAAAAGAGTTATTTTGGTGCATCAATTACTTGGGACCTTCAATTATTTGCCTAGCTTTTATTATCAATATTACAGTAGCATTTACAGCCAAACTGCCCAGAGTCTACATGAACCCCTATTTGCAGTTATGAGCCTGAAAAAAGGCACACTTTGTCTCAACCTTAAGTAGTCATTGTTTGATCATTTAAATGTCCCACAACAGAAGAGAAACTCACAACACTGATATATCCCAGAGCATTGTACAAATAGGTCCCACAATCTCACATAAACACAATCCCCTGAAGTGAAACAAAGCAGGTATTTCTGTAAATGCAGATTAATGCTGCACAGATCAGGTGTGGAGAAGAGTTCCCTTTCCCAACCTCCCTGGGTGAAAGTCAGAGAGAAAATTTAGAGCTTTCCTCTCTTGCCATAGATCTCCTTGAAAAATAAAAGCAAAACAAACCCAGGCTTATAAAAGCACAGCACTTCAAGGACAGCGTTAGCAACACACCCATGTGCAGACACATACATTTGAAACGCACTAGTCAAAGAAAAAATAAATCTATCATCTACCCTGTGTCAATACAGCCAGAGCAGGAACTTCAAACCCCATTAGCAGCATCCTGCAGCCTGAGATTTCTCCTTTGAGGTCTCAAAGCAGAATATAAACCAAAGCTAGAAGGAAAGCAGCAAAGCCAGCGATTCAGCACCTTCTCTTTGAGGCCGTACAAAAGCCGGCGTAAACCACCTTTTGTGCACGAAAACCAAAGTCCAACCATGTGGGTTTGTTGTAGATGAAGGCAGGTTTTACGGGAGGAAAGACATCACCCTCAGGCTCTGTACCAGCAAGCTGCTCTGAACTACTCTCGAGGAGAACTTGAACAACACACCAATGCCCTGAATGCACACCACAGCGATATAAATACAGTATCAATAATAATGCATTAAAAAGCAAAGGGACGGGGCACCACCAAGCGAGACACAGTCCAAGCTAAAGGCCAACGCTTTCAAATCCAGCCACTGATGCAGGAAGCTGGTGCAACTCGTGTGACTGGAAGGGAAGTCCCACTGACCACAGCGCTGGGACCGCTCCAGCACAGAGATCCCCTCGAGTGACATCTGCCAAGCATCGCTTCCTGCCCCGCGGAGGCTGCGTGGGCTGGCCGGGCACATCTCAGCATGGCCGCATTTCCTCTTGGGGGAATGAGGATGTTTTGAAAACATAGGTGGCTTGCAGAGCACTTTGGGATGTATGTGGATGAAAAGCACTCTTATGCACATTGATAATTAGCACTAACTGCTGGCGTGTCACACCCTCCACGTAGAGCATTTAGCAGATTTATTCAGCTCTTGCTGGAATGCCAGAGCACAAGCTGGATATTCAGACAGTGATGTGAGAACCCTTTCATGGGGCAGATGCTGGGGAGCTAATGATGTTTGATGAGTTAAGGCCATTGGTGACTCAGGATCAGCAATTAGTTGATTTCTGCGGGAGGAAGGTGCTTTGCTCCATTAAGCTAAAAGCATCCTCCACAGTTCAGCATGCACAAAGTCATTCTGTCCACCTCCCACAAAGCCCACCTACATTCATTAGGGGGTTGATATTTCCCACATAAATACTCAGGTTTACCTTACTGGATTCCCTAGTAGTTCCATCCCACAGCCCTGTGCCAACCTGATATTCCCTCAAAGAGCATGAGGCACACAAGGAAAGGATTGCCAAGAGCAACTGGACACACAGTCTAATGCAAAGGGATGTGGTACCACTGATGTCTATGGGGCTGAACCCATTTTGGGCAAGGCTAATAACACTCTATCACAAATCAGACACACCCCCAGTCCTGCTCTAGCCTGCAATACGAGACTACAGACATCCATCTCCCCCTGAAGGGTAGGCAGTGATGCTTCCATCAATCAATAACAGGCACTGGGGAGACACCAGCTGCACTTGTTCTGCCTGCCACTGCCGAAATGCACGCAGGCAAAAGAAACAGGACCAAAGGAAGATCTAGCTGGTGTTCCCCCAGGAAGGGAGAGCATCCAGCTCCCTCCCAGAGGCTGCATTCCAGTCAACTGAAGGCTGGCTGAGGCTGGTCATTGGTGTCAGGGAGTGGGACCCCTGACATCCTGGGAAGCGATGTGCCGAGTCATAGGATGGCAGCGCGTTTCTGAGCGCTAATGCTCGTGGCACATGGCAGGACTGTCAGGCGGAGGACGCAAAGAACAGTTATTTCTTTCAATGAGTGGGGAATGTGTCAGAGCTGGCATTTGGACCCTGTTTTTACAACTTCTTTGAAGTGTTTGATCTCAGCCGCTAACGATACAAAGGCTATCGAAGCGCTACTGGTGCTATCTTCAAAGGGTTCGGACGTTCAATGATTAATAGGAACCGTGCACGGGATGGGGGACAGGGACTGTTATGGGAATGCTGGGGGGATCCAAGATGTGTTAGGTACCTTTACTCTTTGACACCAAGGTATTCCCAGCCTCCCCTAAAACAGACGACTTC
>NW_008238359.1:2158665-2218739 GCF_000691975.1 Corvus brachyrhynchos
TCATACAGTGCCCATAGAGAAACTTTATCCATACTGCAGCAGGTGATCTCTAACAGCGCAACGTTTCCTTAATTAAAAAGTGCAGCTCCCCCCAAACCTCTCCCCTGTAAGGTTTCATTATCCCAGGACCCTTCCCCTCTCTTGATGGAAAAGGCCTTCTCACCTCGGAAAGGAGAGGCTGGCTTTAGCCCCACTGTGCTCAGGGGCTTGTGCCTGAGATGAAGGTGCCATAGGAAAACAAAGAGGTTGAGCAAGAAACAGCCAAACACCAGTGATGCCAAAAACCCTCCTGGAGAATAAAAATAGCAATAAAAAAACCACGAGGGAAATCAATAAAAGCTTCGTATTTTATTATTGATTTTTAAGTAATGGAGCAGTGGCCACTGAAAGGGGATTTGACTGCCATTGGAGTCTCAGGCAGACAAGCCAGGTTTTGTATTTCAGTGTATTATACCCTGGCTGAGATTCACTATCAACTTTCAGATCTCGAAACATCGTACATTTCAAAGCCTGATCCTCTCCTCCCCAGCTCAGTAACTAATAAAACGTCCCTCCACAGCCTTGCAAGTTGGGTTATGCTCTAACCCTCCTTTCACTGCACCCTTTAAAGCAAAACTTGGGCATGGCACCCATAAAAGCTGACTCCTCTTAGCCCACGCTCACATGGAAAACACAACCCATTTGCTAGGGATGGATTTCTAAGACCTGTCTCTATACAACAGCTCTGCCCCAAACCTGCCTGGGCACATTCAGTCATCCCTGCCTCAGCTTCCCTGCCTGTCCAACCTCTGTGGGCAGGGATGGTCCCTCCTTATGTGTTTGTACCGTAGCTGGTGCAATAACTCCATGCTGGCTGGATGTGCTACTGTATGTCAAACAACAACCTTTATATAATGCTGCTTGAGCAGGGATCTTGCATCACTTTAGAGCAGTAATTGCAACTTGCAGTGCCTCTGGGAGGTAGGAACAACACCTCTTTTCAAGATGGGGACAGCACGGTTAAGCCATATGTTGTTTATCATCTTTGTGAATGCATAAAGTAGGGAAATAACCCCTTACAGAACAAGTCAGTCATTTGTTAGGAATGTATTTTCTCAACAGCTTTGTTTTTCTGCCAGTGAAATGCAAAGGCTACATAAGAAGATTTTTCTACCTTCTCATTACCCAAAGGAAGGGCTTGATCCTACCCCAGTGCTGGGCAATCTCTGCACAGAGAGGCTATGCTCAGATCAGCTTGCCCATCTCTGCCAACGCGGCATGTGTGATGGGGCTGAGAGCAGAGGAGGATGGAGAGACCAGTTTTGTGCTAGCCTCAGCCAGCATCACCTTATTCAGTGCACTGGAGCTATATCAATTTACACTGCATGAGAGGAAGAGTCTCACCCGCAAACTCTCCTGGCTTAGAGGCACTTTGTACATTCGTAGAGAAAACTGTGTCCTGGTGACCTGCACTTGAGACATCTTCCCAAAACACACAGTAGTTTCAGGGAGGCCAGTGAACTATTGGGGATTTAGAAAGACTCAGTCAAGAACAGATGATCATGATTAATACACAGGTATTGTGCAAAACTATTCCACGGTGTATGCTAATGATTCACAGGTTAGGAATTCACTCATACTGACACCATTGCAAAGTGGTATCAGTTTGAAGATCAGTTGCAGTTGCAGAGAACCCTGGCTGCATTTTTATGTTAACAACTTCCACCACACGGGGTTGGAACACTTCATTTGGGTGATGGATGTTTAAAGAAATGCTCCATAATTATCATTGTGTGAATTTTAATGAATTATTCTATGTGTTCTGTGACAGCCCTTGGTTTATTACCCTGCTCCTTTGCTCTACTATTCCTTCTCTCTGCTCATCCCTTGTTCTGGATCATATTTACTGACTTGGTTATATCACAAGATATATCTGAGCAGTGTCCAAAACATGAAGAACCCCTGTGAATTCTTTTTTCCATGCTTTTGGTGATGCCTGACAAATGTATCTCAGATTGCTGGGCCTTTTGGATGGGAAATGGTTACATTTTCTGTACATTTAAATATGCAGCTGTCTCAGATGTGACATAGAATCATAGAATCATTAAAGTTGGTAAATGCCTCCAAGATCATCGAGTCCAACCGTAATATAAGCTCTGTGCAGAAAAATGCTTCAAACAAAGATGCTGCACATGAACGTGCCTTCCCAATTCCATTGTGGCTGTACGCAGAGTGGGAACAGTGAGTTAATTCTGGCATCGGGCTGCCAGATTACATATGATCCAATGCATGTAACATTACAGCACCTTATAATGCTGGCCCTCCTTAAACTTTTGGCCAGGAAGATACACAAATACTACCCTCAGTGCCCCTGGGAGTTAAAGACAATGTCTGTCATGAGCACGGCTCTGATTTGGCAGCGCTTGCACGTTCGTAACAGCTTTACCAACTTCAAGCTGTTCCTCCAACCGGCAGTGGAGAATGAACTCAGGCTGGCCCCAGCTGACTGCGTAAATCTCTGGAGTGTGAGCTAACAGCCAGCAGCCTTGGCGGAAAACTGTGTGAAAACCACATCCCTGTGTTGGAAAAACCCAGCAAGGGAGTTATGTGAAGCCATCGAGAATCCATCTCTGCCAGCAGGAGTAACTGAAGGAGGAGCAGCAGAATTAGCAGGCATAGCAAGGGAGAAATTAAGAGATGCCATGTAAGAAATAATGTTACTTGAACAAGCGTAAGGCTGAGAGAGAAACATTTTTCTAAGAAGAAGCCCTTGTACCGTCTTTAGCATGCTGGGGTGCACGACAAGTGACACTTTCTTCTGCAGAAACCCCTGGAGTTTTGAATCACAACCTTCAGTGTGATTTCTTGTTCATATCTGAAACTGAAATCTATGAAAAATCAGAACTTCTAAGAAAGAAAACCACAATGTCCACCGCTACTTCTTCCTGCTCCAAATTTATTCAAATGAGCTGTGCCATCTGCTGGCAGACGGGAAAGCTGCAGGCGGAGCAATTCCCCTCCTCGCTCCCCGTCGCCGGTGCAAGCAGTCGGGATGCATGGAGACACTGGGCATTTCCTGTGGATTAGGGACCAGCTGGCTGAGACGCTTCGGGCTACTTACCCCAGCCAGGCACAAATCCCTTGGAAATGCCCTATACGGAGGTTAATATAAACCGAAACAGGCTGGAGGAAAAGGCTTGAAAAAATCTGCTGTAAGGCTTGGTGCTCCTTCCCTGCTTTTAATTCTGAGCAAATGCTCAGTCTCCTGAGATCCAGCTCCACAACAAGAGGACCCGACTTTATCTTCATGCAACAGTTCCTGCAGCAGAGCAGGATGGGAGCAGCATTTTGATTTCATGAAGAATTTTCAAGGTTAAAAAAAACATAAATCACCTCTTTCAAGGACCCAAGTCTTTTCAAGCTTTCCACCCTCCGTAAAAGAGCACAGCAAGCCCTCCAGAACAACTGCAATTGAAGCCAAACTACAAGACAGTCCTTTCCTTCTTGTGACAGACAGCAGCTCCAGCAGCACTGGCTGCTTCCCATGAGCAGAGGGAACAGTAGCACAAGGTGCTTTGATCAGATAATGAGACAGTTTGAAGCGTCTTCAGTACGGTGTTGTGGGAAAGACGGGCATCAGAGCTCTGATGCCTTAATACAGGCTTGAAACAGAGAAAAGGGAGATGACTTGCAGGTCAGCAGTGTTCAAGGCACACAGGCTCCCTTGGACTTGATGGTCCTACTTTGTCCTCTTTCTGTTGGAGATCCTGGCTAAAACCAGCACATCTCATCCAGAATGGATACAGGGAGGGGCCTGGGGTGCTGAGCTGGACAGTGTCTGTGGATACAGACGGAGGACACTTCCAGTCCTCACACTTAAAGATTAATAAATATGTTTTCCTATTCCTAATCAGTCCACACTGAAGCCCAGTCCTACTTCTCTCACCAAACTAGACACAGAAATAACTGCTTGGAGTTGAGCTGGGACAGAGTGCTACTGATGCATTTCTCAGTTCTGGACCCAGGTAAAGTTTCTTCATGTCTGGTGATTCCTTCTAGATCCTCATGCAAACTCTGCTGCCTGGATCCAGACACATTTTTGGCAGCTACCTTTACCTCCCTCCCCCCTCCATGCTATTTTTACCATGGAAGAGAAGGAAACTGGGAGTTTTCCCATTTTTTTCTCACCTCCTCAAAACAGAAAACCATTATACAACTGCCTGGTGGAAAGTGCACCAGGCAATGCTCCAGACACAGACACTATTCTGACATAAGTATAAAGGCCACTTCATCCTTGTTTTTCCCCGATGAGACCAGCAGCTCGGTATGGGAAGGACTCCCTCTACGGACACTATTTGGCACAATGAGGCTTTGACTGCAGCTGGACCCAGGGCAAGCAACCATAAAACAAATGATAATAAAACAGGCAGGGAGAAATCTTCACCGGGCTCCTCTGCCTGCTTACCCGACCCCGGTGTACTCTCACATCCTTAGGCATTACTTCAAGAGCAGATGGTGCTCTGTGGTAGAGCAAACGAGCAATTATCCTCCCGACACCCTGCAAGGCCTCCCCACATGCGATTGCAAGAAGTTACTTTACCCCAAGCTAAGAGCTGTTGTCTGGCTTTTCAGCATAATTGGATGTAATCAAGTTTAATTTGGTTGGTGCAGTAACTCTGAAGACTTTTGTAACTGGATTACTGTTGGCTCAACAGTCATGTGCCATTATATCTGCTGGCCAAAACAGAAGCCAGAATAAAACCAGATGCTTTTCCCCTACTCCTCCTTCCAGTGACACCCCTCCAGGATATGAGCTTGCCCTGTACAGCCAATATAATGAACTAAAAATTCTATTAGAAGAAGGAAGTCATTGCTGTTGTATTATGTCCAGGCCTCTTCTACAAAGTGTAAATTACTTAGAATATGTATCTCTACATTTGTTTACAATTATTGACCGTGCACAGCTTAGAGCTAAAACTACTGGAACACAGACCTACTGTGCACGTGAGCCTTTAGAATTATAAATCTTATTACTCTAACTATACAAGTAGGGAAGCTGAGACCATGAGAAGGAGTGAGTGGCTGATGAGGATGGACTCCCCCAGGTCCTATGTTCCACTGCACACCACCATCTGAGAACAAGGAATATACAAAATGCTGTGTTTATAGCAGACCTATAGCTCTACTGCAGGTAATCTACAGGTGAGAGAGGGGCATCTGGTAAATGTAACAAAGCCAGCAGAGTAAAGACCTCCAGCTACTACCAGTGTTAAGCCATGGAAGAGGCATGTGAAAGCCATCATGCTTCAGGTCAAATTTTGCAAATCCAAGAGCCTGTTGTCTTTTGTAATGCCCCTCAAATGCTGAGAGTTAAGACATGCTGATATCCTCCTGACAGATACTGAGGCCAGGCAAACAGAGACTGAAATATGGCACTTTTTTAACAGTGAAAATAATCACTGGAGCAGCACGTGGAGGGGATATGCCCTTGTGGTTTCAAAGCATTTTAGCCCCTCTAGAGTGTATTATATTCCTGGCTGAGATGTTGATTTCATTTTAAACAGATATCTCCTAGAAGTCTTAAGTGTGAAGAGACTTTGCTGAGATCAGAGCAAAAGCTGCTCTGCAGCTGCCAGTCCCAAATACTACGCAGCAGCCACCCTCCCAGCGGAGTGCTGTTAAGCTGTGGTTGCAGGCATATGCACCTCTGGTTTTGGCCAGATGGCTATTTCAAGTTTCTAATGATCTGGGAAATTAACATTCATAATGTTCTATCTCAGAGGGTTTAGCACAAACTTTCTCCCTTTTATCCATGGCAGCACTGTTACAAATAGTACTGGATCTCAATTAGGGTCTGGAGTAACACAGTACTAAAAACATCGTGTTTTAGCATGTACCCCAAGGACATGGCTATATAATCCTGCCTGGCAAGTCATCCATCAAGTTCATTAACAAATAGGCTCATGAAATTTGTTAAATACTTGAACCTCATACTTCCTAAATCACCATGAATGCTAATAATTTATTAATGCCATTAGTAATACTGGAATTTGAAAGACTGTTTGTAGCCACTGCATAATCCAGGCCCTCGGATTTGATTTGTATGGTTATTTGAGTTTTGCAGGTGGCAAAGTTCAGCCGTGGAGTGTGATCTGGAAAAGCACCACCCATGCCTGTTCACAGAAAGGCACCTAAAGCACGCCTTCCCCAGCACTCCAGCTGCTGTGCAGAGCCCCATCTTGGCAGCTATGACGCCACAGACACGCTGCTGAGCCAGCCTGAAAGCACACGGTGATTTATTTATACTAAACAACTCCAGAGGTCATTTCAAGTGCTTCACAGAGATGCCATCATGTGAGTCCAACCTGCCAAAAGGAGACCTCCTCAGTTACAGTGATGATAGAATCTCTGCAGTAGGTAAGTGCTCACATCTGGATTTCCTGGAGCTGCAAACTGGCTACTGGTTGAGCACTGAGTTTCTCTAACTTTGTGCAGAAATGGCAGAAACCTGTTCTCAACTCTGATAGGACACCCTGGAAATTGATCCCTGATCCTGACTCTTGCTTCCCTCCACAACCTCTGGCAGGCCCCTTCATCTGCCACTGACCTGGAGCGTCCCAGCTGTGTGAACAGCCCTGGCAGCACCGACACTGCAAGGTCAGTCAGCCTTTGAGTTGTCTGTGGTGGGGGTTCAGCTGTCTCCCACTTGAATGGGCAGCCCATGGCCACGCATTCTTCAATGGAACAGCAGCAAAGCTGAGGGACAAGCAGAAAGCAGGAGACCTGTGTCTCAGAAAAATAGGGATCATACGCCTGCTTCACACAGCTTAATCACAGTACTGAGCACAGAGAGCCCAGGATCTTCAAAGGGCCATCAAAGATATTGGAATTATTGCTCAAAAATCACTTTGAAGGTAAAGTACCTACCTTATAAATAAATACCACAGAAGTATTACTAAAAAAAATTTTGTTAATGAAGTATAATTATTTTCCACTGTGACTGGAAATGCAGTCTCTTTTTGAAGCCATGGCAGATAGTAGGGAAGAGTCCCATACTGAAATTTAAATGTTTACATGATTTACGCAGGCCTCCTCCCAGACCACACTGATTTTTTTCTGAGCGGTTTGCATACTTTTTTGCCAGCAAACTGGATGATCAGTGACTTCTAAAAACTCTGAACTCCATTCTTTCACCACAAGTATCAGTACATTAACCTGCTGAAGACAGTAAGATACACAGGTATCAATGAAGAGCAAAGAGCAAGATCAAGCCTTGCAAAGAAAATTAAAAATCTACTCTGTTGGCTGTCTCAAATTATTCAGGAAAAAAATCAGTTGTAAGAGTAATAAAAATAAACAGCAGGACTTCTATCTCTGAAAGGCCCCAGGACATACAGGGATAGATAAAAATCACTGAAGCACAGTCTAAGATCTTAGAAATGCCAAAAATGCATTTGAAACCAGATCAGTTGCAAACATCCTGCTTTACTTCTCGTGTGGCAGTGCACCCACAGGCAAACAGAAGCAAGTCTTGTGGGCAGGTGCCAAGCAGGGATTTGGTTGATTTGGGTCAGATCCATGCTTCTGCCACACATCTTCCATAACCTTGGGCAAGCAGATTAATTGTTCCGTGCCTCAATTTCCCGTAGTAAAATAGTGTCAGCAATAAGGCAACATGGATTCTAAAGTAATTTCATCCGTATTTCACTCACAACAGAGCCTACAATTTCTGATGTAGCTGGTACATGACTTTTAAATGGCCACACTTGTCCCACATGGTCTTGTCCCTCTCTTGCCCCTTATGAGAAAGCCCTTCCTAATACAGCATCTTTTCTGTACACCTCGTGCAGCAGACACTGCGGCACAGCAGCCATAAAACAACGGGAGCCATAATTTCTTTGAACTCTGGGTCAAACTTGTTGTTAGCCAAGTCTGTAAGAACTCGTACAGTAAATTACATATGTCTCTTTATCAGCAGGATCATAAAATAAAACTTTACAACCCCTCTGAAGGTCATGGCTCTGCAACAAACAGTAAGACAAAACAATAAATTCACCCGAGACCACCATTATTGTGGCTTTGGCAGCTTTGGTTAGATCTGAGGAAATTAGAACTCTGTCAATCTTTATACAAAGTCTTTCTTATTTCTCCTTTGGACCCATCTCTCATTTTTCCCTGAGTGTAAGGTAAAGGCTAAAACAACCGTCATAATGGCTGTTACTGCTTTCAGCAACAGCAAAGCCACATTTATCTCAATACACACATTTAATGGAAACAATGACAAAAGTGTTTCTTGGCAAATTAGTCCCCTTCACCCCCTGAAGAAAAACACATCTATAAGCTATTCCCAAAACAATCAATATTAGTCCAGCAAGCAAAACTGTACGTTATGGTTCCCATCAAAGTCTTGGCATTCCCTCAAACAATGTGATGCTTTATAAATTACTACTATTACCAAATAAACCGGAGAGAGAACTGCTGAGCTGGGCACCTTGCTGCTTTTCCCTCAGGTCTGGGGGCCTGAATGCAGGTAACTCAGCTAAAATCCCTGTGCTGGTCTGCTGGGCCCAGCAATGTACCTTTTTGTCTCTGCTTGTACAGAAGGTAGTACAACAGTCCAGGATCTGACCACTGCCACAGTATCACAACAGAAGGGAGAGAACAGCCATCTCTACTTCTCGCTTCCAAGTGTGCATTTGCTCTCCTATGGATTTAAAAATGAGAAGACTGAAACGTGGCGTTAGTTCTGCAGGTATTATTTTTTCAATTAAAAATAGAGTACTTTGGGATACTTTGATCTTATGCCTTAAAAAATTAAGTGAAGGGATTATCTGATATTCTTGAAGCAAAAAAACCGGACGTTTTCCTCTAAACACTTCTGAGAGGCTGGCATTTAGTTATGCAAAGTTTATGGTGTAGCTCTTTTATCTCCCATCACTCTGCTCTAATGTTGCAAAGCTACTGACACAGTAATCAATGACACTCATTCCTTCCTCTGAAGCTCAGAGTGAGGACAAACTTGAAAAGAGGCAAGCACGGGCTGCCGAGGAACTGAAATTTCAAGAAATACTTAACAAAATGATGACAGTCCTCGTCACCTGGGCTTGAGAGCTGACTGCTTATGGCACTAAAACCACCTCAGTGTTAGCTACTGCACTGCATGGTCAGCCTAAGAGATGATTCCTGTGTGCAAAAATAACAGCTTTTTACTTGAAGAAGTGTCACCGTCTTTATCTGGCTTCAGTCACTGTCAGGGTGCAGTCTCTAAGAGACAATGTAGCAAGGAAAGCTGCTTAAATTAAGAAGATCTTGGTGCATTTCCCTGCCTACATGTCCAAGGAAATGAACTCCCCATCCTCCAGATTAACTTCCGTTTCATTCTAGGGAGGGAGATTCAAAGGAAATACATGACATTCCACATGGAAATCCCAGAAAAAACATGTTGCATTCCTTGGCAATACCAGTCCGTGTTATATATACACAGCACGAGGTGAACAATGCCAGCCTGGAGGGAAACAATGGCTCCCACCCTTGCTGGCTACCCATAAATCAAGGTTCTCACAGGAACACCAATCTCGGTATTAACCCTGAGCAGTATCATAGTGCACAGGGCCTCAGCCTCTTCACTCTCTCTCACCACTAGTGAAAACAGCACGTGTTGAAGGCTGTTACCAAGACTAGACAACCTTTCCTTCCCCTTCTGAGCCATCTGGTTACCTCTCTTGGGACAACCCTGCTCAGCTCCTGCTTCATCTGCCGAACTACTGGGGGTAGTTTTCTTGTGCTTTCAGACCCAAGGGCAAAGCCCCCTTAGCTCACTGGATACTCAGCTCATCAAGCACCTTGAAATGAACCAGGACATGTAGAAGACTGGGGAGACTGCTTCCTCATGGACAGCTAGTTGGAAGCACACAAAAAACCACTCACAGTACATCCCTGTTCTTTCTTTCTTACATACGTCTACCTATCTACAAATCAAAGGTTCAACCTTTACCTTCAGTCCTGCAACAACCTCTGAAAAGGGCAAAGAACGAAAGGCAGATTAGACCAGTTCTTTGTTCTTTTGGTGTCACCCTGACAGCCACCCTGCAAACCTGTTTGAAGCAGTTATGTCCTTCCCTGTACTTGTGACTCATGCCTAGTTAACCTAGAACTTTTTGGCACCTTCCATTGTCTTCTTTTTTACATCTTGTTTTTCACCTGTCGCTGTTTGGCCCCACCTTGCCCATCAGATCTGGCATCTCACAGAAGGATCAACAACCTCCTGCTGATGCCAAAACCAACACAGGCAGCCCAGAGCTGCTGTTGGGGATTGACAGCAGAGTGGACAGGAGATGTTCTGCTATCCCCCCACTCTGTTCTCAGAAGATGGGCTTCCAGTTCAGGCACTCTCATTTACAGCGACTGTGACAGAATCAGTGACTAAGGACCTCAATAAGGACCCCTGCTCATTGCAAGTTATTTAGGGAACATGCTATGGATGGGGCTGTTTGGCAGCTGTACTCTTTCCACATATTTCTGCAGAGAGAAGTAATTCCAAAACATAAAGGCCAGCAATAACACTTAAGACAACATACTAAAGGAGAGATGGTCCAAATGCAGGAAGATAGTTGGGTGTCTGATGTAGGAACTTCACAGTGGTTTCAAAAGGAAGGCAGGTGCTTGAACTGTTTTGTGGAACCAGACTTGTCAACTCAGGGCTGTACTGGGAAATGCAAACCAGCAAACGCACAATTAACAGCCGCCTAATCAAGTGGATGAAGGAGACATGAAAAAGTCTTGATATGCAGGAGATGTCTCAGTGCACGCAAGAAACCCCCCAAAGTAATGACCCCATGGTGGATGCCTGCATGATCATAACAGGTAAAAACCCCAGCCACAGAGCACACCGAGACATGGCAGGTGCCACATGACATAAACAGGTATTTTTAGATACTGCAGGTGCAGTACTACACAGCCTTACCAGAGAGAACTGTGACTGCACTATTACCAGTGCAATGCTAGTTGATTGCTATTTTTCAATCTCTTCCATCTACTTGGAAAAGAAGTCTTCAGGGCTGTCCTGCAACCACTTCATGTAGTGTGTGCCAATTTACACGGGGTTCATCAGCAGTAAGGCCACTACCTTGCTTTTTCTCTTTATATACATTGTTTATACTCCAGCAGTAGTGGGCTCCAGAGTAGCAAGGACTGTGCAAATGACCATTTGCTGGATTGCAATAATTTGGAAGGGAAGAAGGATGCTGGAAACCCTCAATTCAAGTCCCAAATAAATTACTGGCTTCCAGTTGCCTTAGGCAAGTCACTTGGTCTTTGACAATAGTCTTCAAAATAGAAATGAGTATTTCTTTACCTGGCAAGAAGCTGAGAACATAAACCCATTAGAGACTGCCAAGGAGTTCAGATCTTAGAGTGATAAGCAATTACTTCATACATAGCAATGCTTGGGAGCATCTGTCAGTTGTTTTGCAATAAAGACCAAACTGCTTGGTCCGATGAGCACATGAGAGATTTTCTCAATAACAACAACAGAAAAGCAAAGCAACAACAAAACCCCACCATGAACTCCAAGTTGGCTCTGGAGAGATGAATGGATGAATGAACTCTCATCTAACTGAACATTTCTGTCTGCTATGAATGTGTGCTTTCTTGGAGACAGATACTTTCTGCAGAAGTTGTGCAACTAATTTGGTTAGACAGAAAACGAAACCTCTACCAAAGACACTGAAGGAAACTCTCTGATGCTGAGACTTACAGTTTTGTAACAGAAGAAGAAACCATACAGAGTTATAAAACAACCCAGTGTACATCTTTATTGATGATTCACAAAATCAAACATCAATTCACCAAACTCCCTCCGGCAGTTCTAATATGACATTGTTCCTTGCTAGGTTTGGCTGATTTTTTCAAGGTAAACAATATTTGCTTTTAACTTGGAGTGGGGAGAATCATGCTTTGCAGCAGCCATTTCATGACAGCAAGTGCATCACAGCCATGACAATATTTTAGGCCACACTTCCTTATTAGTATTTCACATAAAACCCCCTGCTACCTTCCAACGATGCTTGTTCAGTACTTCCATGGCTTGTACTAGTCTCATGAGAATCGTAACCCTTTAGTTTAGTGGGATTTATTAATAGTCCCGAAGTGCACTGAAGACACAAGCTGCTATCAAATTAACTGCCAGTGTCCTTCTATAATCTCACCAGAACATATGTTATTTTCAATATCCCACATTAAATTGACCAAGAGTTTCATTGATATAAAAATTATCTTGATTTCCCACTAAAACACACTCAGTCATATCCTGGTATGTTATATACACATAGTTATGCCAGCAGTTTTCTCCATGTGAGTCAGCTGCTGAGCTACAGGAGACAGGAGTGAGGAAACCTGGGGAAAGGAATAACATCTTTGATATTGTCAACTCCCAAGATGTACTGCAGGTAGCGTTCAAACCCCATTCCAAAGCCTCCATGAGGAACTGATCCGAATTTCCGGAGGTCTAGATACCTGTAATTCAAACAGACAGTTACACTTGCAGCACAGTTATGCTCATGCCATTAAAGTCAGCTTTTTATCTAAGGTTTTGCTTTCCATCTTAATTACTTCCCTTTGACCCTAATCACTGTGATTTCTGTGTTGGTCAGTGGTGTGAAGAAGCAGAATTGTGTTAGCAGAAACCCCAGGTTTGAACCCATTTAAACCAGCATAGCGATGCTTTGCCAATACCCTACAGCATATTTTGTTTAGGAGCAAGAACTTATTTGGGTATGAAGTTTGAGCACCATAGCTCTCCTCATATTGAAAACACCTTTGTAGTTTTAGTACCTAAAATATCCCTAGCAGAGGCATAAACCCAGGTTCCTACAGAATCACAAAGCACTTCCACTACTGGAGATGAAGCTCTCTGCTTGGGCTTGTCTAGCCCTTGCCATGCTGGTGTTGAAATCTGCCCTGCAAGTTCTTTCATTTTCTGTTTGCTTTTCAGTAGCCTAAGTCATTTCATTTCCAGTAATTTCTTCAGAAGCTTAAATGGGTCTTGCTTCTGTCTGCTCAACATTCCTTTTTTTTTTTTTCCTTTTAAGGTAATTATGATGGCTTTTTGCTATTATTTCCCCAATCACTCTTACAGACTGATTCATTTATTTCCATAGTAAGCCAGAAAAAACCCCTTGAACAAATCTTCTCTAAAAATGAGATCTGGAACAAGACATTTTGTTTTGCAGAACAGCAGCGGTTGTGCACAGAAAATTCAGAGAACGTTTGGAAGCAGATACTCCGAGAATGTGGGTGTCAACAAGATTATGATGGTTCTTCTATAGTTACCCATTTCCCAGCTGGACTGTGGCTGATGTGATACTGTATTTGCAGCTATAAATTGTCACCAATGGTTTTATTTTAATAGAAGTGAAGAACATCTCAGTGGGTCTATTGATTTGTGGGGCCACTTCTGGGATTGCTGAGGGCACAAAGTTATTCTGCTTTATATGAATGCACTAGTAGGAGGGGATTGAGCGACTCCAGATGTATTACTTGCTTCCAATCTCGGTGTATGAATATTTCATCATCCCAGTTAAAAAAAAAATCAAGTGCACTAAAATATGGATGCATATGTTTTACTACTTATGCAGTGGAGTAGAGGGGAGGGAAACACTGTGAAAGAAATTAAGACTGGATTGATTGCAATAAATGGCTTCCCAGATTGTATATACTGTTAATAAACTGCAAGGAAATATTATATTTGTGTGTATATATACTTACATATGTATATATGCTTATACATGTATAAATATGTAAAATATACATTATGTATATTTGAGTGTACTTGCTTGGACATCAGAACTTTCTGTATTTTAACAGAGTGAAGACAAAGTAAAGCCCATCATCACCCTTACTTGCAAAATAAAAGTAGTCTCCCACAAATTCTACAGCTGCAAGGTTGCCCTGTCACTCAGTTTGATAGTATGCCTTTCATACCATGAAATACTGTTTTTCCTTACAGCTCATTAACAGCAGTTAAAATTTGGGAAACCATTTATTACACTCAATCCAATATTCAGGTTTTTTCTTCCCCAGTGTTTTTCCCCACCTCTCCACTGCCCAAATAGCAAAAAGAGAAGCAGAGCTTACTTCTTCCTAGTAGCATTGACACACAAAGTACAGTTTGCAGGTTGAACAGGCGGCCCAAGAGTGGGACATGTTTTCTGATGACTGGGACCCGTGTGGTTTTCTCTCTGTGCTGCTGGGTGCTAGCTTGGCTCACTAAGGGTCGGTGTATGCACCCCACACCTTGTGATGAGGATTATGCTTAGGATATGTTGCACACATAGGCTGCGCAGCAGTATGGTGGTGGTCTTCATCTCTATCCACTTTACACAGACTGCTTTAAGAAGAATTTGTGTCTCTGCAAATACCCTGGAACTGCTCCCGTGGGAGCTCCGCTGCGTAGCTGTACAAGGGTTTGCAAGGAAGGTGATGGGCAGACCTGATGCTGAGGGTGGTGACTCAGGAAACAGGAAAGACCTCATAAATGTGAGGGATATGGGTGCTGGCCATGGGAGATCAATCTGACCCAGCTCAGGAGTGCTGAGCAGAACTGGCAAGCCAGCTGGTAACTACTTTAGCTGTAACTAGGAATACAAGTAACAGCATAAACTTTTGTGATGATGTCTGTAAGTGCATCAGCCTGTGCAAAGGCAGTTGAGACTAAGCCCAGCATCTTCTCTCCCTTTTTGCTGGCAACAGAGTTTATAAAGTCATTGTAAGAAGATGAAATAACTCAGCTTCTTCCAGAAGTACAATAATAATAATAAATTCTACCCTTGCTTATCCAGGACTTTGATCTGTATATCTCAAAGCACTTTGAGAAGCCATTTTGGCAAAAGGAGTGAAACAAAACCCATCAAAGTTAATGGAAAAAGTCCATTGAATTAAAATGTGCTGAGGATCAAGACTGTGAATCCTTTCTGATGACTGTGCATAGAAGAAGCAGAAGAATTGAGAAATTTTCCATTCTTCACAGATGAAAGAAAAAGTAACTGCCTGCAGATGAAGAGAAAAATCTCTTTAGGCTGGAAAATGCTCCCTGAGGTTTTCCTCCATTCAATAGTCCACAGACATTGGATGTTTCTCACCTCAAAAAGAGTTGTGAACTAGTCTAGCTGTTTTTGCTAGTAGCTCATACTTAAGAAGAGAGCTGAGCACTCCACTGGCAACTGGTGGACTGTACAGAATTATTCCATAGGGGAAATAAGTTTCTGTGACCCCAGCTAGCCCTGGTGTTCCTGTTCTGGACCTCAGGACTGGTAGGTCTTCAGAGATTTGAATCTTACCAAAGTGTGTGCTGTAACAACATCCCCCAGCAATGAATTCCAGGAGCTCATTACGTGCCGTGGTAGAAGAGCATTTCCATTGATCCTTTTAAAGATTTATATTCTTTTATCAACATCATGAGCTGTGTTGCACAGCAGGACACTATGAAGAGCAGTGCTCTCCTAGTGACCATTCATAAACAGAATGTGTTCTTTCCAGTCTCTTTTCAAAACAAATAAAATCTCAACCTTTTATACAATCCCCTTACTATACTGAAGCTTCTGTGGCCAGTTTGAAAAAAGTAAGGCTGAAAGAACAAAGATACCACAGTCCATGAAACTGAATATTCTGCTGGGGGTGTGTGTGTGTGTGTGTGTTGTGTGTGTAAGGAAAGAATCCCTGACTTTCTGCCTGCCTCTGTCTGGCCCAGCACTGTGCTCCAGTTTCTTCTCAAAAGAGGAGTAATAGGACCAGGTGGCTGCCAAGGACAGTGATGGGCTACCTGTTTTCACTGGGCTCTGAAGAAGGTTAAAGGATGATGTGAATGTAGTCACTGGCCATGGGCTGCAAGTGGCTCACCAGTGCTACTTTTCCCTAAGCCCGACTCCTCCTTTTTACCCTGCCACACAGGGACCCAACAGAACAACACTCTGACATTCAAGCTTCAAAGAAAATCAGAAGTTAAAGAGCCCAACACAGCTCAACCTTCTTCATTGAGAGCAGGAGCAGGGTCAAAACAACACAGTAACATCCACTTGAAGAGAGCAGACAACACCTGCTCTTCTACTGTGTACTTTCACCAGGGTTACACCAGAAGATCAAAAAGGTACCAGCTGCAAAGGGTTCTGTATGAGACAACTGTCTCCACAGAAGCACAAGGTGATAATCAGAGTAAGGAAAGCGGTGCCTAACACATAGGAAGACTGTCTGAAACCCTGCTCATGCTGATGGCTGTGGGAACACATTGGTGATTACAAAGTACCTGCTTTGTTACTTTTAAGACGGCACGTGGAGGCTGCAAGCAGGATCAAGTCCCCTGTTCACAAGGCAATATACTTAATACTCCCTGGTCACAGAGAAATCAAGTGAACTCCCAGAGTACTCACATCACTCGACTTTCCCACCTCATTTCCACAGACCTCTCAGTTTAGCCAAGATCATCATCTATAGCTCTGAGCTATTTTCTATCTACAATTCAAAGCAAAAAGTGTGAAAATAAGATAAAATAGCTACAAAGTCATGCCAAATACTACTCCAAGTCATATTCTATATGGAAAGAAACCTGCACAACAGCAAAGATGTAGTAAACTGAAGAAAACTCACAGCGTTTGACCATGTCACTCTATCTATTTTCTGAAAAGCTTGCTAAAACGTAGGAATGGCAAGAAGCAGAGCAGTATTTCAGATCATCAGTTGCCTCTGCCCTACAATTCTCCTACAAATAAGACAATCCTGAAACTGTCCTAGAAACAGTCAGACCCCACAATATCCTCTTGCTTACTGGGGCAAAGAAGACAGGTAGAATCAGAGATATAGCAATGGTTAAAGAACTTCAAAGAGATCACATTCAAAAGTCAGCAAATATTATATTTAAAAAGGAATGACTCAACTGTTCTTCCAGGAGTTTTTGAGCCAGCTTTGGAGACTCAATTCAATCACTAAATTGGAGGAGATTAATTTTAGTCTCTCCTGCCACCTCCACTGAAAAGATGAATGCTGGCAAACCACCCACCTGGCAGATTTTGGACTGCAATTCAGAAGCATCCAGAATTACTACTGTCCTGCACCTTCCTAGGACACCAGACCCTGCTATGGCAGAGAGTTAACAACAGCTTTCATCTTCTCCAGGAAGTTACATTGTCTGTGATGGAGCAGAGGGAGTAAAGGAGGAAAGAGTCTCCAAAACAAGATTACAGCAGGAAGAGTTTCCAGAATGTGATCACTACACATCCCATGAGAATGCAAATGGGTGACATGCAATGTCCTAATCTTTTTCTGAGGGAAGCATGAGGCAGGGCTGTGCGATCTTAGTAGTGCTGGAAGGCTCTACCATTGAACACCAAACTTGCTTGGGCTGTATCTCAGTATCTAACCCCACAATTTATCACCCTTGTTCAGGATAACCCTTCCCTCAGATAAAGGGATATGGTGTATTCTGGCCCACAAATACAACAACAAAGGAAGAAACTAAATTCACCATGTTTGCACGTGGATGATATGAAGATCTGCCATACACTGGTCTGTTCCTCAGTCATTTCACACGGTGGAAAGGGGAGAGTGAAGAACCTATACCTTGCTTTCTTTCAAGGTGGCCTTCCTAACGATCAATCCAAATACTGCAGAATATTTGAATATACTCTTCTAAATTTAAAATTCTCTGCACCAGCACTCTCTCAGTAGCTATGACGAAGTATATGCCAAGGAACAATTGTCAAGAGGAACACTAAGAACCTTCTGTCGTTTTAATAGGTTAAACTTTTAATTCAAAGGTTGATCTGTCTCCTTAGAAGGGCAGTTTTAATTGCTTTAACTGCTTTGCTAGGGAAGATTTTTTGACTCAATTGCCCTGTCAATTGCTAAGGGAGTTTTTCATAGACCTGTTAAAGGTCACAAATTGCTTGTGGTTCTGTAACCTGTTTATCTCGTGCATGGTGGTCAGAATCTACCCAACTTCAAACACAGCCTAATGATTTAATATCAAAAATCATTATGGGTTGTAAATTAATCCACCTCATGCAATCCTTAGAGGAATGACCTGTGCCATGACTGGACAAACTGCAAGCATAAACTAAGAAGCATTAGATTAAACTTTGTTTAAATGAACTGGCTCTTTCATTTAGACTGGCAGTGATGGCAGGGCAACAGGGCCAAAAAATGTTCCCTCAAGAACAGGACCAAAATTTTATAAAAACAGAAAACCCCAGCTGCTTAAATAATCTCAAAAGAAGAAATAGAGCTTGCATCTTACCATTGATAGGCATCTGTGAGTCCTAATCTGTGAAACAAAAAGAAAACCCCCTGTAAGTAAAGGAACAGTTATTCTGCACAAGCAGCACTTGCCTGGAAGAGGATGCTACAAGAAAAGGGAAAGTCTGGTGAATTAATGCCTAAGGAGACAAGAATCCTGTTCTTCTCTCTAAGGTTATGCTGGTTCTGCAGGAAATAGAATTCAAAGGTCTAAAGTATTGGGGCTCAACAAAATCAGATCCTGAGGACTCAAAATTGACAAAAACGTGAAAGGAGGTGTGACTTACTGAAGACACACCCCATTTGTATCTTGAAATGCTTTCTGTGACTTTCCTGACAAACAAGAAAGTCTGGCTTGAAACTCCACATGGACCATTCTCTTCTTCCTGAGGACTGTGGACTCAGATACTGGCAAAAAGTTTTGATTGAAAAAGTGCAGCAGGCAACACTGTACTTTACATCAATTGAAGCATCCCTACCTCAGAAAACCTACAGGGAGAGTAGCAGGAAGCACAGGGAATATCATTATCCTATACTAACAACAGAGAATTAATGTTCTGGTGATTTAACTGTCCTGTGCCTTTTGGATTCATTATGCTGAAATAGATTTTGCTCTTCTCCACTGACTAGACCTGTCTGTGTGAGCATGTGGCTGATTTAAACAACAAATTAATTCCCAATGTGCAAGTGGTGTTACTCTGGGATTAACCTTCCTCCAGAACTACATTGCACAAGTGTATGACTGGCCCAAACAGAAGTGTTCAGGTGCTGGATGGGACTTTGCACAACCTGATCTCATGGAAGGTGTCCCTGCCCATGGCAGTGGGGTTGGAAGTAGATGGTCTTTAAGGTACCTTCCAACCCAAACCATTCTCTGATTCTACAAAATTTTTGAACAATCAGATAGGATACAGAGAATAACTGTCTATGGAGAATTACCCCATGTATAACATCAATAATTGTTAATTAAACAGCAGCTTTGATATTCTGACATTGAAGTTAGCCTAAAATTACCAAAAGTAACAAGATGCTGACCTAAGGCAGCAGGGAAGGAAGGGCCCACATGACACAGTATAGGTCTTGGGCAGTTTCAGTGAAGTTTCCCATGAAACTATTAGCAAAGAACCATATTCTCTGAAATCAGGCCCATCACTGAGGCCAGCTGCATCACAACTGGCAAAGCTTCTGACCAAAACTGCAATTCCTCAGTTACACAACGTGATGACAGATATCTAAGTTCTGTATATGTGACAACTTCCACCTTCACAATCCACTTTCAGCCACAAAAACTGTGAAGAAAAGGCTCAAGGATGAAGTCTCCCACAGCAGACCCTGCTCCAGACAGTCACAGCAGAGCTGAGGCATTCTCCTGCCCTGGCCTCTTAGCATAAAGAAAACTTTTCTTCTCTGGTGAGCTAAAACAGAGAGGCCCTTTGCACACCTACAACAGAAGCACAAGAACCTACTCAGATAAATTGATATCACAGAGACAAAAATAGGCTTCTTTTAAATACTATTAGCTGCCCTTGCACTCCTCTGTCTTGCCAACCACTGAGAGCTGCTGAAACACTCTCTTGGTCAGGCTAGTCTCCTGTCATCTGCAGATTTTCCATACCTCTGTAAGCGTGATTTGAGGAAGGGCAGTCGCTCCTCTCTCAAGCTGCCTCCACACAACTCCCCTACTCCTGGTACAAGGAGATCAACAGCTGCAACCTTCAAAGAAAGAAAACTAATTCAAGTCATGCCACACAGTGATTAGCAGAACAGTTGACACTGATGGTTTTTCATAAAACCCTACTGTAATTCTTCCAGTGTCCAGGACACTTACATAGGGATATGCACATACCTGAGAAGTCTCCTGTTGACAGGAGAAGGCTGGGAGGAAATTTTGCAAGGATAAACATCACTAATCTACAGAAACCTAAATGATAGCAGTGATGTCCCAGATTGAGGACATCAACTGCAAGTGGTTTGAACTGAATCTCACCAAGTTACTCTGGTGACACCCTGTGTGAGGCTATAAAGAACCCAACAGCAGCTCAAAGACAGCAAGACACACGGGCAAGTTTTCTGAAGCCCTGATTCCCTACTCTGATGCTGCAGCTTGTGTTCAGCCCTTTCTACCCCCATTCCTTGAATGGATATGGAAGCAATGGCACTCATGTGCTGGATCCAAGTCTTAGGATCCAAGTGTTACCACTTAGGCTGTTAGGTTTGGGCTGTCTGTCTTCTCTGTTTTGTCTTCTAGGGTTACTTTTCTTATCCCACAGCTGAAATGTTGCTAGAATTAAAGCCACTGAAGCCACAGTGGTACATGGTGGAGTAGTTGCTCTGTTTAGCACAAGCAATGCTTCAGGTTGTCTCAGTTCAGTTGAGAAATCACAATTTCAAAGCAGGAGACTTGATAAAGAGCTTACTTCTTGTGCCTATCTGCTATTTGAGTATTACATGGATGCTACATTTGGATGACGAGAATCACAGACTGCTTGAAACCATCCAGTTCTAGGCATTTCACCTAACAGTACAAAAGTTTACCAGGAAAAGAAATAAACTATGATAAACTTGTCTGAAGGAAACTAAACAAAAAGTTAACACTATCCCAACTCCAGAATCTTCCTCCTCCTGTTGTTCCTGCTTTGGGTATTTTTTCAACAACAGGAAAAAAAATGGACAGGATCACCTGATGGTCATATCTTATCTTGAACTTCTTGAGGGCAGGCCCAGCAGATGATGTCTATCAGTAGGCCAAGACATGTGCCTAGACAAAGAAGTGGTAGAGGTGTGACCCATGGACTCACTGTGTGCTGAGGTCCATCTTCATTGTCCCGCATGTAGAAAGGTTTGAGGTCATATGGGTAGTTAACCACAAACACAGGAACCTCACCACAGTGCTTCACCAGGTACTTCTCATGTTCCGTTTGGAGGTCACAGCCCCACTGTAAAGACAACAAAAGGGGCCTGGGAATCTGCTTTGGTGCCTCTTGACCATGGCAAGAGACCCAGCAAAATCCCTGTACATATAGAGAGATGTGCTGCTTCGAGTAACATGAAACCAAGCAAAGCAACTTCTCATACAGGTCACTGGGAAGTAAACAGCTTCACAAGTTTTCAGGCAGAGCAAAGCATGGAATATAGTATGATTTAACTTCACAGAACAGGGCTAGATCGTCCCTGCATCAAGCCCAAGCATCTGGTCTCAAATCAGGAAAAATCCCAAATGAACAACCAAAACCCGCAAACCACACTCTGCATACCTAAAGGGAAACAGGCACCTATCCGAGGCCAGCTTACTTGACCCAGCAAACCAGCCTTCTTTCAGTATTACCTTTGGTGTATAGAAAGCAGCTCTCCTAGGCTGATTGCTCTCTTCCCTGCTGTGTCCTGTTACATGCTACATTAATTCTCACTTAAGAAAACCTAGCATCCTATTAACCACTTCTTTGTCATCAGAAACCTTGTCATTTGCAATGCCCCTCACTTTTCCTTTTTTCCAGGGATGTTATAAATCCTGTGGCTTTTGACTTGAGACTCCCAGTCTGTTTATAGGACGTGCAAAGAATATTGGGGGAATGGAAGGGGAAAAGTCTAACAGACCTCCCCCAGACCCTCTTCATACTAAAATATCCCAAGTTTTCTGTCTCAGATCCAGGTAGCGCAGATGCAAGATTTGAGGTTCTACACCCACTTGTGCACAGAGATGAGACAGTTACACAACTGGCTATGAGGGTGGCTTCAGCCAGAGGGTTATTTTCCTCAAAGTATCATAATAAGATAATGATTAAACAATATACACATAAGATGAGCACCACCACAAATGCTGTCCCATACTGGAGTGTGTGTGTGTGTGTTTGAAACTGGCCAAAATAAGATTTTTAGAAAACCATAATCTAACAGCTTTGAAAGACTAGCACGTTACTGTTTTTCCCAGTCCACGTCTATGCTTTGGAAAGACAAGGGATTCCCTTTACCTACATTTAGAATACATGGTATTTTGACATGGTATTGGTTTATTAATCCTTGTCAAACTTTCAGTGCTATCCTCTTATCTTTCCTTTTTTTGAAAACTATTACAGCAACTCTTCTTAGAGGATTGCTACTGAATCTGCAACACTCTCAGCACTACTCACATACAGGAAAGAGAAGTGCCTTTGCTAAAGCCTTGGTCCTTCAACTGCAATCTCATCACTTCCTTCCCTCAAGTGTTACATGTTCTTCTGCTACACATCTCACTGCTTGTATTGCTCCTGTTTCAACCCCAAAGGACAAAAAGTTACACCTGATTTACAACCCAGCAAACAAAACACCCCAGGAGGCAAATAATCTGTGCAAAGTAACAACTTTGTGATATGAGAGAAAGTGCTGCTTTTCTGGAGAGCTGAGGGTGGACAATCCCGTGTGCCACGACCTTCCCAGAAAGAGTGTCCTGCAAGGAACAACTCCTCCAGGGGCCATGGTTGGCTTCCCTGGGCAGCAGGTGATTTCAGCAAGTGTAGTGATTTCTCAGCTACAGGTGATTCCAGCTCTTGTGATTCAGCTCTTTGTGAAATCACGCGAGGCAAACTCGGGGACAGAGAGACAGGAGCCTCGCATAGCAGTTCCACAGAGGTGGCTTTTATTGTCCAGCAGCCCCTGTGAAGGGGAGGCCAGGGATGAGAACTCCCTCCATCAGGGCTTGGGGACAGAGGTCATATGGGGAAGGCAGGGGGTGGGGTAGAAACCAACTAGCCAGCTGGGTACAGGCTATTATCATATAGAAACAAGGCATGCTGAGGGTGGTTCACTTTCTCGACATGACCCAGAGGAAGGTTGCTTATCTCTGGGGAAGGTCTTCTTGCCCTCAGGCCTCTCTCCTCCAAGGGAGTGCAGAGGGCTCTTGTGCCAAGGGCTCCCAGCCCTCCACAAGAAAGTTCAGGCTTTACATAAGGACACACCAGCTGGTAATGACCTACCTCTGGCTTGAAAGTGAAAGTTTGAGGAGCTTGCTTCAAAATTTCCACTGCTTCACTGTAGGAAATTCTGCCAGAGGAAGAAAAAAGTCTTTAAGATAACTATGAAAGAAATAACAAAGTTTTCTGGCTAAGTGCCACGCTGGAAAATTAAGGAGGCATTTCCCCACTACCATGCCAACTTGTGTGTAATGTCAGACTTCCCAGCAATGCTTCTTTGGACAGAAACCAAAAAGCATTTTATATGGCAAGAATCCTATGCTTTCCTATGCTTTGGCTACATGCAGGGCAGGAAGTGCTAAGCTCTCAACACTTCTGCATTATTGCAATGTTGCATTTCAGTCAGAAGTGAGCTCTGCAGAGAATTGCTTCATAGAAATCTGTGGATTTTTTAAAAGAAAACAGTATGTCCTCATCAGCATAGCTAGAACAACATAGTTCAGGGTGTGTTAGGCAAAAATAACAGCCCAGGGTGCAAAGGGCTTGTAGCTCAAATGTTTCCACTTTACTTTGTAAAAACCATGCGATTTATGTACACCACTGTTTCTCTACTTCTCTGGCAGATTTGAGAGCAGATTCTCCACCAATTTCCACCAGCACAAAAGAACAGCATCATGGCAAAGCAAACAGAAAAAGTGCAGTGAACAATGCTCCAAGTTTGGTAACTGGAAATCAAGACTCACTGGAAGATAATGTGGCAGCCAAGTTTTCCACATACCAAGCAAAATGTTGTGGACAGAGAGAAGAAAGAATAATAAATGATCACAATAATTTCATCTTTGTATCACCACCTAAATCCAACTAAAAACCAAATTCCCTAAGGAGCACTCTTTACACCCTGTTACAAGGTTTCACTAAACCACGGAAGGCTTCTGGAGGAAATACCTCAAGAAGAAATATATTGCTCCACATGTTTGGGTTATGTGAGGCCACAGACCAAATGAGGTATTTCACTGGCACACGTTCAACACATGTAACCAATGTGTGTAAGCCAGGAATACCCCAGACCTGCCAGCAGCTGATGAAGGGAGAGACAGAGAGGGAGAAAGGGATGGTCTGACTCTCCCTCCTTTTCCTTGGAGCATGGGAGAAGCTGGGTGCAACTTTGTCCTTTCAGGAACATCAGTTAGGTCCAAAGAGAGGACTGAAATGGGGAGATGGTAACTTCACTGAGGTGTCCCCTGGTGCTCATGCAGGCAGAGGCACTGGGGGGATCCATGATCCTGTTGCCCAAGTGTGGCTGTAGCTGCTTAACAAGATAACCAAGGTTGGGATGAGAACCCCTACAATGTTCTGTGGGATAAATGGAGAGCTCCACCATTTGAAGAGACAAGCAGGAGTAGGGAGGACGTGGCACTCCTGGGGGCCAGTGAGGGACACCCAAACCCTTAAGTTCTTTAGCACTAACAGAACTGGGATTAGGAGTTACACAATCAATTGGGAATAGAAAACCAATTGGGATTTTTAAATAGCATAAAATACTTTCATAAAAAGAGAGCCACTGGAGTCAAAGTGTGAATGAAAGCAGAGCATCAAAGCCAAAACCAAGCAAGACTGTGAGCAACCATTGTGCAGGTACTGTGAGCAACCATTGTGCAGGTACATTGTGCAGGCTGGAAGGAGAATACTCTTGAGGATCTTGTTCAGGGGAGCAAAAGCCAAAGGCCAGCAGATTCAGGTGTCAGTCTCATGCAGAGATGAAAGGGTATACCTGACAAACAGTAAAAGGGAACTGCAACTCATGCTCTTTTAGAGACATTATGCTAACCCAGAAGACACTGAGTTGTGAAAGAAAAAGAACATATACAAAATAGGAACTCTTTCCCCAAAAGCCCTCTGCAAGATCATTTTGAAATAGTACTTACATCATAAATTTGTGCTTCAGTATTTGTTCCAGCCTGCCCTTGGTCAAAACAAGAAAAACATAAACATGTAAAGCTACCCTTAAGGGTTCAGGGGAAAACTCAGGAAAGTGATCTCCCTCTACAGTGCAATTTGTGGGACTGCTTTCTGATCTAGATATAGGTCAAAATCCATTCCTGGCCATTCGGTGCTAAAAGGGTACCCAATTATTGAAACTGCTGATTCAGAGGCTGCCAGATGAAGTGAGAACTACAGTCCTACCACACTTGCTACCAGCTACACAAAGTTGTGTGTCCTCTCTCTGTTGGCCTGAACAACCACTTAAGCTCAAGCTGATATTTAGCTTTTTACACTTTCTTAACACAGGACAACACAGTAAAAAAAGAAAAAAAATTAAAAAAAAATAAGCCTTCCCATAGCCAAGAACCCCAAAAACACAGGACAGGATTGCAGTTCTTTCCTGTCACATGCATTACCTTCTGTGCAGGAGCTATGTATTTATGAAAAAGCTCAACATCATGAGGACATTTGGAGAGCACAGTGCTTGTCACTGTCTTGAAGAGATCTTCCATAACCTAACAGAGAAAAAAGGAATGCATGAAAAATGAACATTGCTTAGGTGTCCCAGACTATAAATGAAACACAATACACATCAGCCAAAGGGTACAGAAGGAGCTTCTGTCCTTCTGCATGGCCAGACTGCATAGGAGGGAACCATCTTGCTAATGCTCCTAATCAGCAGGCTTGCTTAGTAGCTGAAGATGACTGGAATCTTTATTTTTGCTATGGGTTTAGGGCTTCAATGTCAGCTGATGGTCTCAGTATCTTCAGTCAGGTATCTCCAGCAAAATAAACCACAGCTAAAATATTCAAGCAGCAATCCTGGCCAGCCACAGACACATGTTACAACCATTTGTGGCTCTGGTCTTGACTAATTGTTAGTGAGGAATCTGTCCTGTGATGAACAATTCCAGATTTATGCTTTGTTGTTAGAAAAGGCAAAACCGAAGGAAAGAGAATAAACATGTAGTATGTGGAGCAAACCCATCAAACAGATCTCAGCTAGGGAGACTCCGTGCAGTAAGGGCAAAGATGAGTAGAGAGCTAAAGCAGAGGACACATCAATGCAGGGATGTTTGAGAAACTAAAAAGATGTGGTTCCATTTCCCTAAACTAATGTGGATTAACTAAATGACATTATCATCCAATTTGGATGTACTTATCCAGTAAAACGGGCTTCACTCATTAAGAAATTAAAATGCCATTAAAAGCCCCCATATGGGATGCTACTGCATTTTCATCAACCCATTTTCTCTTTTGGTTGAGCAAAGCATCCAAGCCACTTGCTATTGTGCAGACTATGAGTTCCCATGGCTCCCTGTAGTCTTACACCAGCACAAAGCAGGTAGTTGACACCTGTGGTATCAACTGATGATCGTCCCACCTCTTCTTCAAAATCACCCTCCTATTCTCATTTCCTTTGTAAGAACAGAGCAATGCAGCTGGGGCTGCACATCATCTCAGCCTGGGATGGGACAAGGTTTTTCCTAACAAAAAGCATCTCAAAGTTCTGGCACATTCCTGGTTGGTCTTTTTGATGAGCATAATAACTGCTTTATTAATTGCAGATGATGCCATGAAGATTTTTTGCCTTTTCTTTTACACCTTTTTACAACTTCTGTATTCTTAGTGCTTTTTGCCTTCATTCTTGGACTTGTTTGTCAAACTAGGAGACTAAACATTTTAGAAGCTTCGTAGTTAGGGATCAGTGTGCCCCAGACCCCAAGGTCCTCTCCAGAACACATTCTGTAAACCAAGATAGAACCATCCAGGGGAAGGTTCCTTGGGGAGGAGGGCTCATTTGAGCCTCTCACTGGGCAATCTTTGATAGATATGCTAATTAGTAAGACATATAATGTTATACCAGATCTATTGTGGGTGGGTGTGCATTGCTGTGTGCATTGAGGTGCATTTGACCTAAACATAGTGCACCTAAGGATCCTTAAAATAAATACAGAGGTAAAATCCCTTTTTCCCTTCTAACAGTGTCTGACTCTTGATTTTAAGACCAGGAAAAGGCATCACAGAGTTGACAGAAGTGAAGTTTCCCCTAATGATACCTAGGTGAGCAGCAGCCCCTAGATACCACAAAGCCTGTGACTGAAAAGATGAACCTGTTGTTCAGTCAGCAAATCTCAAGAAGAAGAAGCAGTAGGTCTATGCCTTAAAAGGAACCAGATCTTACAATGTAAGAGGAACACAAGGCACAGAAACAAAGGAGCTAGGCTACTGACATAGGCAAGATGAGATTTCAGGCATGTTGTTCAAACTTATGTTTAGAAGAACATCCTTCACACTTGTGCCAAGCTGCTGAAACACTGCTCTGTGCTGGTGAACAACCTCTGCATCCCACCAGCCTAGTGAAGCAAAGCAGTCCATTTGGACTCCTCTGGAGCCAAACTCAGACTCAAGACTCCTGCATCAACCTGGGCCCTCCTTTTAAAAACGGGAAGATGCAAATAAGGGAACAGCATTATCATATGCAGATGAACAGTTTTACCCCTCCTAATACTCACAGAGGAAATGAAAAGCCAGCACTCCTGCTGCTGAGTGGCAAATAACCAAACAGTCAGCTTTGAACTTTCTTCAAAGTAGCTAGAAAAAGGCTTATGCAAATGAAATTAGAAAACTTCTTGGCAATTCATCTGGTTTCACCAGGCAGAGACGAAGGGATTTTACATTAAGCTTCCTCTTTCTAGAAAATGAAAGTATCATCTGGTTTCAGAAAAGCATGTTGTTTAATTAGCACTTTTTTTTCCTCACTGTGCGATAAAGTAACAATTAGGTTCCCACAGCACTCAACATAAGCAGCTTCCTCTTGTGGAAAAAAGATGTGGGTGGTATGGGAAAAACAATCTGAGAAATATTTCCAGGTTTGAGACTGAGGTTTTATCCTGGCAAAAAAGACAGACACGTGGGTCATACACTGGCCTCCTCACTGCTCTTATTTATGACAAATGTGTACTAGGCACAAACAGTAGATGGAAAAAAAGAAAAGGAGGGAAAAAATCATTCAAACTGAGAATTTATGTCTTTAAGCAGAGAGTATAATGAAGGACTGCAAAGTAGGCTATAGGAAAAATGAGTGCAGAAGTGTAACCACTGGCTTGCTGGTTTAAGGCAGCACATGAGTTTGAGATACAGGTGACTGGTTTGAAGACACTCTGGAAGAAACATGTTTGACAGGAGACCTATACAGGGAAAAAGGCACTGGAATCACATCAAGTAGCTCATCTCACAGGTGGGACTCCAGATATCCCAAAAGTCCAACAATGTGGTTGCTTCACAATGGCAATGTGGAAACTGTGCTGGTAGAAGGGCAGGTAAGGACGACAGAGGTTAAATCTTTCTCCCTTCCTTCAACCCTTTTAGTCCACCTCTTTTGATTTTCACTTTTGAAACTTCAGCAGTATCAACCTTGGCCTTCCCCAATGTTGCTCTGTTATTTAATGGTTAACAGTTCAATTTTGATTAGGAGCAGCTCCCAAGGGTATTGCTTAATTGTACCCTGGATCTTTTGATACTGCAACTTACCCTCTTCCCAAATAAAATTATGACCAGAGTTGAAACAGAGCCAATCATCAATAAAGCAGCAGTAAAAGTCAGCAGCAGCAACTGAAGATGCTGTGTACTCCAAGGAAGTTCAAATCATCATTTTTATTACATAAGAAAAATTGCATGACCTGCCAGTAGGATTTTTATTTATGGATTTACCTGGGCATGCATATGAATGCAATGTAGATCACAGGCTACTTACATATGAAACACTCACCAGTGGCCCACAATTTGTTGCCTCCATGCTTGCTCACACACACTGTACATGTGTGCACACACACACACACACAGAGGGGAGGATTCACATCTGGTCTTGGTCATAAAATCTTTTCTCTCAGCAACACAACCAACAGGTCAGGCCCTACTCTGGAGAGATGCTGTTGCTGTGCAAGGAAGGAGACTTGTCTGCCAGACCACTGCTCCACTGGCCATTGAAGCTGAATGCTGATAAAAGTTAGGGAAGAGAAAAAGCCTCAGCTATGGCAGCTGGATGCCACCTCAGACAAGGCACCTACAGTCCTGTAGATACCCCAATGTCCCTAAAGAGTGTTGTGCAAGATACTTAGAACAAACCTCTCCATGTGATTACCAGTGTTTGCTCCCTCAAAACTGCAGCTAGACTTGCCCAAGTGCCTCAGCCTTGGTACTGAAGACAGAATGCTGAGTGTAAGCTAGTCTGGAAATCAAATCACATACATCTTTTAGATGCAAGCTCTCTAAAGCTGACACCCAAAATCGGTGCTACTGATTTCATTTCACACCTGACCTCCCCTCTGTAAAATGGAGGTAACAATGCTCCATGTCACTTGGCTGTAATGACAGCAAATTAATTTTGATGAAGTACATAACCAGTGGAAGACAATACTTCTGCCCTCAGGACAGAGCTCAAATACTGAGTGTTAAATTGTATTCTTCATCTTAAAGAGACATAGTCTCTATCCCTTAAAGAGACAGTGGTGCTAGGACGTGATCTTGTTAAGGAAGACTAACACTATGCATAAACTCCTGAAAATGCCCTCAGGAAAACTTCCTTCTGGCATTTCCTAACTTTACAGCCTAAATAATGTCTTTTTTAGTAGCATCGCTTTGTATGTGCTTTTGATGAAATTCAATAATGACTGTATCATATAGCCTCTCTGAGACTCCATTAGTGTCATGAATGAAGGGGGATCCTTTAAATCTACTGCAGTGCTGAGACAGTGGAATGAAAAATAGAAGACAATGGCCTACAAATACAACTACATGACACAGCATTGAAGAGAGAGGGAGAGACTGATAACAGGCATCTCAGGGAACAAATGAAACTGGAGACCTTGGACCTCCAATTCAGGTACTGGAAGGCTGACACCTCTGGTGAGTCCAGACACTTCCAAAATTGGACCTCTTCCACTGCTACCTGACCTTCTTCTAAATCCTTCTCTTTCTCATCCATTTTGGAGGAGAAGTACCTTGGGGCAACCTGGCCCAATTTCTTAACTGGACTTAAGGAAAGAGGCTACAGAAGTCCCTCCTTAGATACCCTTACATGCACCCTGTACACTAAAGCAGAAATACTATCACCCAGCCATGCAGTGTAAAGTGCTGCACTGAGCACATGGGACTTTCCACAGAAAGCATTGTGAAACCAGTATTGTGAGAGTTGAAGCTTCTTTGTAGCACTAAAACATGTTTTGGCACAGAACAGAAATTTAGATTGCATGATTAAGACACGTGAGACTTCACAAGAACTGTGCTACTAATTTAGGAATAACTGAGCACTACTCTGTGCAATTACAGTGGGGAAAAAATGCTGCTCTAAGATTTCAGGCTCTTTGTTCCCAAATACATGTAACTTGGTTATTAAATCATCTTTTTTCCTTTTATTTTGTAAGGAAAGCTATGTTTCTTTTGGAGCTTTGGCTGAAAGATCTCAAGCCTCATAAGCAAATGGCAAACGTACATCTTTGTAGCAAGGCTCTTTAAAGATGTGTATAACCAAATACTTCAAGACGTCCATGAAGAAGCTGAGCATTCCCAGCATGCAAACTTACTCAAGTGAGAGATACTTAGTCCAAATGTTGAATAGCAATTTAAAAAGTAAATTTTAAACAATCCAGCTCCTTATGTGAGGACAAAGTTTGGATGCTAACCCTGGCCAAGAGCCCCCAAGGCTTTCAACTGGGCGTTTTGCACTGAATAAAGAACTTGCAGATGACAATAAACAGACAAAACACCCGACGGGCAGATACGTAAGGGAACACTGAATTTAGGTCAGTTACACCAGGAAAGAAACTTAGGGCTTTAGAGCAACTGGCAGGGTTTTCTGTTGGTTGCGTTTTTTTGTTTGTTTCGTTTTAAGAGAGATTGCCCAATGATTTAAAAATAAACAAAATGGGAACTCCACTTCTGCAAGTAAGAACACCAGAAAATTAAGCCTGTTGCAATACAAACTCACTATGAGAAATGCAAAATAATGGCTACTAGGAGACTTCCTGTTATAGGGAAAGCTGCTTGTAAAAGACTTTGGGACAGAGGGAAGATTTAAAAGAGAGCACAAGCTGAGACTTCACAAGATACTTAGCAACAACAAAGGCAAAATTGAGGGGGAAAGTTCCGCCTTTCACTACAAATAAAAGCCCTACATATTCCAAAACAGTTCTCAAATCTAATTCTCTGATTGTCTGAACTGGCTGTTTGTACTTCAAAAGCCAGGAAATCAGGGTTCTCCACACAAGATATGTTGACTCTGTGTTGAAGGGCTCAAACACCACTTAACAGAAGACCCTGCTTATTATACTAGATAAAAGCAGTGAATATTTCAACTGGCTCCTGATTACCTAGAGAAACAGAGGGCTCAGGAATTAAGGTGTGTACACATACATAGGCTGTGCTTTACGAATGCTGTTGTGGAGAAAAGGAGAGAGAAGAGGAAGAGCAGGATGCTATTCATAATGGAGCACAGACTCCCAACAGGTCAGTCCACACAGCCCAGTGCCATCCAGACATCCCAGATTCAGAAGCAGCACACAGAGCATGTCAGCTCTGCTCTCAGGCCATGCTGATTCAGCACTGTATATGACCCATGCTGAAGAAACCACCACCTGGATGTTATTTTATAAATCTGCAGCCAGTGCCCCAGGTATTTTTTTTATAAGGTTATTTCTCCAATCGCTTTCCACAGAGCTTATCTGATAAATGAGAGTGCGTGTGGATGTTTACTCACAAGTCCTACTGGGTATAAGCTGGCTTATGCTGAGACTAGTAAGGTGCATTAGCATCCCTCATGTGGTTAAACGGCAACTGAGAGATCAATCCTGAAAAATCAAAAGCCAGCTAAGGATTTCCTCCAGTCTTCCACTAAAGCCACAGTGAACAGTGTATGCCAGAAACTGTTCTTCCTACTTGAGATTTCAATGCAGATTTCAAGGAGGCCTTTACAGAGAACACCAAGGGACACACTGCTTAAACACTGCTCATTCAGTGGAAAGGTGCTGAACATTTTGAAAGGGAGACTGCCACTTTCATTAGCACTATTCAAGCACATTTACGTTCCCTGGCAATACAGCAACTTTGGAGCTTCCCACTCAGATGAGGGCTGTGTGCACCTGTATCTTCCCTTCCAAATCCCCTTTATGGCCTCATCTCTGCTGAGAAAACCCTCCTCCTTGGGAAATACCTGTGCAACCTCTACATGGCTCACACAAAGTGAAAGGAGCTGTGACCTCAGCTGAGGGCAGGGAGCACAGCTCAGGGAGGAGGTAGGAATTCTGGTACCACTCCTGCATTAACATCTGGAGTGCCCACCTGCATGATGTCCTGAAGGCTTTCAGTGAAGGACAGCTCAGCCTCCACCATATAGAACTCTGCCAGGTGCCGGCGACTCTGTGAGTTTTCCGCTCGGAACGTTGGGCCAAAGGTGAACACGTGAGTAAAAGCCCTGCAAGGCAGCAAGAAACAGGTAGGTCAGGTCCAGCACACAACTGAGTCTGTTACACCTAAAGTCCTCACTTTTCTCCCAGCATCTAGAAACAATCATGTTTCCAATTCATCTTCGACCAGTTTAATGGCACTGCTGAATAAGCTGCTGTTCCTGTTCTGTTCCTTCATGCAGGCATGGAGAGGGGTTATTCACAGCTCCAGATGCAGGGAGGTTGCACACACACTATTCACCTTTCTCTGAACACAAGTCGTGCTCAGGACACTTTTTGTGACTTTGTGGGAATAAAACCCAACATTCTGCAGAACCACATAACGCGAGAAGCACCCAGATATTGTACCAGTCACGCTCTCCTCATCCACGTGCCTTTACATTTCTTTGGCTGCAGTGCCTGACCTTCATGGGTGCTGTGAGACCCCAGTGCTCAACAGAGCAGAGTGGGCCCTGCTGCTGGAGTTGTTGGGCTTGTGAGCACTGAGGGGTGGCCAGTGAAGCCCAGCAGGATGGGAGGTCTATGGCGTGCAGTCCCCCTCTAGTGGTAAGACAGAAGTTCATTGCTCAGAGAGCCATCGAGATAAAGAACTCGGCTCTTCCACACAGCTAAAAATGGTTCAGCTGAAAGGGGTCCCTACTGCACAGAACACATCTGGGATAGAGGTTGATGCTGAAGCAACCAATGCATTTCCTATTATGAAGCCATTTCTCCAGCCACCTTTTGAGGAGTCTATTTAAATACATCCTCTCTTGTTCTCCAGTCATGTCATGCTGTGTTTCCACTTCCTCCATGAGAAACCTTCCTATCAAACACCAACACACCTTTAAAAGTTTTGATTTTATGTGGGAAGCTGCACTCCAAGCAATACCTTTTACACTGTGGCCTATGAACACTTGGGCTCCTGGATGCCCTCAAGCCAGTGAGAGGTTCCCAAATAGATGCTGTGACATCTGTGCTTCCTCTCATGCTTCATGGGAAGATAACCATGACTGGGGAAGAGAGCAAGCTGCTTCAGAAGAACCATGAACTGGGCAGCTGCTATCTTTGGTACATCTTTAACTTGATGTTATTTTTAGCTCCTAGCATGTAGGAGAAAAAGAACCCGATCGGTAGAGATTAACCACAGTCTGACACTCGAGAAAGGATGCATGCTAATTGCTGGGGCTGCCATTTGACTTGCGTCTTGATCTGCAAGCTTTCAACTTAAAAAGGATGTTCACTGAAGTTTCTGAACAGGCTAATTTTGTTAAACTGAAGTTTAAATAAACAAACACTACAAAAAGCAGCATTTTTCCTTTGCCCCTTATGGAGACATCTGTGCTACAAATAAAAGAACACACACATTCTGCTTCACTCATCTGTTCCCTCATGTCACATGTTGGTTAAAGGTTATGATCCAAAGAAAGAGCACTTTTTTTTCCTTGAGTTGCTAGTAGTAAACACACCAGAAGAAAGTTTCAGGTCAAGACTCTGAATACGTAGCCTGCCCGTAGATTTCTTTTCCCCGTGGCTCTCTTTTCCCTCATCCAAACAACACACCTTCTGTCTCCACTTTGCTCTTGTACCTGCACTCTCATATATGACCACAGCACTTACAACCAGCTAACTAGATTTTGCAGCAAACATCTTTCTTCAAGCATAATTTTCAGCATGACACTTTTCCCTCTGCTGCCTTTCTCACTTGCTGAGATGTTACAGAAAACTTCTGCCACTCTGTCATCCTCCTTCAAGCTGCCCTTTGCTGTAGCATCTACAAAACCTCAGCAATGTTTAGATAAGCGATGTACCAAGACTATTACTCACTGCACAGGTCATTCATTATTATATCATCAGCTCCTTGTGATCCCCCATCTGTAGCCACCTGTTGTCCTGGGTTATACAGAAATTCATGTTCTTCCTCACACAGCTTTTTGGTTTGTTTTTTTTTTTTCCCCATGTTCCTAACAGCACCTGGCACAACAAGGTCTTGGATCCAAAGCGTGAGAGCCTCGACTGCTATAGCAAGACAAACAACAAGTATGAAACAATGAGTCATGCAGTCAAAATCATTTTATGTTTAAGGCAGAACTGGTCAAAAGCTTTTGTTTTCCAGGTTGCAGATGATGGCCTACAGTGGAAAACAGGAGTTAGATGCAGGTTCTTGCTCTACCTGTCCCCATGTTTCAGGCTTTTGCTAAAATATTTCAATTTGAGGCCCTTCAGTTAAAGAAAGAATTTTTCCTAAATAAATGAGTATAGTCACAAGTTCAGTTTGTGACTGAGCCAGGATCAGATACAAGATGAAAGTATTTTGAAAAGCTTGCAATTGCTGAAGTACTCACTCAGGTCTGCACAGTTTGATGTGCAGGTCTCTAATGTCTCACTGACATGAAGGCCTCAAAGTAACACTGAAAGCTAAAGCGTGACACCAGCTGGCTAGCAGGAGATCCTGTCCCACAGGGCAACAGTCTGGCTTCAGGGAGAGACATTTCTCAGCAGCTGTCCAGGCACAGGCACTGACACATCAGTTACTGTAGGTTACTGTGGCAGAAGGACAGTCTCCAGCAATGCAGGCTACTAAGACCCTTTTGAACTGCACTTACTTCCTACTGATCAGCAGCCCAAGCATGATGACTAGTTACTCATCTTTCAAGGGGCTTGCCGATTGCAAGATACCTAAAACCAATAAAAATTAAAATAAACCCCATCCTCTTACTGCTTCAAGGTGTCAGCGATGGTCAAACACTTCATAGTCAGAGATCAATTTTGTACTGCAAGAATAAAGCCTCTCTGTGCCCAAGACAGAGCTTTTGGGGAGAGCAAGTGCAGAACAACTCTCACAGGAATCAATTTCTGTCTTTCCTCAGCTGTAGGCACTTGTACACTGAGAACCCCCTACATTTACAAAACAAACCATTAGCATGGCAACTCTACGGACTATCCCGAGGTGCCCATCAACAGTATGTGTAAGGGCTTTGTGACAGCTTGTAGAATCTACCATTGCTGGAGTTAGCTCCAGCAATGGTGTGGGGCTGAATTTGCCTGATCCTTGAAAGAAGGGAAAAACAACACTTCCCCTCCCCCCTCATCAAATAAACGCCCATCTGCAGGGAGGGGAGGAATCATTCATTTCTCAGGCTAACTGTAAAGGGAAAAGACAGAAACAAGTAACTGTGAGAACTTCACCAGAATCATGGGACCCTGGCAAAGGGAAACTAGCCAGATGTCACGCTGGCAAAGCGATCAAAGGAGCGCAGTAAATGCAAGTCATCTGGTAACAGCAATGTAGCACTGACCAGAGGCCTGGACACAGGCATAGGCTAACCTATGACACAGAGAAACACAGCTAAAAATACAGTCACTGTTATCAGCCCCGTGTGTGAACATATACAGTTTAGTGTGCCCTGCCACTCAAGATATTAAGCGAATGCACGCTGTAAAAACCCAGCATTTATTTGTACTTCATCTGCTATAAAAAATGTATCTGGGATTTGATACAGTATCACACTGAGCACGTACAGATATATCAGAAAAGAGGGATGGGAGCTGACTCTGCTCCGATTTCGTGGTACTGAGAGCAAACCCAGTCATTTTGCTCTGGGTGCATTCAGCACCTAGCACAATGGAGCCTCAGTGCAGGGCTGTGACTCCTGTGCTCTATGATGTAAATAATCAGTCATTTAACATTCCCAGACCTCTGCAAGACTTCCAGCATTTAAAAATAACTTGAAAATTCTGGCTAAGTCTCCAAAAGTGCCTAGGTCAGTTCGGGTTGTGGGCACTCAAGAGTCTTTAAAAAAAAAAAATCAGTAGTGCTAATTCCTCATCTCCAACAAAAGCATACACACAGGAGAGGAAAAAAAAGCCCACTAATCTGTTGAGCCTTTTTCCTTAGCCATTACAGGCAGAGCAGTAATGTCTGTAACACTGTCCTTGTACGTGCTACCACAGAATACAAGAGAGGCTTTGAAATGGGTCCCTTTGCAGTCAGCTTTGCCCAGATCAGAGCTCTGGACAGCAAGCCTGAGTGCATTTATGCAGTTCACAGGCGCTGCTGGGATCGACACCACAAGAAGGCACAGAGCCACTTAATTAATTGCTCCCTTCCTGTGACTGTATTTCACTCTGCCCAGTTCTCTGGGAAAATTCGAGAGCTTAATGTGGAGGCCAAGAGAATATCCCCAGCACTCCTTCCGACACACTGAAATGCATGAAAAGGCAGGGCCCCATCCTGCAAAATGCTGAGCTTGCTCGCCCCAGCCCAGGGAAGGGCCCAGCCACTTTCAGCTACAGGCTCCCAGGAGTCCCTTTGGACACCGAAGCAGTACCTGGAAGCGTTGCTGGGGCATAGCCATCCTCTGCACGGATGGTGGAGGCTCGCTGTTGCACAGGCCACACTTGTGTTCTCCACCCTAAGATCAGCCACAAAGGGAGAAACTTCCCCCCTTTCACCTTTATTTTACACACTACTAAAACAGTCTCCAGAAGCAGCCACCTTTGGGAGCTTTCTGCCACGCAGAATGAAAGCTCATTTCGTCTGAGTTCGCTGACACTTCATTATAGAGGAAGTGATAGAAACCAATAGAGAAGTAAGAAGTATCCATACCCAAAGCTGCTTAAATCATTCTTTTAATTAAACTCATGCAATGTTTGTAGGCCTCAGCATCTCTGCCTCACTGGCAACTTTTACGGTGCAATCCAAATAGAATTAATTGTGCTGATGGTTCCCAAGCCAGGAATGGATTGTGCCCATTTTCTGAGCCAGGACTCCACAGTGCTACCGAGGCAATAAAGACTTATTTGTGCTGTTGAACCAAGGGGATATAACTCTGAACAAGGCTATTAATCAAGAAGGTGCAATCCCTGCACAGTCAGCTTACAGCCAGTGCCAAGGTCACACCACACAGTAGTGACACAGCTGGAGGCAGAAGCTGGTTCCTGTGACTCAGGGCTGAGCACTAAACCACACCAGTACACACAGGGAGCAAAGATGTTTTTCAAAACTTCATCGCCCCAGTGATTCCTACTGTAAGCCATAAAAATACATTACCAACATGGCAGAGGGGGAACAATTCATTTCCATGGTGCCCTCACTGTCACTCCAAAATACAACACGTCTTTGTAAACACAAGTATATTGATTACTCTGGCAAGGTCTGCAGGGACGAGTTAAGCTGAACAGTGACTTGTGCCAAATCTCATCTTTGGTCATGCCAAATGAACACAGTATGTGACCCTTCAACACAGTATGTCCCCCTGCACCATAATCCATCAACCCCTCTGTGCCATACACACACTAAAATATAGAAAATCTAGAAATAATAACTTCTAACCCAAATACAAAACAACACATGACATCAGCAGAGGAGGAGAGAACAGCAAGGTGACCCTAAAGCCCAGGAGTTTAGCTTTATCTACCCATTGTCCTTTCCCTTAGGAAGGGAAGAAGTTAATAAAGTGAGCCATCTGATTTAATTCCACTCTGTTCTGTTATGACTATATTCACTTTGAGCATGGAGGACCTGCCTGCTCCACTGAAATAAGCAGGTGACTTTGCTCAGCTGCCAGGAGACACCAGTTGGCTGCAGTGCTTGACCTGAACACGAATGGGATTGCTTAGGGATGCTGAAATTTTTATGTTGAAAGATATTCTGGCCCTGTGCACAAAACCACACACACACAGACAACCACTCAAAATATCACCCCAATGTCTCCAGGGTCTAGTTTTTGGAGGAGATGGAAGCCCAGAGCTCCTAATGACAATAGTGAGGGTACAGGTGCCCAGCAGTGTGGAGAACAGGCAGAATATTTTATTCTTGAGCTGGGTAGACTGTGTTAAAAAATACCTGTCCGAGTTGGACAGAAATATCTGGGTTTTAATCTCAGTGTAAAAATAATACTCCCATTACTATTGTCTGGTGGGTGGGATTCTGCCCAATGAAAATGAACATTTCTGTTGAAAAGGCAGCAGAAGGGACTGAATTTTATCCAGAAAAAGCAGTTTTCAAAGACTCCTCATAGGACATGCCATTTCTGCCTGCCCTCTGAGGAAATGCAGATGAGAAAAGCTGCGTCTTGACAAGAACTTTTGTAGCAGTATGTGAAGCTCAGGCCTGGCCAGCAGAGCTGGGGTGCTGAGTGCTGAGGTTTCAGCTCATGCTGCGACAAGATGGGACTGTACTTCCTTTTGTAAGCAGCCAAAATTAAACACATTAATGAAAAAAAAGAAAGCTGTCTAAGTTCCCAGACAGGGACTGGGAAGTGCCAACTTCCCCCTGCAGCAAGTCAGACTGAAGCAATGCAGCAGCTTCTCTTGCTGCAACCTCCAAAGGGCAGGGATGCACGATGCCCGTGAGGTCACAGGTGCACAGCACCCTCCTGCCATGCTCCAGGACCTGTTTTCCCCTTGCCACAGCTGCTGCTCCAGGTTCAGCGGCACAAAACAGGAGATGGGACAAGGATCCTTCCCAGGTCATCCCCCTCTGCTTGAATATGATCCAGGCACACTTGAGTAATTAACAACAAAGTGACCCATATACCCTAATTATCTGGCGAAGCACCCAGAAGTTTATTAAACCTCACAGCAGAGCTAGACAGTGGATTGTAAGTCTACAGATGTCAGGAGAATAGGGGAAAACTGAGACAAAGGACACAAGAGTTACTCAGAGCCATGTAAGTCGTGTGCTCCAGGCTCAAAGACCTCATCAGCCTGGGTCCTCCACCCTTTTATGCAACAGTGTTGTACTTTATTCTCAGTGGAGTCTTGCTTTGTCCTAGTTTTGATATTATTGTTTCTAATTAAAGTCAATAAAATGACCGATTAGCAATGAAAACTCAAGCTGGGTTGATGAAAGCCACCAGAGTAGCTGAGCATTTATTTAAATAACCATGTCCCATGCTCTAGTTAACAGAAATATCCTACATAGGAGTGATACAAAATGTTTCAAAGATTTCAATAAAAAAGGTAGCTAAGATGTTTTTCAAACTTAATCATCCCATTGACTCCTACTCTCTGCTATAAAAATTACATTACCAACATGTTGAGGGGGGGGACAACTGGGTTAAATCTTTTTCCTTTCAAAGCAGAAAAAACCCATCTTCTCTAGAAACTGCATTATAAGAGCCATGAAGAGGAGATTTAATTGTAATTTATTTTTCAGATGAACACTGGTTTTACAAACTCTGCAAATATCAATGACAACAAGAAAAAGCATCAGTGGGTGCATTACTGAACAAAAGCAGTCATGGTTCAGGCCACATTCTAAAGTTTGGGTGTAACTATTTAAAACCTCCAAAGCCTCAAATTCTGTACTAACTAAACAAAGTAAGCAACTGTATAAAAAAAATTACTAAAATCCACATAAAATGCAACATGTTCCAGCTGACTACAACATGTATCTATATTCTATTCTACTTCAGTACAATCACAGCTAATTGAAGAATTTCAGGGCATGTGCTAATGGATTTGTGCATCTATTTTAAGGAAAGCTGTGGAAGCAAATAGGGATGAAGCTGCCTGACTTCACATCTTATCCTGGAGTTGCTTCCCAAGGCATAGAGACTCCCTGAGAAGCAGGAGCTGCAGCCTGGACACAAGGCAGGTTCATGCTCTCATAAGCTATCAAGTTTGCCACGGCATTGGTTTGCCACTGATGGTCAGCTGAGCTGCCCACAGGCTTCTTGCTTGCCTCAGTCATAATGCCAAACAAGTTTGGAGAAGTCACCATGAATGTGGCTACTATGGCACAGGAACATGTGGGCAGAGAGCTGTAACAGCCCTATTGTCACTCACAAAGCCACAGCTTCCTGAACCCCTGAAGGTCTCAGCATTGTCTGGGCACACAGATGAAGTGGAGCTGCAAGGCCCTACACACACGTGGATACTGGGTTCTTATGACATAGATCCTACAGCACCTACCACTGATTGGATAGGGATGATGAGGTATTCAGCGAAGGAAAAGGGACCACGCACTGGATTCAAGACAGAAACATACTGGTTTAGCTTAGCTTACTTGTAAAATGAGGACTGAGAATTTCAGCTGATGACACCTTTCACCAGATGAGCACAAAACCTGTTCTTCTCTTGCTACCTGCACTTGATTTTTACAGCAAGGACATAATACAAAGGCCACATAGTCCAAGACTGCTGGGATTGCATTCAGCCCTCCATGTGAGGACCCCAGAATATGGCTGAACTGCAGCTCTCCTCAGCACACACTCACCATGCTTGCAAGCAGATTACCTGTTTCTCCTCCCAAAAAGGTGGAGAGGAAAAAAGGACCAACAGGATACCCATGTGGACTGTAAAGCTCCAGCTAGCCAAGCAACTCTAGACTCACTGTTGTACCTACAGAGTTCATGTATTTGGCTTCCCAGTAATATTAAGTCACTAACAATCACTGCAGCAGTCATGAACCAGACCGAAGCATGCAGTAATTGATTAAAACCAGACATGTCACGGTTGCTTTTTATAGATCCAATTAAGTGTCAGCCTAATTAATGGAAGTTAGTGCACTAATTATAAGAGTCTGCATTATGACTCAGACTGAAACAAATGTTGTGCAAGAAATGTCAGAAATTTTTTTCAGACATCCAAGATAAATAATTACACTTATTTTTGTTACTTCTTAGCAACAGGAATGTTATACAACTGGACATCATTCCTGCAGCTGCATTCAGAAGTATTTAAAATTATACAGTGTAGAGCAAATATTTGTTCAAAGACAATGCAATCTGTTTCATCATTAGCAAGTCATTTTGGAACCAAATTTTAAGAGCGTGTGTTGCCAGACTGCTGAGAATGAAGCCTCTTTTATGGAAGGCAGCCTCAAACACATCTCTGGGTTCTGCAGTATTTTCTTGAACGTCAAAATGACAGCTCTCTCATTCTCCATCCTCCATGCTTTGAAAAAGTTTTCTTGAACATCAAAATGACAGCTCTCTCTCTCATTCTCCATCCTCCATGCTTTGAAAAACGCTGAAGCAGTGGCATTTTAAAAGTGAAATCAGTGTGATTTCAGCACCTTCTGCAAAAAACAGGAAATTCACTGAATTCAGCTCTCTACAAACTCAGGCAGACACAGCCAAAATAGTCTGGATGACTGAGATGCTTTTTAGACCCTCTCTGCAACCTGAAAAACCAGTTGCAGGATTGCAGAGAATATTTGGATTAGGCAGAAGAGCAGCCTAATACATGATGGTTTAGAAATCAAGAGGATGTGCTTGAAGAGAGGGGGATTAATTATGCTGCAACTAAACCAAGTTTGATAATTAGGTGTTAACAGGCAGAAGTCAGTAAGAAAGGCTGAGATTTTAAGATAGCAGGAAAACACAAGTCCTGGGGATGTTGAACTGAAATTGAGCTAGAGAGATAATTCACCAAGATGGTATTGTGCCTGAAATAGGTGGAGAGGACAATGAGAACAAAGGCAAGAAAAAACTTAGAAGAAGAAAATTACTTGGGCTGGAAGGGAGCTCAGGAGGTCATTGGTGCAGTCTTGTGTTCACAGCAGGGTCAGAAAGAAGGCCAGACCAGCTCAAGGCTCCATCTAGCTGTGTCTCCGATGAAGAGCACATAGTTTCTCTCATCTTTTCCAATGCTTGACTGATTTCTTCACGATTTTCCTCCCTAGGTCCACTGAGACCTTCAGTTGTTTCAACTTATCCCCACTGCCTCTTGTCCTCCTGTCATTCACCACTGCAAAGAGTGGGGCTGTCTTGTGGAGAACCTCCTTGCAGGTCCTAACAGGCTGCTATCAGGTTGCCCCTCAGCCTTTCACCCATTTGCAGTGAACTTCAAGAGAACATGAGATGAACAGGAGAGGAGAAACCTAGTGAAGGCCTGGTGAGAGAAAAGAAACAGGTCTAAGGAGGGCAAGGAATAAGGAGATAACTTATGCTGCCATTTAGGGAGGGGATAGCTCCCAGAAGTTTTAGGAAAAGCAATTTTATTTAAGCTCATGATGCAAAAGGCAGAACAGACAGTGCCTGGGATGAAATGTGGCACCAGGGAAAAACACTGATGTTAAACTATTAACAAGAGGGGCTGAAAAGAGAGGAGCAGGTACAACCTGGGGGAAAGGAGAAGAAAAGAGAAGAAACTGCAGCCAGCAAGCTGTACTTCTTGACAACAATTGGCTTTGGCTTGTCTCCAGTATGCCTCTGAATCATCTTCAGCTGTCATGGACCCTCCGGCCCAGTTCAGGTCCCCAAAGGGGCCTTTGCCCTCCCCAGAGGATCAGGGGGCACAGAAATGCCACATGGACTTCACAGCAAACCAATGACATTTAAAACAGATATCAGGACACAGACAGCCCTACACTTTTACCACACACACTGGTTACTGACTCATCTGAGACTGAGGAGACTGAAGGGGAGAGCTGTATTACTGAATAAAGACTTTTCTGGAGACCTTAAAAAGCCCATAGATTTACAGCAGCTGACAATGATTCAGACACGCTGAGCAGACAAGCTAGATGCCGTCACCGCTACGATGAGGCACAGTGAAATGAGAAGTTGTGCCAAGTAGGCCATTTGTGTCACACTGAGAGACAAGATGAACTCCTCTGACCTTGCCTTCAATAACAAGCAGACATAGCACAGAAGACAGTCAATAAACGCAGGAACATCTCTCTCCCCACTTTTCCTCAAAGAAAAAACCTGCCAACTATAAATGGCTCACTGTTCTCTCCTGTGATCAGGAATAGCATCCCAAGCAGCCCTGCCATGAAACAGAGCCCTGAGCCCTGGACAACACACAAGCATGGGCACTAAGGTGATACTCTGTGGTCTGCAGATGAACTCTCTGCAAGGACACAGAAGATGTGATTCCAGACTCACCTGGTAAGTCTTCTCCATACCTCCCCTTTCCAGCCTTTTCCAGCCACAGCTTGGAGGTTGCTCATGAGCTCTGTAAAACTAAAACGTAACCCCAAAAATACGTAACTGCCTATTTGACCTTCTGTTACCTACTACATACACCCCCATAGACAAATTCCTACCTGCCTCTCATACCTATCCTGCTCCACCTCTGGTTTCTAATGGACTTCTGCAGGATCTGTCTGCCTCCCAAGTCCTGCAAGTCACAACAGAATATGGGCAAAGAGTGGATGGGGAAGCTTCTCCTAGCGTTTCCATCTCAGTCTCCTCCCACAAATTCTCAGGGACAAAGTGTTCTTGAGTGCCTTAAGACTGCAACATGTCAACACTGTATTTAAGCTAAAGGTAATTTTGGAAGCCTGGATCATTTTATGGACATGAAGAATTTAGTCTGGCTAAAACAAAGGGTAAATTTCACAGAATCAAATTCAAAACAGATAAATCTTAACTGTTTTACCTGATTTGTTTATTGGGAAGACCAGAATATTTCCATTTTGGAGGTGGAAGACTCACTTTTTACTACTCTAAAGATTAAGGGTGAAAGTGTCAAGTCTGTCAAAGAGAGAGTTCTCTTTCATAACGGGTTTGGTCTTCATCTACACTGAATTTTCCCAATAAATTAACTAAATTAGTACATTGAGCCGCTGGAGCGAAATCAGCACAATAAGCCTTATTTGAAGGCACATTTTTCTGAGGACTTGCAATGTGGATTGTCCTCAGACATGGTACTTCAGCCAAATCACTGCTGGCCAGCTGATAGAGCCTGCCAGAGACCAGATCTCAGGCAGGTAGCACTGCAGCTGCTTGCCATGCGTCAAGGGGCTTCATCTTGCACTTACGGTGACTTTAAAAACACTTTTAAAAGTGATCAGTTTCTGTCCAGTGGAAACCTCCTGAAAATGGAAGAGATAAAACCTAGCTTTGGAAAATATGAACTGTAGAGATCAGCCTTTTCATGGGGGAGTTCTGACCTGTACTTCTAACAGTATTTGCTGTCCATACTTCATATGCAATGTTAAGAATCAGTGCTGGAGTTTTTTTATGTAATCACTGTTGCACAGTTTAATTGGATGATGATAAATAGCTGCAGTGAAGTTGTTCAAAGGGCAATTTTTGCATATAAATCAATACATACAAATGTTTTCAGAAATCTCTTTTCTGCCTGGTTTGTTCTCCCTGAGAGACATGGTCTCTTCTCAGACTGGCTCAATGTCTGCAATATGCTGAAATACTCAAGCTACATGTTCTTGATAGACAGGATGTTTCTCATGTGGTGCCCCATCTGCTGTGGCCAAAGCACAGGTCACTTGGCAGCCAAAGACTGGCGTCATCTCAGATATTAGCTGGGGAAAGTCAATGAGGAAGAAGTTTCTTTAACTGAAGGGGGGGGAGGTTTTGGTCCCTGGAAGATGGGATGACATGCATTTGTATGCGTTAGACTTAACTGACTGTCATGTCTTGTGACCTTTACTGAAAGATATAATTCCACAATTTAAATAAGTCCAAAGAAAGAATATGGATTCTAATGATCAACCTGAAATACAATCTCACTCTATTACATCAGTCTGTACCCCTTAAATAGCACACAGCATGCTCTAAGATAGAGCAGAAAGCTAAAGTGGGCAAATTACCTCTCTGGTAAATACTTCTTCCATTGATATCACTCAGATGCACCTTGCTCTCTAAGGATGGATAAATAAAAAAATCAATGCTCTTCAGCATGCAGTACATTACAGCTTCATGTTCCTATTTTACAGTAGTGTGTTGTTCTTACAGGCATTTTAAATGAATCCACGGCCATCTAAATTTAGATAAGCTGTGTTTATTCATAATGAGCATAGCTGTTCTGGGAACCTGCTCCTTTTATTTTTATTTTATTTAAGTACACTGAGTTTTTGAGGCCTGCAGCTCAAGTGGTATTGAATCCCTTCAGTCTTCAAAAATAAATGAAGTTCTTCTGGATGAAAAAGCACTGCAGTGATGCATCACACAGCATTAACTCTCTAGATGCTGTGAGACCCTCCAGAGCATAAAATCATTGAATGGTTTGGGACGTGACCCCAAAGACAGTGTTGTTCTAACCCTCCGGCCATGGGCAGGGCCAACTTCCACTATCCCAGGCTGCTCAGAGCCCCATCCAATCTGGCCTTGAACACATCCAGGGATGGGACATCCACAACTTCTCTGGTAAACCTATGCCAGTGCCTCACCACCCTCAAGTAAAGAATTTCTTCCTAATTTCTAATTTAAACCTTTCCTCTTTCAATCTGAAGCCATCCCCCCCGTCCTGTCACGCCATGCCCTTGTCCAAAGCCCCTCCTCAGTTCTCTTGTAGCCTCTTAAGTACTGGAAGGGGCTCTAAGGTCTCCCCAGAGCCTTCTCTTCTCCAGGCTGAACAACCCCAGCTCTCAGCCTGTGCCCATATGAGAGCTGCTCCAGCCCTCTGTCTAGGCTGGCCTCTCACTGCCCATCATCCAGTCACTGCCACTCAGTCCATTTCTGGCAGATATCTAACTGATACCAGTGGGGCAAAATTACCAGTTGGAAATATCCCATAGACAAAAACTTCTAATTTTGCTCACCCTGCCATTACTTCCAAATGGAGCTGGCCAGAAACTGTCAGGAAGGCAGGCACATTGAAGAAATGGGTCTTTTCTGCAGATTCCTTTGCCTCACTTGATGTCTGTAAGTAATAAAATGAGCAACAAGTCAGACTATTAGTGTTTAAATAAAAAGCACAGCACCCGGCTTATTTTCCTTCTTTTCAAAGCATTGATTTTCACTTTCCTACCAAGATGAACAGAGAGGAGGAAGAGAAGAATCTCTATCATTTGTAGTTTGAAGCTTCATACAGCACTGCCTTCAAAACTCAATTTCAAGCCTGATGAGAAAATGGAGGAGTGTTTTCTGTGTCAGTGCCACTGACTTTCAGAAAAAACTTTAAAAAACAGTGTTATTTTCTTTTCATGGGGAAATGAATTTGTTTCCATTGGAAAAAGACAACCAGTAATCAAAAAAAAAGAGAATGCAATATCCTCTTAAGACTGTTAATTGAGTTCTCAAAAATATCACGACTGAAACAATATTAAATCAGAGACACATCACAGCTTACATATTACATAGGCACTGAAAAATAAACTATGTTTCATTTCAGCTTTTGCATGCTTTTTTCAGGTCATAAGATATTTTTAGCATAAAAATCTACAAGTAATGGAAAATTTAGGAAGCTCAGTGTTCCATTATGAAAAACTTAAAAAAAAAAAAAAGTCCCAAGAGACAATAGCCACAGATTTTAAAAAAGACACACAAAAACTGGTCTGAAAACAAGAATAACCTTTAATATTTACTGAGGCTGTCAAGCACTAGAACAGGTCGTCCACAGAGGCTGTAAAGTCTCCATCTGGGGAGATATAAAAAACTCAGCAGCAGAGTACTGGGCAACTTGCTCCAGCTGACCCTGTTTGAGCACAGTGAGATGGTTTAGATGATCTCTAGAGGTCACAGCTCTGTGACTTTTAAAGAAACATGAAGATAAATGATACTGTGTTTCACCATCTTGTATATTTCAATGTCATCCCTAAGCTCTGGAGGAGCCAAAGGTTCAGGAGAAAAACAGAATGAAACTTCAAAGCTAACCTGAGGTCTGGCGGATCTACATTCATTTCCAAACGAAGACTTTCTTCTGAAATAAGTTTGAAATACCCACTTTTCAAAGTGTAGTTCCTAGGAGTTATGCTAAGTGTTGCTACCTCAGCTAAGTATGCCACTACCTCCAGCCACCCTACTCCTCAACTTGCTCTGTCACAGGGAGCCTTGTCTGCCTGCCTTTGATAGCCTACAACCTGCCATTTTTCTCAATGGGTTTGAAGGTGTTGCTTTTGTTCTCAAAAAGCTCTGCTGCTCATCACAAAGATGAAACAGTGACTTCCAAAAACCTCAGATCACAAGGTAGTTTTATCTCTTCACAGCATCACACTAAAGAAAATAGCAAGCTTGCCTTGTTCCACAGACATCAATGAAAATATGATAATTTGTGGCTGTAACCCCAGGACTGCTTCCTTCGTTTCAGAGGTTTTGAGGTTCTAAAAAAACCAAACACCAAACTCCAAGGATGCAGACGCATCCTATTGTTTTCATCAAATAAACCCAGAGCATTTGCTCAAAAGCAATAAGGATATTAATAAACATCAAACATTCACATACCGCAGCCCTAGAACCATGACCAGAACACTAAAGAGAAGAGCCATGTACCACTGGTTTCTCTCTCCCTGCAAGCTTAGTTCAGCTCTATTTCCTGTTTCACCAGTGAAAAATCCCACCTAATCCTGTAGGATGCAACTTCTAAACAATGAGAAAGAGACAAACTGGAAGCAAGAAAAGAACAAGAATCAGCCATGAAACCTCAATGCTTCCCCCCCAAATCCACAAACAGGTTACACCTGTCTCCAGGAGCTGGGGCCTGGTTCATTTATAATGACTTTGTGTCATTTTTCATTCTCCAAATCAGATGTGATCTCAGAAAGACATAGGGAAAATAGAAACACAGGAAATGACTGGAGAAAGTGAGACAATCTACAACTCAACTGGGCTTCTGAAAACCTGCAGCCCATTTGAGAGGACACTGAGAGAACCCAAGACGTATGTTTGCATTGTGAGCAGCTCCTGGATGGCTTCTGACAGAAGGTGAAGGGTAAACACAGCAATATTTAGATAAAATTTTACTGCCCCATCACCATTCGATCACCTCGCCTCTCCACAGCTGCCCACTTCCTCTCCCTCATCCTAAGGCACAATACTCAATACAATGGGTATTGTGAGCTGCAACACAGCTCATGCAGAAAACTTTTCCATGCAGGAAAAATTAAATGCCTCCCTTTTTGTTCAGAAAGGGCACCTTCAGCAAGGGGAGATCCCATAATTAGCAGCTGCACATTTCACAGGTACAAACATCAGCTAAGCCACTGGAGGTGATTCCTCCACTTTACACACTTGAGCACAGGCAATATTCCCAAGCACCTGTGCCCCAGATTCATGCTCAGCCTTTTAGATCAAGCTGGCTTCTTTATTACATGAAACCACAGCCACTGGTACAAGACAAATAAATGGTAGGGGACACTATCCCTTCACTGCTGACACTGGGTGAGACTGGTTTTCATGACCATGACTAGCAAAATGAAGCAACAACACTGTGGTGTTTTTACTTCAATTAGATGGATGTTTCCCCACTTCCCAACCCCAAAACACGGACTTGATAAAAGATTAGGAGGGAATTATGGGTGTCCTTTTAAGCTCTCTCAGTTCCAAAGTCGAAAACCTACCCAACTAAGAATGGGGGAAGAGGGAGAGGGAATCTGTATGAAACATCTTGGTGTCTCAGAGTAAATGTGCTATAAACATACTATTATTTGACATCAACTTCAAAGGCTTTTTATTCTCATTCTAAATACAAGAACAACTGGATTTAGTACCTGTTTTGTTCTCCATCTCCTCAAATGTCTAATGATTTAATTTAAAATTATTCCCTTTGATGTCAGTCTTGTATTAACTTCTCCTTGAGGCAATTAGCTTCAGGAAAGTACAAACTGTTTGATTCCGTCTTACACTCTATGCAAGCCAAAAGCATGAAGGGATCAGAGAAAACTTGAAAAGCTCATAGAAATCATTGCTGCAGCTCTACCCCAGGCCCACTCCACTGCGCTGCTGCAGCTTCCCAGCAACACATGTTTAATCCAGATTTGCCCTCTATGACACCCCATTATAAACATGATTGGATTTTCCTTTTTAGACAACCCCTGCAAAATTCCTAACTTCCAAGAAGTCCTCCTTGCAATTCCAGTCCTAATTCTGATCAGCTGGACTTGCACCGAGCAATAGCAGCTGGTTCTGCTAAGACAAACATCTCATAAATATGTACTGGAACACATAACATCTCATAAATACAGACTGGACAGGCGGATATGAATCAGGTAGAAACAAACAGAAACTGGGAGAGCTAGAACATGAAAAAGCAAGCCCTCCCTCATCTCAGGTGCAGCTTACCCTGATCCCTGCTGAGCACATCTCTGAAGTACCAGTCTCCCAGGAACTGGCTGCCTCCCAGACCATCACACATCTCTAGAAGGGAAAACACCTGACAGACACTAATACTGTTATGTTTAGCTGTGATTCTCCCCAGCAGATCCCAGCTTTCTTTGGTGCTGACAAGGATATTTTTCAGTAGTACCAAAGGGATGGTAGGAGTAAGTTTCTGCATGTTCAGCAGCAGGTACATATTGCTGGTGCCACAGCCATAAACTTACACCTTCAGGAAACTAAAAGCTTTGACATTCACTCCTGTGGGCGAGGGGCAAAAAACCCCCAAAAGACCAACACTGTACAATCTCCAGATGCATTTTAGAGAAGAACTATACCTGGAATGGTTCTTCAGGTTTACAGTTAAATATCCTTTCTAAGTAATGAAATGGCCTGATCCAGATTCTGGGTTCAGCCAAACACCATCCAGGTGCCATAAGGTGTGTGTGTGGGAAGAGACAAGCCTCACATAGAGCACATTGTACCTCCACTGGAGCCAACAGGTAGAATGCAGCACTCTTTACACGTAGAGAGAGAGTGGTCCCAGGAAGGGATAAGGCCACAGGCAATAAAAACTGCATGTGAAATCTACTTAAAGGAGCTGTGAATGCATGATACAGCTGCTGGGCTTTGGAAATCACTGCATGCTGAGTTCTCTCAAAAGGCTGCAGCTGGGCAACAGGGAAAGTGCTGTAGAGACCCACATTGAACAGATGGAGAGTCCGGGGCCAGACAGGCTCTTACAGAGCACAGAGAAGCCCCCACCTTCTCCACAGCACCTGTGGGTGGCCATACAAAGAAAATTTTCCAGGGAGCAAAGTGGAAAACAGAGCAAGAGACCCAGAACGCAGGGAGCCTTCAACACTGCAGACAGAGTGGGAGGCTACTGAAAATAGCAGGGAACAGACATGCAGCTGGGTCACAAGGACAAAAGTAAGGCAGATTTCCTAGGACGCAGCCACAGAAGGCGACTGGGTAAAGTTTCTTGCAACATACAACGCTGCTAAGAATTTTAGACTTCAGAAGAAAAAAAAAGAGAAAAAAAGCAAAAAAAAAAAATGCAAGGAAAGAATTTGTGCTGAGGTGGAGGTGCTAAAACTGCTGGTATAGGGGAATTATTTTCAGATTAAAATAAAATAAGGGCTACCTGCCCCTGCTGATCTGCATTCTCCCTATTTCAAGAATTACCTTGTCCTGCTTTAGATGATACTACAACACTGCTTTCAACAGTCAAAGCTCTTCTAGTGTTTTCAAAAAATTTACTTTAAGGAAAGAAGCACAAACAAGATGCTTTCTCCCCTGCATGCTCTCACCACAGGAAAACAATGTCAACAGTGCAGAAATCCACAAGCTGGTGTTGCTGATGTTCTCCATGTGGGTTAAGGTCTGCCTAGTCATTTTCACACTTCTGGAAGTTTCTCCTCAAACCTACACTTTTCAGGTGCAGAAGTTTCCTCTGGAGTTGTTACCGTCTTGTGACTTATTTATTTTTTAAAATGTCCTCTGCTTACTGCACTCTTTTCACCACTGCAATACTTCATTTTAAAAACATTCAGTTGATTTGCCCAGCAGAGAGGGAATGGATTCTCCCCCATCCCAAGTCCTAGTATGAGAGCATCCCAGCCAAAGCTATGTACAGACTAATCAGTACACCCAAAACCAAACAAAGATAATGAGGAAGCTGAACATATAAACAAACACAAATCCTACAGGATTAAGAGTTTTAGGAATCAAAGACCATATTTCAAAAAGCCTTTTCATTCTAACTTCAGATACGTTTTTCCCCCATCTCTTCAAGTTCACATGTAAAAACATATTCCTACTCTCTTCACTTTCCATCACGTCTAAAGAATGCACAGGCCTGAGCAGCCATCAGACATTAGTCAAAGGATTAAAATTGTGCCAGTCAGAGAAAACAGCTATTTAAAGGCAATAGTTCGCAGTGGGTACAAAAGCAACCTCTACTTGGGTTCTTAAGGCTATGCAACTGAAGTTTTCAACTTACTCCACCTGCAGCAGGTCAGCTGAACTGGTGAGACTGTTAGTTCTATACACTGCCCAAGGGAACTGAAAAAAACCCCAAAAGGCAGAAAAACCCCAACCCGTTAACAGAAGATGTATTGTAACTACTACAAACTCAGGAGCAATAGGATACCAATTCTGGTTGCAACTATAAGATAGGTCTTAAAACTTAAGGAATAGGATTTAAATATTTTTTGAAACTGAAGAATCTAATTTGAGGGTTGCTTTCATCAATTCCATCACCAGAAATCTTAGCTCCTCCTCAAATATAAGAGGAACAGGAATTTATATTCTCCCTTGGCCTTTTCAAACAGTGAATTAAAGGCTAGTTTAAAAAGTGACTGAATAGAGCAGACAGGAATGTCTTGATAGCTGGTTTGGTTAAAAGCACAGGAAGATTCTGGGCTTTGTTGCAAATACCACACCCTCATTATTATGTCTGACACCCTTCTACCATTCTTATTTTGTGTCTGACAGCCTCACATGCACGGCCCAAGGCAGGCTTAATCTTCCCCACGTTTTCACTGTCAAAAAACAATGTCACTGCTCCAGTGGAGTGAAGTGATCCCAGCAGGATAGCAGGCAGTCTTAGATCTCTGCTAGCCAGGACCAATTGTGAACAGGGCTTTGCAGAAACAAAACTAAGTGCTAAATGAGGCCAGACAATGAAGCTGTACTCAAAGAAGAAACAGGAAATCAGGGAGAACTTCCACGTTCCCAGCAGCAAGTGGGTTTGTGAAGCCCTTCCTTTGTGGCACAGGCCATTTAATGGGGTCTGACTTGGCACTTACAGCAAACTTTTCAAGCACAGCTGTAGCTACATTTCTCCAAGACAGGTATTATTTGCACCTCAGCAATCCCATTGGAGAGGAGTAAAATATCTGCCTTGAACCATGATCCAGTTTATACAAGTTTCAGGCTCACAGTTGAGCACCTAATTCAACATTTGCATCAGGGCTTCTGTCACTACCAGCCACCTACGCTGCAGTCCTGCATCCTCTACAGCTTTCAAGTGGATACAATTTGTACCAAAGACGCAATACACTGTACAGCTGCAAACTGCATAATGTTTCCATCATTAAGTGTCACTTGTTTTCACATCTTAATTTGCATGCAACAGCCCGGAGTGAACCCTGGGTAGCATTAAGGCATCTCATTTAAACAGGAACAATTTAGTTTAGCTAATCAACCCTATTGTCCGGGCAAGCAAAAAGCTGAGCAACATGTACTGGTCTGGAAGGGAATCACTGGTAGCACACGTTAGACCTTGAGATCCTGAAGAACAAGTAGACAGAAGCCTTTTTTGTCATGAGGCTGTGCAGAGTGGAAGACACGATCCCACAGCAAGTAACTGCTACCTCAACAGTTTTTCTTTCGCTTACAGATGAATCACCAGCAAAGCTGGAGCCAATAAGCCTAAGTGGCAAAGGATGCCGTTGCTTGAGACAGAAGAGTGAATTTCAAATACAGAAGTACAAAACTCAGATGGAATTCCGTATGATTAATGACTGTGGGGTCAGGAATCATGAGAAATCTGTGGGGAAGATCTTAGTGGTTAGGGCTGTGTTTCAGTTTCACAGGAGGTTCCGACCCATGATGTGAAGTACTCTTATAATGATAGAGTGAGGCAGTAATTTGGTGGTTATGGGGAGGCTTGACAATATTGGGGGAGAATTCTGACATACAACAGGTGTAGCTTGTAGGGACACACTGAAAAGGAGTTTCAGGTAGTGCTGACTTCTTTTTAAGGATTATCTCATGGTGAATTATATTCTTTGTTTCAAAGCTAACAAATATTTGAGTGTAGTAGTCTGTCCTGAATGACCCATCCCATCTCTTGGGCTCTTATGATCACATCTTTCTGTTTACTAAGATGTTCCACCTCCCTCCATTATTCCTTGCAAACTTTTCCACAGCACCAGGGATAGAACAACCTCATCAGTACAAAAGGTGCTGATTAATGCAAAAAATAGCAATAAAAAAAAAAGATAATGCATCTGTTTAACTGTCTAAATTGTAAGTTGAAGAAAAGGATCACTATATTAAAAAAATAATCACAGGAGTACATAAAATAAGTTGAAGAAAAGGATTGCTATATTAAAAAAATAATCACAGGAGTACATAAAAGGGTTTATAAAGAGAGACATTTCCTCTAACCTTCAACAACTCAAGAATTGCTTTGCCAAAAAAAAAACCAAAAAAAAAAAAAACAAACCAAAACTTTATGCAACCCAACTTACCCCAATTTGAAAGAGTTCCCCAGCACCTTCACAGTCATTGGATGTAATTATGGGGGTATGAATATGCACATATCCATTATCCTGGAAAAGACAGAACAGCAAAGTTAACGAGGTAAAGATATTGAACATCACCCTCAAGGATGACATCAACCAGCACACGTAACTTGGCCATTAGCCCCCAACCAGGACAGCACATGTAGTCTTTTGGGCAGCTTCTGCCTTACAGGGACAGATGACAAACTAAATGCCAGCACGATTTACAAAGCAGTGTTTACTACCTGTGTGTTTTCCTCCAGGCTTCATAACCCAAAGAGATTTAGGTCATTACTATGAGTTTTTTTGCAATGGCCTGTTTCCACACCATTCTCCTTTCTTCTCACTTCCCCCAGCATTTTTATATTTTTGGGCAGTTTCAATCAAATTCACCCCTATGACCTCAACACCTTGTTTCTTTCAGCTTTTTGGAAGGCAGTGGTTAGGCAAAGGACACTCTTCATGTGCTGCATTAAAATAAGCAATCAAATGTGTTAGATGACAAAAATCACACACAGGATGAAAGAGACACCTTAAAAACACCCAAACACCAATAAAGTGTCAGTCCTACCTCATATCTTCTAAGATACTGAAGTCAAGCTGATTTTAAGAGACAGGGTATACCCTGGCTTGGTCATGTTCTAGGTACCTGCAGAATTACACATTCATGTAATAGTTCATAAATCCAGCAGAGGCCTCCAAAACAAGGAAGGCTGAATGAAGAAAGAGCCCCTGTTCTCTGGATTTCTCTGCAGTGCAGCCATAGGCTTTTAAAACAGCTGCAACCCAATATTCAGTGGATGGATACATCTTAGCTTCACAGCTTTTACCAGAATAATACAATTCAGTCAGTCACATGAGAAGTCCTGGTCCTTACCACCAGCTAGTTAAGGGGCTAGGAAGACAGGAATAGTATTTAGTGCCCACTCTCAGAATCAAACTAAAATTAATTTGGAATGAAAAGCTCATATGGACATGCAATGCCTTTTGTGGCAATACAATAACACAACCAAGAGGGAGCAAAGTCCCTGCAGTCAGCTCTAGGCTACCTTGGTTACAGGTGCAAAGACCTCAGCTCCTCACTGGGATCCAGTTACTGCAAAGAAAGAAGTTTTGGATCCAGAACAACTTGCTTTGCCTGGGGGAGGAAGTTTCAGTCTACCAGCACAAAATGTGGGCCTGTGACACAGTTCCCTGCATATTCAGACCCCTGTTGGTTACACGGCCTCCCAGCTCTACAGGAGATGTTTGAAAAAGGCCTAAATTCCTCATACAGTGCTAGCAGATGCTGTAAAGAAGCACATTTCACACAGAAGATTCCTTACATGCTTTGGAAAGTAATGCAAACTGCACAGATCTGAAATAAAAGAATCCCCTAAAAACCTCTGGGATAATTCCCCTTATAAAAGCTTCTAAAATAATTCACGTTGCATTACTGGCCCTCACAAACCTGGAACTTAATGTGCAGAGTGGAAGTTGCCATACACAGTGCAACTATCTTACTGTGCCTAGGAACAATGCTCCTATCCTGCATGGACCACAGTTCTCAGGAGAAGATTTAAAGAGGACATTTTAGCTTTCAACATCCAAACCAAAGGCACTTGGCAGTAGTCATTCATTCCTGGAAATGAATAGGCTAAAAAAGAGATGCTTTTAAAGTTACAGAGAGTCTCAGTAATTTTGAGTGTGTATTCAAACAGCTCCACTTATTTTCTTCCACTATTAAGCTCCTTACAGCTCTGCAGAGTGAAAACGCTCATATTGTTCTTTGTAGCTATGGTATGTTCTGACATCGTCACATTGGAAATTGCAATATTCTTGGGATGATGCAGGTAGCAATTTTAGAAGACTTCCTTCCATTAGAAATGGAGCAAACAGATATAGTACAGACATTCCTGGTGCTAGGAAAGTTCTCACATAAGCATGTGTAAATATCAAGTCTGGGACCAAATCTTCCCTATTCCTTTAAAAATAACTTTAGTGTAGCTGCTGCTGCTAAATTGATGATACATTCTATTTTATAATAGAGCTCTGCTCTTGAGCATTGTAAACAGGAAGGTATGTCAGAGCCTGAGCTGGAGTTGATTTGGAGAAGCAAAGCCTGAATAAGACTTTTTTTCTATCTTGGCTGCCTTCGGTGCCCAGGTTTGGAAGCACATATCGTTGTAGGCAATGCCATCTAGTGGCTTGACACCGGCACAGACTGATTCCCAACAGAGCCAGCTTCTGCCTTAGGAGCAGGCACAATCCTGAAACCAGCACCTTTACCTGACGTGGGATTTCTATTAAGCTCTTAAAAAAACCAAAAAACACCCCCCACCCCAAAAAAACCCACAGAAGTCATCCAAATGCCATGCAATTCCACAGACACTTCTTAGAGCAAGCAAGCCTTCTTTGCCACTGCAGGCAACAAAGACCAGCAAACCTGGGACCAGAAATTCATCTTTACATTTCTAACCTCTTCCTTGGGCCACACTAATTATTACATATGAATTTTGTCATCAGAGTGCTCTGATGATTCTATTCAAACTAAAGCCAGCTTATCTGAACTAAAACATGTTTATTTCCAGGAATAGCTTTAAAAAAAGGGCTCAGGTGTGCTAGAAGACTTGTTACCTTTCTTTATCTACTCACACAAAGAATCACATGGCCTCTATGTGATCTGGCATCAGAGCCAATTCCCTGCCCCCCTGCCTGCCCAAAGCCTGTGCTGTGCCCACAGCTTGAGTGACACATTCAGAAAACACAGGTGGCTCCCACCCATCAGTTTGAAATGCGTCAGAACAGGAGTCTCCTAATGTCAGCCAACAGCATCCACACAGATTTGTACTGCACTAAGAGAAAGGCAAGAACTGAGAATAACAAGAAGCTCTGAGTCAGTTTGTCTGTGTTCCTGTATCACAGATTTTTCCATGTGGGAGGAGGTTTCTGTCCAAGGACCGTAAGGTCACTGCAGAGGATAGGTTAAACAAGTCCACATTATGTTGTGTTCCACAGACCACACGCTTGCAGGCAATTATATTGCAACACTGTGAAAGGGATAAATAACAGGAAATGGGTGGAAAGACACTGACAGGCCACAGATGCGCTAACCTGATCATAAGCAACAGTCTGGCCAAGGCCCAGGCCTGGAAAGAAAACCACTGTGTCCAAAATCCATACCATGCAGGCAAGATGTCACACTCCTTCCCTCCTAAGCTGCTCCCATAAAGCCAGCCTGGGTGGAGTGCTCTACACGTCAGGCTCAGTACAGAAGGGAGTACCTGGAAGAAGGAGTGGATGCCCGCAGTGGCTTCGCTGCGGATTCGCAGGAGGGCGCCCAGCGTGTTGCTCCTGCAGCGCAGGTGAGGGAACTGTCGGACATACTCCAGAGGGTGCCTCTCCTTCATCTTCAGGGGAAACGACTGAAAACAGCAGGGAAATCAAAATAAGGGGATGAGAACTTGGGAGTCAATGCAGTTTTATTGCTGTTCACAGAACACCATCTCTCCCTACTAAAACTCAATCACAATTACAGACCACAGAAGAACTAGATGCTTTTGCCTCTCTTTTCTGGTTATTTTGTGTATTTTATAATGCTTACTGCAGAGCAAGAGCCATGAACACAAGAGGAGGTATTAGCACTCTAAAATGCTCCACCTTCTGGATGCTGAGCCCCCCTAAAACCTAGCTGTTCACCTCACTGCTGCAACAACAAGCTGGTTCTGAACGTGCCTGTGGTAGATACGGTTCTTCCAGCTGCACAACCTGGAGTGTCTTGCCAGTTCCGCTGTTTCTCCAATTCATATCCGAGCCAAACTTACCAGGTAAGCCACCTGCACAATTAAGTGCTTCAGGGTGGGACAAAGGCAAACTCTTAACTCTCAGCCTGAGCAAATTTTCCATGGAGAAATGGCTCTGTCCCAGAAACAAGCTTTCATGGTGATCCCATGTTTCTCCTTTGATGCAACCTACAGACACTGCTGACAAATCAAAGTCTGCAGGACCACTCAGACTGAAAGAAAATACAGTTTCAAGTATGCTTTGCTGGATACTTGGACCTTTAAAACCTGATTTCCAGCAGTCCCACCCCTCTTGCTATAGTGACATACCCAAATATCACAAGGTCCCACTACACGAATGGTTTCAGCTTGCAGCTCCATGTTTTGCATCCTATGAGGGCTTTTGACAAGCTTCCCTTGAACTTCCACTGCACTTCCAAAAGTCAGGTCTCTAAGAAACCAAGAAAAAAAACCAGCTTAACTAGGTGCTGATACAACAACATTCAGAAGAGACATTCTTGTTAATTTAGCTGGACCACTTGAGATCACAAGAGATGCTGTAGCCATAGAACTTAACTGATGAAATGAAAAATTATTAAGTGCAGAGGTGGGAATGTGAAGAGATTCAAAAAGCTATAGAAGAATTTAGGACAAGGCAGGAATGTTGAACAAGTGGGGAGAAAAGTGACAGGTTTCTATTAGAAGGGGTTCTTGGTGGGGACAAACACAGTATATAGTAAAAAATTATTTTTAAAATCTTTAAAAAACCAAGTCACACACAGAAGTTTCCTGGATCATCCCAATACTCCCAACCCTAGCCCAGTAAGCAACTGAGAGTAACAAACAAAAATTAAGCAATAAAACAAGTGCATTATTTTACAATAGAACAGATGTGCCTATCCAGGGGCTATGCCTGGTGTGCCAGCCCTCCAGTCGTTACAGAAGAGCAACAGCACCCTCCAGAACCTGGGGGACAGTTATCCCTGGCTACCTCATGCCATTTCCAAGCAATTCCAACAGCAGACAAGAATGCCTACACTGCTGCAGCTACTAAGAAAATTGGGTCCAAACTGATCTCATAGGATTCATCAACTGATCCACAAGGCCTCAGCAAAGTGGAGACAAAGTAGTCTGACATTCTCCCTCCTAAAAGTGCATCTAGAGACCACAGACTGCAGTAGTGTTTTTCCTGTGGTCAGGTGCCAGAGGCTGGCAAGTCCCTGGCACAGGAAAAGAGGCCTGGGCAGACCCCTCCAAGCACTGCTCAACACATATATTTCTCCAGTTATTTCAAATGGACCCACCTCTTTTCCAGGCTGGGATCAGCAACCACCTGGAGGCTTTCCAGAGAACTCCCATCATTTATGTGCAGGAACAAAACTTCCTTCTGGGATCGGACAGAGCGGACCCAGCCCTAGAGGAAAAAGAAAAAGAGATTTTGTTATTTCTTGGCAGGGATGCTGTGAACTCATGCTCTTCTTCCAGCTGAGCTGGACACACCACTTCAGGCCAATTTCAGCTTCTTACTGAAATCAAAGTAACTGTTTCTTTAGGGGCAAAAAAATAATGATAATAAAAAACAAAAAGAGAAAAAAAGTCAGTGTCAGTTTTTCTTCTGACTTCAAAGCAGAGAGAAACAAATCCTCAGGCAGAGACATCCATCTGAGGCAGAGTTTCTTCCTGAGAACAGCAAGGATTAATAAGATGTACCTGCATCTTTGCGGAGCTGAGAATAGAGAGCAACAAAGTGCTCTGAAGATGTAATGTGTTTTGGCAAAGAACATATTCTAATCAGGGATACCCTTTCCAAACACTTCTTACTAAAACAGGAGAGACCAGTAATGCACCTTTCTTCATTACAACACACTCAAGATGGTTCTGATGGTTTTTAGCATCAGTTTTGTTGTATCCCTATAGAACGGTTACAACCTTTCAAATGTGTTCACTAACTAAACTGCTGGACTGCTAAAACAACGATGCAGCCAACAGATTCACATGAAAAGCTACATATTCATGCAAAACAAAAATAAAAATTATTGCATTAGATGTTTCTCCTTTCATCTTAAAATCAAGACTGCTTCACTGCGCCCATGGGAAAAAAAAAAAAAGATATTAAGAAAAAAAATTAGAAATACTTTGTCCAGTTTCATGAAAACAATTAAACTAGTAATACCCAAATTCTTTGTAACAGCAAAACAGTAGAACTGACTGTGTACAGCTCAGGCTAATGTCTTAATTTGTGGTTTTTTATGACCTATAAATTTTATTTTCTTTTTAAGGGAAATATTAAGTCAGTACCAAGGCAGTAAGTAACAGTAAGAGTGATGCCATGAAGATTTATGCCTTTTCTTTTATACCCCTGTTATACCTTTTTACAACTTCTGTATTCCTAGTGCTTTTTGCCTACATTCTTGGACTTGTTTGTCAAGCTAAGAGACTAAACATTTTAGAAGCTTCGTAGCTAGGGATCAGTGTGCCCCAGACCCCAAGGTCC
>NW_008238359.1:2218771-2221108 GCF_000691975.1 Corvus brachyrhynchos
ACCCAGGGTTGGGGGGGGGGGAAGAGGAGGAGAGACACAGAGACACAGGGAAAGACTCGGTGGGGTACATCTTGATGCATATGACTTGGACGTGTGCACCTAAGGATCCTTAAAAATAAATACCAAGGTGAAATCCCTTTTCCCCTTCTAACCGTGTATGCCTCTTGATTTTAAGACCAGGAAAAGGCATCAAGAGCATCCAAAATATAACTCCCATAGTTGCTCCTCTGCTCACCAGAGTTGAGAAAAAGCTGGCCTTCAAAGCAAAATTATCTGCTGGGGGCCTTCAAGCTCATCTTCTAACAATACTGTAGAGAACAACCAAAACCAGTGCTGATTAAACAACCAAACTACCTCTTTTCCAACCAGTTTCATCTTTTTCTTAACTGGAAGGGACCAAATAGTCCCAATGACTTCAAACTGTGCTTTAGGGGCTTTATACCAGACAAACCAATGCAAATCCATCTACTTCTGTCACCTAGACAGAACAAACCAAGAATTAAACAGCACCAGAAGAAAAGCATGTTATAGTTTCAAGAATGACTACTAACACAGGCAAAGCATTACACAGGCTTGTATAACATGCTTTCCATGTTTGATGTAAGAACCATGGAAGATCTTAAAGACATGAACCTAGTGAGTCAGACAGGGTAAACCCCTGCAGAGTGTTCCACCCGAACTGGTGCAAGAAACAAGATTATCTGGGCATCCTCGAATTTGTATGGTTAAAGTAAAAAACATTTCATACAGTAACATGCCTGAAGCTGTTGTGCTTATCCTCTGCATTCCAGCAAATCCCCAGAACACACCATGTATGTTATACTGGATGCACGTTTAACGTATAACGGCAGATGTTTTCCTCTGTTTCCTTCTCCACAAACGCTCCTTTACCAAAACACACACAAAAAAAGAAACAAAGAAACATTCTCAAGAGCTTTTTTTGCCACCTTCTCAAGCTGTTCTGGGATCTATTAAATAATTGCATCCTGCAATAGGAAGTAAGAGCATACCCACAGGTCTGTACTGGAGCAGCAGAGGCTGCGGCAGCAATGTTTTAACCACTTCACACCTTACCAGAATGAATGTGCAATGAAAGTGACAATTTTGACTCTGATTAGACTGCACATTCCAACAACCTGGCCATAATAAGGTTGCATTCAAGCCAGACCAGATTCCTAGCCCAGTTTAATACAAACCCCCCACATTTTGCCAGCACAGGGGAAAAGCAAAGCAGCAAGGGTCTGGAGGGTAGGGAAGGGGGAAGAATGGCAGTACTGAAAATTTTAGCATCAGTTTATTCTAGGTTGCATTATTCATCAAACTACATCTGAAAAGAACCTACACTGGAAAAGCTTCTTCCTGCCCTATTAGGCTTCACCTATGTGCAAGCAAGAATACCAGTGTGCTACAAACTGGTTTTTGGGCCAGTAGAATCACAGAAAGGCTTGAATAGGAAGGGACCTTGAAGGTTATACAGTTCTAACCCCACTGCCATGGGCAGGGACACCTTCCACACCACCAGGTTGCTTCAAGCCCCATCCTGGCCTTAAACACTTGCAGGGATGGGGCAGCTACATCTTCTCTAGGCAACCTGTGCCAGTGCCCCACCCCCTCACAGTACGAAACTTCTTTCTTACAAATCTAAATCTATCCTCTTTCAGTTTTGTTTAAAACTGTTACCAAGTACCCCAGTCCTTTTGACATTCATCCAGAAATACTGACAACTGCACAGTTCTGCATTGAAGCAGGGACTCTGTGCGTGCAACCACTGCTCTGCCAGTTGGAAGCACCAGAAAACAGGGGAACGCACAATCCTATGGCAAGGCAAAGCGCTCCATAGCTAAAATGCCCATTAACCCCTGGCTACCTTGGTTCACAACAGGAGCCGAATACAAACGGCAGTGGAAGTGTTATCGATGGCTCTACTGACACTGCTCTAAACCTGGACGTACGTGGCACAAGACCAATGAAAAAGCTTTAAAAACAACAGAACAGAGGCAATGGCTGGCTCTCCGGAATAGAACAGGTGATAAAGCCAACACTGCGGAGAGCACGTTCAGTACAACCCATCACAGTGACAACGCTCCTCTCCACGTGCCGAGCGACTCCAAAGCTTCGTTGGCTCCGACAACAGCGAACTGAGCACGTACAGCGAGAGAACACACGGAGAGGCTCTGCACGACTGCAGAGCAGATCTGGGAGTTCAGCAAAACGCTCTGCAGGGCTCCCCCACTTCCCTCCCAAGCACGGGCGTGGGCCGCGCCCCTCCGGGCCATCCCATCGGCTCAGGCTCCGGACCGGGCACACTCCGGGCACACACCTGCACTCTGACCGCGT
>NW_008238359.1:2221360-2306426 GCF_000691975.1 Corvus brachyrhynchos
GCAGGCGCCCCGGGGAAATGGAGTTCCTCGTAGGGGATATCGGCTGCCAGCGGGACACGTGGGGATGGGATCCCCACGAATGGGGAGGAGGATCTTCCATGGCTGCGAGAGGGATCCCGTGTTGGGAGACAAGGATTCCCCGTGGCGGGGGGAGGGCTCCTGCTGCCCTCCGGGACCACCTCAGCGGTAGCGCGGTCTGGGGATGGCGTACGGTGGTTCTCAGGGACGTTCAGCCACTGTCCCGTCCTCCTGGGCTTCTCTCACGGACCGTAACCCTTCGACATTCCCCGCTTTTCCTGATAAGGGGTGCAGGACTCGGGTCTGCTCTGCAGGCCTTGCTGACGAATAAAGCTTTTCTCCTGTCTCTCTTTCAGGCTTACGTCCCTCTGTCCTGCCAGCTCCTCTGCCTGGCAGGGGGGCAGCAGCCATCAGGGTCTCCAGCCCTGCAGGGAATGATTTGGCAATACTGATGGGCTGAAAATTGGACATGACCCAGCAATGTGCACTTGTAGCCCAAAAAGCCAATTCTATCCTGGGCTGCATCCAAAGCAATGGGCCCAGCAGGGTGAGGGAGGGGATTCTGCCCCTCTGTTCTTGTGAGACCCCACCCGGAGCACCCAGCTCTGGGGTCCTCAGCACTGGAAACATGGACCTACTGGAGTGAGTACAGAGGAGGCCACAAAGATGATCAGAGAGCTGGAGCACCTTTGCTGTGGAGACGGGCTGAGACAGTTGGGGCTGCTCAGCCTGGAGAAAAGAAGGCTTCTTCCTTACTGCAGCCTTTCCAGACTTTAGGAGGGCTTATAAGAAACACAGAGAAACCTTTAGTGCAAAGATAAGGGACAATGGTTTTAAAATGAAAGAGTGCAGATTTAGGTTGCACATGAGGAAGAAATCCTCTACTGTGAGGGTGGTGAGGCTCTGGCTGAAGCTGCCCAGACAAGCTGTGGCTGCCTCAACTTTAGAAGTGTTCAAGGACAGGTTGGGTGGGGCTTGGAGCAACCTGGTCTAATGGAAGGGTCTCCTGCCCATGGCAGGAACATTGAAATGAGAGGATATTTAAATGTCCCTTCCCAAACCCCAAACATTCTGTGATTCTATGTGTAAAGTCAGTGCTGCTTCCCCATACACCCTAGTCTTTGCTGCTCTACTTGCCCGGTTCGTGCCTGTCCCTCTTCTGCAGCATCACTGCAGGAAGGCAACAGCTGAACATGCCTGCTGTGCTTGTGGTCAGAGGTTGCCTCATTTCTGTGCTTTGATCATTGGAGCACTGTGGGTGACACAAGAGACAGCAGCAGTGGGATGCCCCAGGGCCAGGAAGTGCTGGGAGGCAGCTTTGGTAGTGACACTGCTTGTAGGGAGACAAATCCCTACCTTGCTGTAAAGTCCCAGGTAAGAAAGGAATTGCTGGCCAGAGACCGCATGTAAAAGAAACAAGCTGGGCTCATGGGAAAGAGAGAGGAAAGCTTTGTAGACGCCTGGTTTCGACTTTCCCAAGTGATTCTTTTTATCTGTGCATGAAAAGCTTCTTGTTCTCAAAGTCCAATGCTGCTTGCCAGGGCCTTCCTTCACCTCTGCTTTCGCTCCAAGTAAGCTGATGTCCTCACCCCCGGCTCAGTCTTGACCTGAGCTCTGACCTGCCTTGAAATGCCATCCTTAGGAATTAGAGCTGCAGGGCAGGGGCACAGACATAACCAGGTGGACGAGAAAGACACTGAGAGGTAGGACAGGAGCCCTCAGGGGTGGGTAGAGGGAGGGATAGAAGCACATCCTCAGGCAGTGAGGACAGCTTGTCCAGAATCTGTCCTCTGTGCCACTGCACGGAATTGAGCAGACTGCCTGGACATGCACAGGTTACTGCCTCAGTGCTGGGTGGAAACACTGGGGCATGCATGTCTTGGTGCTCCTGAGTGAGCAAAATTAGTTTTATTTTAATGCCAATCACCATCCCCTCCTGTGAGGGCCAGCATTGGGCTTTGCTGTATGTTGGTACACTACTGTGGTGTGGTTTCTTAGAGAATCACAGTGCAGAAAGGAGCTGGTACTGCTGCAGCGTCAGGCAGAGATACAGGATGTAAACTGGTGGGACATTAGGGCTCTGTCATTCAGGGAACTCCTGGCTAAATGTGAGAATTAAACGTGTATGTAATGACTGCTCAGCACATGTTACGTGTTCTCTGTGCCTGGTCACAGATGGTGCATTTATTACTGCTCTCAGCTATAGGTTTTTTCTCCTGTTCTGCCATACTGCCCAGAGTATTTTTTCCAGGGTTATTTGACTCATAAAACCCTCTCCAGGCCAGATAAACAATTAATTTAAGGAAGAATTGGAGGGTAGCACCAGTGACAGTGACTAAACACACCAGGAAAGGGGTAAGGTCCTTCCCCCCAGACCCATCTGCTCCAGGACCACCCGTGGGTAATTGAAGGCAAGGGCATAACACAGGAAAGTCTGGCCTCACATATTTTTGGACTGGACTTGAACTTTTCCCATCCAGCTGAATATCCTTCTTTATAAAGACCAAATGGTATCACTACACTTTTGGGGGGAGTGGAGGTGAGACCGTAGTCAAATCTTCTGTTCCTACTGTCATAAGTGGTGGGGCAGCCACTTTATCTGTAAATGAGGGATATCAAGAGTAACAAAGAGAGGGATTACAAAGGCTGTGGGTCTTGTGCAAGGGTGGAACAGAACTATGACACCTTAGCATCACTCTGTCTTCCACCTCTTGCAGTGATGAGGGTCACCCAACCTTCACCTGGTAAACTATCCCCCCCCAGTCTTCCTGCCCACAGGAATCTCTTAGCCATGCATCTCATGGTATAGCTCATAGAAATCCCTTAGCCACACATCTCACAGCATAATCTCAGGGTTGTAGGCCTCAGTTCCTATAGCTGCCCATCTTCTTTTCACTGCTGGATGCTGTCCTCACTGGCCAGCAGTTTGGCAACATCAGAACCATGAACTATAGCCCCAGGGATGCACCCAGATCTCAGGTTCTTTGAGTAGGTCCATATGGGTCGATGCAGTGCTGAAGCTAACTCACAGCACTGTTCCTCTCTGGTACATAAACTGGCTGTTCTGGAGATGTTTCAGGTGTCAGCAAAGACATGACTGTGTCTGAATGTAGGTTTTGTTTCTTTCCATGGAGAGCAAAGCCCTTCTAAAAGCTCTCCAGAGAGCACCGGTGCTCTTTGTGGATCAGAGTAGTCATGTCAGTCTGGACTGGCAACCAGGATGCTGGTTGTCAGGGTGCCTGCAGGGAGGGAGGTTTAAAAGGATGGTGAGAAATAATGGTTCTTCTGTACTTCCATCTGGGTTTAGGAGATATGAAATGTTCGCAGTAGATATTTCTAGTCGAAGCAGAGTTTGTCTTCTAACATGGTCCTTCACTGAGGGAAGAAAGAAAGAGGATTGAAGGCGGATGTGGCTGGGAGATGTGTAATGTGAGGTCATATTGAAGACAGTGCATTTGGAACAAAGGATGCAATGACAAATGGTTTGAAGGAGTAATCTTTATGATACCCATTCGTCCTGTTGCCAGGAGTGATTCCTGAGGAGGACTGGCCAGCACTCTTCATCTCTCTCTTTTTCAGTTAAACAGCAAAAATTTCTCCCAGGGAAACAGCTGTGGGGCTATCTCAGCTAGCTGGTTTCTTCTGCAACAAGGTTTTATCCTTCTGAAGCGAAGATCACATGCTTCAAAAATGAGCAGGAGGAGATGGACAAAGTTGTGTATGAGGACCAGATCCTGGTCATTTTGGAAATCACGCCATCACCATGGCCCAGGGTAAGTGACTGGAAATGGGGAGATGAAAAAGTGTTGGGAAGAGCTGTTCTTAGCTCTATGGGAATAGCAGGAAATCAGAAGAGATATTTTGAGGGGAAGCAATGTCTGTGCCCAGGCCTTTACTCTCTGAACTCTTCTTTCAATAGAAACATGCTCTGGATCTACTGTGAGCAAAAAGGTGACTTGAATGTTGGGCTTGGTGCTGGTTTAGTTCGTGGCGGTACGATCAGAAGAAAAAAAAGTGAATTATTCATGAGCTAAGTAGAAACCCATTCTTAATGGGGCTGCAGAGAGTTATTTTAAAGCCTGTAAGGCTTCACTAGAATTTAGATTTACCATGATAATTTCCTTGGGCTCCCAGCATTCAAGTGGGTTTTATATGGTCTAATCCAATATCTGCAGAAGCCAGTGACAGCTTTTAATTTATTTTAATTGTTGTTAGATTGGGCTTTCACTGGTGAGAAGTCATATTAGAACTATCAGCTGCTAAAAGGTCAGCCCAGTTCTCTGAGACAGAGTCCTTGGCTGTGGTTTCTTATGAGTATCAAATTAGCTACTTCATTCCCAAATGTCTCCACATTGCTTTGATGCAGACATATTTTGTAGACTCTGGAAGCAAATACATTCATACTTATTTTTGGAAGGATTAAATACCTTTCTTTTACAACTGCACAGAGGAAAAAAGAGAGACAATATCTTCCAAAAAGCTGTATTCTTGTTCTCAAAATGTAGGTCTGCTGAGTAACAGTACCTTATTGCAGCCTTTGCTCTCTGCTTTCTAATACTTTATAATTATTAGAGTCGCAAACAAGTACTGGGTAAGTCATTGTTCAGGGATATCATTCCTGGTGCAATGAGGAATATCCCTCAGCTTAATCCTGTCCTGTTAGTTTTTTCCTTAGCAAACTCCCTTAAGCAAGCCACATCTAATGTAGCCCTTTTCTCCTATTAATTCTCAGCCTATGGGTTTAGGTCTCCAGCATCAGGAGAACCTGAATTCCCTGCCCACCAACACAGCTGTTAATAACTAGGGAAAAAAAGGGTTGGTGCTAAAAATGCTGAAAACCACTTTGTTGGACCCAAAGTTCCCAGAGAACTATGATGAAAACAGCATACAGATTTCACTCCATAGGTGTCAGTTTTCCGGCCTGCCCAGAGCCTGAGCTCATTGCACCTGTGTTGTTCAGAGCCACACATTAGCCAAGGGATAAATGCTTTAGGTAAGTCTCCAAGGTGATCTCAGAAACTGGATTCCTCTGCCATAAATAAATCCTTTACAAGACCAGCTTCTGGCAGTGCTGCCATGGGCTCTCTGAAGGACACCTGACCCCACAGACCTTAGCAGCTTTCTGCAGTGAAGTAGCGTGGGTTGTTGGGATGAACATGGAAATCACAGGGTGATCATTCAGTGTGGTGAATATGAGAGACCGCAAACAGGAGCCTGGAGGAGCCTTTCCTGTCCCTCAGCATAACTGGCACAGTGACTGGCAATGCTCCAAAGCCTGAGTGAGAAGTTCCTCCACCCATTCCTGCCCTTTCTTCCTGCAGGGCTGCCCTGCTTGTCTACTGCAGCCGCAGAGGAAGTTGACATGAAAAGGGACACACTGCAGGGTGACTTAGGTCCGCAGCAAACCTCTGAATCTGTGTGTGTCTCTCAGAGTTAAGAGAAACTGTTGCTCCCTGCTTTTTTTCCAGCACTATTCCTTTCCTACTAACTGTTGTCCATGTTAGCAGGGTGCTGCCTCGTTCCCTCTCAGAACTGTGAATTTGCAAATTGGCAGACTTGCAAGTTCAAGGGTAGTCTCAGGGACTGATGCTGGGTCACTGAGGCTTGAATGGAGGCTCTACTCCTGCATTAAGCAGCAAGAGGAAAGCTACAGCTCCCAGCCCTGCATGCACCTGGAGAGAGAGAAGAGAGGAGTACATAGTAGCGTTTCTAAGGAATGTTTTGTACTTTGAACGATTTATCTAAGGGTCTGAAAGGATTTAATAACTGTGAACTAATTAAACGTACTAATTAACCCAGTGTTTAATCTCAGCTCTTCATTAGCTTTCTGTGCTGCTGAAGCAGAGACATAGTCCCATATATCATGACATGCAGCCATTTAGCTTAATTGTGATTCCTCTGCACATGGTGCAGGCACTGAGCCGCTAAGGTGATGAGAGGAACACAAAAAACCCACGTACAGGAGAAAATTAGAGGGGCGAAGCAGCCCTGTGTGACTAACAACCTTGAGATTATTTCCATGAAGAGGATATTGACAGCCTAATTCGTTTCCCCTCCCCATTATCACTGGTTTGTTCTCATTGATGCCGCTGTTTTGCTAAGGGAGATGGAAACAATCTGCTTCTGGGCACATGATGACAAAATAGCCAGGTTGTTCCTTTGTCCCATCTTTGTCACTATGGCTCCAAGCTGCTCTGCTGCAACCAGGAGGAGGACACTGCTCACTTTCACGTCTCATCATACTTCCCCGTGTACTTGCCTTTCCACACTGGTGCTACTGGTACTATTTTTGTGTAGAACCCACAGAACCAACTCTCAGATCTCCATGAGCTGTTTTCTCAGTGCCACAGAAGAAGGGACATCTGAAATGAGTGCCCAGAGCCAGCTCAATCCAGAAGTAGATCAGGAGCAATGTGACTTTCTTGCTTCCAGGGCTAAATAATCCCTCCTGATTCTGGAGCTATGGGAGACCCTGGAGCAGGCTGGTGGATATGGTGGACCCAGGAGGCGTGTGCTCCACTGCAGAAACAGAGACAGAGGACTCAGAAGATTGAAAATCCTCATTCTTGTGAGGGCCATCATCCCAAAACACACTCCTTGTGGATGCAGTATTCACTGGGGGACATCTGAAATCCTATTATTGCTTGTTCTCACAGCTGGCCTGAAAACTATGCCTGCCTGGGAAGATACCATGAGCCCCAGACTGCCCAATCAAGGGCAGAATAATTTCCCCAACAGCACTGTTTAAACCAGCAGCTTCAGTTTGTTCCCAGCTGTAACTCCATCTCCACGCTGTTTACTTATTACTACTCACATAAATGTGGGATAGAGTTGAGCTTCTTTCAGCTTGGGGTCACGATTCCTTTAGGAGCTACTAGTTTAAAAGTGTCTGGAAATGAGTCTGTGTGAGCAAAGGGTCACTAAATTAGCTGAGGAAACAGGCTGCAGTGGGGGAATGCGGCAGTCACCTTCCTTGGAAATCACCAAGGGAAATCCAGGCACAAATCCATATCAGGGATGTCTTAGGAGAATGAATCAGACCTGCCAGGATATGAGGAGAGGGAGGAGATGACCCACTGGGGACTTTTACTCTGAACAGAACAACTAAATGATTTTATGAGACCAACAATCCCCCAGTGTCTCCTTGTGCAGCCCTATGCAGCCAGCGGAGGAAATTGGTAACTGTACCCAGCAAGCCTGTTTTTAATTAACAAATAATTATCTACAAATTGCTGTAATTATTGCCTTGGATTCCAGAGGACAGGGACGTTAGCGCGAGATGAGCACAGTTTCCTTGCGAGTGAAATATTTTCCCTGCCTTATCTACAGAGCCCTGCTGCTGTGAGGTTTGGGGACTCGGCAGCGCTTTCCTTTGGAGAAAGTGATAAAACAGCTCAGGCTGCCTGGAAGGGGAAGCATGCTGGAAAAGGCACTGGAGGAAGGGCAGTTTCTTAAATTTATCAGGTTGTCTGCCCTCATGCTGGAGTAGTTTGGGGGATGCCAATTAAGACATAAACCTCATCAGTGAGTGCCAGGAGGAGGGTGCTTACATGTCCATGAGCTGACAGAGCAAAATGAGCATCCTGATTTGTGATCTTTCAATGAGGAAAGGATAAATCCAGCTTTGGAAAAAGGTGGTTAGTGTTAACTCAGATCAAATGGAAAGCATGGAGGTTCCCTGAGCCATCAGCACTGAAGGATGCTGGTCTGGAGAGGGTACATCACTGGCCATGACCTTCTTGATCACATTTTGGAGGAAGGGCACACAGAGCCCTTCCACCTCTTTTTCTACAGGTTCTGCTGCCAAACCTCATGGTGGAAGTCTGCAACAACCGCTTTTTCACAGTTGCAAAGACTCTTGCCCATGTAGCCTAAGTACTAACACACAGAGATGTTTATTGTCCTGCAGGGCTTACACTCTTTTGACAAGTCTAACAGGGAAAATCCGCTCCAGTTTGCAGGAACGGCACTGAAAGACAGCGGTACATCCTGGCTGGATGGGCACAACCTGCTGAAGAGTTCCTGAGCACAGACTTCAGCCCTGCTAGGTGTATTTAATCTCTGAATTCTGATGCTTCCCAAGAAACTTAGACTTCTCTTCTGTCGTTTCTCAGTGAATCCCCTCAATGATGCCACTCACTGCCAGGGTTTCCATGACAGCCTCTGCTTCAAGCAAATGGGGTGCTTTTTATTATTCATCCATGGCATATTTACCTGAGGTGAGCTGCCTGTACCATATGCTGCTGTGAAATGTTGCCTTTGTTTTGCTGCTGTGTACTAGGTCTTCTTCATGCAGATACTTACCATTTGGGGCTGGGGGGTCCTGCAGCACCTTCCAAGGTGATATGCATTGCCAACTCTTTCAGCATCCCTTTGGCAGTAAGAAAATCCCTTCTCAGTGAAGAGATGTTGTGGCTCCACGCTATGGATGAGGGTGAAGAGTAGTGCAACCTGAGCCCTTGGCCCTGCCCGCACCCTCATCTTGCTTCTACCAGTGGGACAGCATAAAAGCCCTTAATCCTGCTCAGAAATATCCCACTTTGCCTGAAAAGACAGAAATGGCAGCTGATTTTCTTCTACTTTATGGGGTAGTGGGAGGAATTAATTTGGATGCATGAACCTGTGTCCCTCTTGATGCCCAGTGTTGCCTGGTCTCAAGGAGCTTCATGCTCTTCAGACTCCCTGAGGTTTAAGCTCCTGGCATGAGCTCATCCTTTCAGAGCTCACATTGGGGCCTCATCTGGCACAGAAAGGCATCTCTCAATCATTTCAGGGCTTGTTGTCAGGGTTCGCTTGCTGATCGTGTGAGTGAAAAATTGCCTGCTGTGAGAGCCGGGTCTTTGCCCTTAGTGTGGTGCCCTAAATGCTGGGACTTTGTCGAGCATCTGTAATGCTCCTGTCTTGTTCAAGGCATGGCTGTGGCTCAAATATGTGACTCTAACAGGAAAACAAAGAAAAATGCACCATGTTTTTGTGCTAGGATCAACAAGTGGTTTTTTGTTTGTTTTTTTTCTTAATACCTATCCTCTCCCACGCACTGTGACCTTTAAAGAAATGGTTTCTAATAAATGGAAATAGTTCATGGACAAAGAAGCTGTCATGAGGAATGATTGATTGTGCTTAATATTTTATTTTCAAGATTTGAAAGGAAATCTCTGAAATATCCATTGGCAGGTCTGTGAACCTAATGGAGTGATTCATAGAGTTCCTTCACAGAAGGAACAGAGGGCTTGTTACCAGCAGAGCAGGACAGTATTGGTTGTGTTTCATACACACTTTTGCAACACAGCTGGAAAATACTGTTGGGGAAAGGCAAACAAAGACAAAAATCAGGTTCATTTTCTTCAGCCCTGCTGACAAGAGAAAAACTAAGGTTTTCTAATCCCTTTACATTCATAATTAGAAATCATTTATCTTTATCTTTATCTTTGTTGGTGAAACATGAATTTTCTTTCAGATTGGAATGTCTGCAGGCTATTGTGCCCAGCATCACTGTGGTGTTCTGTACCAGCAAACTTTAATGCCTTTGGAGTGTTCCCACGGGAAACCAGTATCCTGTTGTTTTACTGGGCAGCACTGTGAAACAACTTGTCCTAAATCACACAAAAGGTCAAGGTCACACATGGGATTTGAACTCTGACCTTCTAATATCTCCTTCTGTGTATGCACCATCAGCTCTTGTTTCTCTTGTGCCTCATTTGACTCCAGATAGTTTCTCCTGCCTTTAACCTCTCCCAGCTGCCAATGATGCTCTTTGCTGCCTCCAGCATGTCCCTACAGGGAATGTGTCCCCATGCAGGACATTTTTCCAAAAGGCTGGAGGAGCTCCTTGCTGTGTGTGTGGGAAGAGATCAGGTCATGGTCTCTTCTCAAAGTCAGTTGCTTTGTGGGCTGGCTAGTTGGAATTTTCCCCCTGCAAAATCAACAAAAAGGAGAATAGGAGCAACAAGGTTTCAGGAGGAGTTCTGACCTGTTCTCCAGGTGAGAGTCACCTTCCAGTTAAGGGACAGCAGTCGTCTTGTTTAACTCTAGAGTGCTGTCATGCAGGTGTCTGCATCGGAGATGTTCCCACTCCCTTCACAGCTGTTGGAGACAAATAAGCTCCTCTAGAGACCAAGATGCCCCATCCTGAACTAGACAGGAGCTAAAACAGCCTGGGTGCATGCCCACAGGAGCTCTTGTGATGGCACCCTTGGATGGTGAAGCCTCCGTGGTTGGATGTACCCATTAGAGCTTTGTTGGCTGCAGGCGATCCTTGAGGAGTTAGGTCCATCCTGGAATGCGAGGGGGAGATCCCAAAAATATCTCAACTGGCTCTGCATGTACAGGTGAGACCTCACTGCCGATAGTGAGCTTCAGGTGTTCAAAACGCCCAGTTTTCTTCTTCCAAGACACAACTTGCACGGGCATTTCTTTCACCTCATTTCTCCTTCTTTTTCGGCTACTTCTTCCCTTTTGTCGCTAGATGACAGCAGAGGTCTCGTAACAACAAGGACTGATCTGAATCCGGGGCAGGCACCACTTCTGCACCAGGCAGTTCACGGCTGGGTGCCCCAAAGCATCCTGATGACTTTTGATAACCCTTTGCCTACTTATTTATCTGCCAGATTATGTACAAATACAATATTTAAGTCAAATCTTCAGCTTTTTGTGTGGAGTTACTTGAGTGCATTTTCCTGCTTCATCACCTCCATCATCCCCATCCTATTTTTAAGACTTTTTCTCTCACATTTACTTGATACCTTTTGTTTTATACTTGGTGTGTACTCTCCAAATCCACCTTATTTAATCCAACAGGATCCCTCACAGATATAAGCAACTGGAGCACAGTTCAGCAACTTGCTTTTCTACAACATTGTCAGACACAGAGCTGAGCTCCCAAGAGATAGGTGGTTCCTGGAGAGAGGATTTCTGTGATAACTGGAAATTGGCACCTAAATATGAGCAAAAATGCTTTAGACAGGATGGATAAATGCATGGAAGGATGGGTTGGTTTTAGCACGTGCAGTAATTACCTCTTGGTGGAATACGGGTCAGATAACTGAGATAGATAAAGGGTGAAAAGGGAGATTTAAAAAAAAATTACTTAATTATAAATGATTCTGTTATCAGAAATACCCTTACTGGATAACAAGAAAAGGTATGGATTTTTGACACGAATGAACCAAATGGGTGATTTTTGTACCTGGGGTGCTATGAAGGAGGCTGATTCAGACCATGGTCTAGCAGAGAGCTCTGCATGAGCACATGAACCTTGTCTGATGATTAACTGAACCAAATCTCTGATCTGTACAAAGGTATTCTGTGGGAAAGGTATGATCTATGTTCTTGGGAAAGGCCAGGACACTTCAGGAGACATTCTGTTTGATTTATTCATAGTTTCATAGGAGATTCTGGGACAGTATTTCACAAGGAGGATTTTCATTACAAAATTCTCTAACCTACATCCCCAACAGCAATCTTCAGTGCCTGCAGCTCTTGGTCATGGTCCAGGATTTTGTTCTTGTCAAAACGAGAGCAGAGGAGATACCGAGACCATTTGGATCATTCAGATAGTGCAAAACTAGAAAATGTATCTCAAGCTTCTTGTCAGTGACTAGAAGCTTACACATTGTTTCTTATAGAGGTTGTGGTTGGTGCCTTTGTTTTACCTGCAGTGTAATTTATAATCTCAAAGGCAGGGATAACCTGCAAATACTGGTAGTCCTTCATAAGGAGTCCTGAGCCCTCTGCTCTTATTGACTTGAACTATGCAGGATCACAGCCCTGACGGGCTGTTTTTAGTGCATCATGATGGAAAAACTAAAACAGCCAGCATTTTCATTTCTGATCACTCAGACTCCATCCCGCAGCTGGATGAAGGACAGAAGAAGATATTGTTTCTTTGGTGTCATGCTCTAATTGTTCCTAGTGGATGGAGCTTTTTAGGGAATTATTATTCCCAGCTTATTGTAACTGGGAGGGGAGTGGAGGAGAGGAGAGGGGAGGGGAGAGGGATCTCATGGGCAATCTGAGAAAGATATTTAAGCTTCTGCAGCTGTAGGTGGAATATTCATAAACAACCATGCAAATACCTCATTCCCACTGAAGTCACTGATTACACCTTTTCCCTGATGTCACATGCTTCATCTGCATGGGAGCTGCCCTGTCCCCAGGCTCAGGTGGTGGCTGATGGGTCACAGGGAGAGTCTAGTTGTGTTTGGGAGCATGCCCATCACCAGCAGAGGACCTTGAACATCACTTGACGTGTCCCAGAGCATGAATCAGTTCTTATGTGAACCAGCTAGGATCTGTCCATCTGTTTCATGTCCTGTTTTAAAAACTGTGAATCAAGGTAAAATCCAGCCTGGAGGTGACAAGTGTCTAGGTCATCCTGGCCATGTCCACAGCTGGCAGGGTGAAGAAGGGAGGGGAGAAGGGTGGCACTTGCTGATGAATTGGAGCTGAAAGCAGCCCTTTAGAGACACTGGTACAGACTGAATGTTATAGAACAGCTACTACTGACCTAAAACATTCACCTTGAGGTTCAAAGGATGACTTCTAAGCCTTGTTACTGCAGTTTTGGGACTAAAAGGGGTCCTGAAAAGCCCCCACAGGCTGAGCCTCAGGAGAAACAGCCTGCAGTTAGTCAGCTACGTGTCTGTGGTACCAATCGAGCTTTTAAATCTGGAAGCATCTGCCCCAGCAGTGATTTGATTTTATGCAATGTGTCTCATGCTACCGTATTGCTAAGCATGTCACTAAATCCTTGCACATCAAAGGAACAAGTAAATCAAGCAAAACTGCATAAGCCACTCTACAATTCAGTTTTGGCAAAAGGTGCTTAGACAACCCTGGAGGCTGCAGTCCTCTAGCTAGCAGCAAAACTCACATAAGGCCAGCAGCAGTGCAGTTTTTCCTGCACCACCAGGCAAATGGCTTGCAGCTGAGGTTGGATTAGGAACTGGTCTGGAGTCAAGTGGTCCAGAGGTCTAGTTCTGAATTTGATTATATTTTCCCAGGTGGATTGAGACACTTTACTTAACCTTTTTGTGTGTCTGTTTCCAGGTCCATATTTTTTTCCCCCATCTTCCATGGGGAAGATGAGGATTAATTAGATAAGGCTGTTTAGTGGAAATGAAAAAGCTTTGCAATTATTAAAGATTCAGGTTTACCCTTTGCTGAGCCAGCTTGTTGGAGTTCCTGGTGTCAGTATTGTAGTGCAGAATTCGTCTACAACATTACTGTTAATGTTCCTTATTCGTACCCCGATCATAGAAGAACTGATGCCTTTTGCTGCTTTGCAGGTGTCGGTAGAAAAATGAAATGGTGACTTCACAAGCTCAGCAGCTGTCTCACTCCCTGGGGCCATGTTCCAACACTAGAGCTGTCATTCTGCAGCACACACTGAGGGAGAAATCCCTGGCACAGGTCATTCATTTGGATCTGATGGGTGACAAGGGTGGACAGACTGCTTGAGGTCTGGGTAGAGGCCACCATGGGCTGTAGGGGAGAGGATGCTGTGGTGACTGTGGTGGAGAAGATGCAGTGCAGAAATTGGTGTGGCTGAGTGATGGGGTGAACATGTCACCACTGCCTTCACTGATGATGGGGCTGGCTTAGACTGGATGCCCACTATGACGTGATTTGCATTCAGTCAATGGAGGTCTAAGGCTCATTGCATTGCCCAGGTGGAAGCACTTAGTGCAGTACTGAGGCTATGGGGGTCCTGGGACATCTGTAAGAAGGCTGATAACATCTGACACAGAATCTATGAGACACCTGTACAGTCCTGGAGATTGGGCAGAACACCAGAACTATTCAAATGCACTAACCAGATATGTGTGGGCAGGCAAATAGAACTGCAAGTCAATATATCCTATGGATAACAGGGAATGGTTCAGCCTGTATGGAAGCAGGCACCTACATCTGCATGGCTCAGTTGCTCTCCCAACTCCATGAATGCCCTGACTGGCTCTGCACATACTTCAGCAGAAACTCACACAGGTGGCCCATGTAAACACTGCATGTAGACACCAACATGCAGGGATTAAACCAACCTCTGGGCTCCCTCTAAATCAGATCCTCCAGCAGCAGTGCTGAGGTCTTCCACAGAAGAAAGGAGAGATCCACTCTGGTGGGTGACCGTACCTCCTACAGCAAAAGGAGGTAAGAGCAGGGTTCTTGGGGGTTTTGTTCTTGCCCCCAGATGGGTTTCCATTTGAGACTTTCCAGGTCAGGAGAGTTAGGGAATGCCCGATATCTCCTACCCAGAGCCCTTTGTACTGTAATCTCCTAGATCTCTTCCTACCTGAAGTCCTCTGCATCACAAATCTAACTCAGAAACTTGAGGCCTCTATCCAAATATCTCAAACCACTGGTCCCATACGAACTCTTTACTCTTTTTTGCCATAGCACACTGTTCATTGTGCCTGTCCCACAATAAAAGGACTACAGTCACCAATGTCATTTAACACGGGTAAAGGGAAATCCAGTTACAATGACTTTTGGTCAGTCCTGGATTAGAACATGTTGAAGTTTGTAGAGCACCATCCCCCCTAAGCATTGCACAAGAAACAAATGGAACATGTCTCCTGGGGATCTTTTTCTCTAGAGAATCCAGATGCTTTCAAGGCACCTGGTAGCAGTACAAAATAGTCTGCTATTAAAATTCAAAGGCAAGTAAAATAGCCCTTCCCTGCAGGCTTTCTTTCTATGAGGCATTTCTGATGAGAATCCAGAGTCTCTGCAGAGGCCTGGCATATGAAATAGAAATTATATAGCTAGCATTCCCCTTTATAAGTGACTATGTGAAGCACAAAATCCCTTTGCAATTCACACTTGTGATGAGAGGCAGCTCCTTATGTTCAGACTGCTCCTCTCAGCATGCCTTGGGCTGAAGGCCTGCGAGACTTGTAGCCCAGGAGCTACCTGCCCTTCCTAGGCTTGTCCCAGCTCAGGGGAGAGCACATCTCCTACATCCTTCAGAGCACAGTGGAGGGTCCACAGGCAGAACCACCCTCTCGCTTTCTCCAGCCCCCTAGAAACACACTGGCTCTGCATTTGTCCTTCTATCCAAAAAAAAATGCTGACATCGGAAAGGGCATGTGTGCAACTACCCATTTTGGGCTCATTTTTCATGGGGATAGGTTAAGAATGAGTCATGGTCTTTTTCACGAATGACTTGCACAGCGGAGTTTTCCCACACAGTGAGCCATTATGAACCCATAGGTGGAGAAGATAATTATGACTGGTGTAAAGCTGTGCCTAATTTCCCACTCCATAAAGGGGAGACAATAACTCCCTTTCCTCATGGAGGTGTGCAATGATTTAATCACAAGGTGAGCTCTGTATTTATAGATTTTAAAGACACCGCTGTGATTATGTGGTCCCGCCTTCTGCATAACAAAGCTCAAAGCACATCAGCCATGAACGTCTGTGTTGAGTTCATAATTTTGTTTGTAGCACATTTCTTAGAAAGACATTCATGTGACGAATCTGAGTGTGTGTGTGTCAAGTTATAAACCCCATTTTCTATGCTGACTTATGTACAGAATTGTATTTTCCACTTATAAATTCATCTTCGGAGTAGAGTCTCTGTTTTGTGCTATCTGTTGATTTTATACTTGCACCCCATTCCCTGCAAGACTGCAATAATGTCAGCCTGCCAGTGCCCTGATCAAAGAAAGAGTCTGCCACATCCCTGAGAGATCACCACTGAGAAATTGTGGATAAAACCATGTATGGTCCTTTCACCAGCTGAGTAATATGGCAGAAAATTATCTTGCTTGGGCTGTGAATGGCAGCAGGAACTATTACTCTTTGCAGCTGGGTGGGTCTATGTGTTTAGCTTTATGTTCATGTACCAAATTACAAAGGACAAAGGTTTTATTTTGCATTGTTCCCAAGAAAGTGAAGATAATCTCTGCGTGAAATCCTTGTGAATAAGCATAATACTGACTGGGATCTCTTTGTAGGCACATATAAGGATGGGTCAAAATGAAATTTGTAGGAGAGATATACCCATATGCCTGTGAGTCCAGTTTAACAAACACAAAAATACACTTGGTGGAAGAGCTGAATTCAACTCTCTTGAATTAAAATGGTTTTCATATTGGTGAGAAACCTAATTATTTTGAGAAATCAGGTTAACCTGCTGTATTTCAAAGGAGGTTCAGTTTTGTTGTTTGGTGATGTGACCGGCAGTACTGAGTTTGTTGTCTCCGATCACAGGATTTTCCTCTTGCAAAAGCATTGCCTCGCAAGAACTAATGAACCCTAAGTTATTTTTCTTATGCTGTTGAATGTGGGATCACCATCATAAGTTTGAGGATATTTTGCTCCCCTACTCAACATGGGAAGAAGGGATGTGCTTCCTGATGGGATTCATGGAGAAAATGAACCTCTGACTAGCTGGGAGAAAATTTAGGGCTGAGAAGATAAGTTTATCCTTTGTCACATGCAAGTAAGCCAATCTGAAGACACAGGTGCTGGTTGACGTCTAAAATGCCAAGAAGGTTTGGCCCAGGGACACAGCATCCTTGAAAGACTTCAGTTAATGAAGACTGTAGATCTCTTGTTCTTTCTAAAAGTGACATGACACAATTAAAGAACTTCCATGCCGAATATTTGTGTTTTTTTCTTTCTATGCCTCCTCTATGCCTTTCTATGCCTCAGTTTAAAGGCATAGAAAGCCACAAGAATTAATTTCTGGGCATAGGGCAGCAATACGGGATACACATCATAAAGTCACCCCAAGACAACCTGCTGATCACTGTGTTCTCTAAAGAGTGAAACTGAGAGCAGATAGGCTTAGTGGGGTGGGAGCCAGGGAGAAGGTGTGGAGCCTGAATGCAGAGTGTTATGCCTGGAGGGAAGACTCTGATGAAAGAGCTGTGCTAAAGCATCTGACCAGGGACCCAGAGCCAGGAGGACCAGCTTGAATCCAGACCAAAAAAGATGTGAGGGGACTTTCTAACACCTTTTTACAGGATATAATTTTTGTGTCTATTTCTGGTGACCTTCCTGAAGTCCCCCACGCACCATGCACAGCAGGATCATCAGTAGCCGAGAGCTCCTACTAGTGCTCTCTCTTGGTGCTGACAGTGAGGGGGTTGCCTGGATTCCCTGCAAGTTGCTTCTCCATCCTCCCTTCAAGGCAAGGAGCCATGGTTCTCCCTGACTCATGCAAAAAGCATCTGGCTGACCATTGCTGAGGAGAGAGGTGACAGACTGGTAGCCAAACAGAGCCGGGGGTAAAGTGTAGATCTGCATTAAAGACCCCAAGTTTTATGTTCTCTTCACCTACTTGATTAACATGACCATTGACATGAACAGTGCCTGCCTGAGCTGTGTTGTGCGAGGCTGGGGAGGTCCCAGGCCACTGGAAGGTGACCTATATTCAAGAAGGAAGGGCCTGGTGATAACAGTCTCTCTTCTGTGCCTGGTAAAATCATGGAGAAGTTTATTCTGGGAGTTATTGCAATAATGCTTGAGAGACAATGCAGTCATTAGTCATAGCCATCCACACATGTTTTGTACTCGTGACCAGATGAGGATGAATGAATTCACCTGCTGTGGTGTGGTGACTGGGGCCTTTGTAGGCATGAAACCATGAGGGCTCGGGACAGTATGGGCCGTTCAGACTGTATTAAACTGTGTTCTTTGCCTACTGAGGAGAGAGACAAGGACACTTTGTGCATAATTGGACCTGGCACACAGCACCACTGGGGGAAAAGCTTCACAGGTCTTTATTTGGAACAGGAAGTGGCCAGTGATGGACACAGTGCAGAGCCTGGATGGGTGTATTCTTCACTGGGTGAAAAACCGGCTGGATGGCCGGGTCACAGGTGACAGGGCAGAACCACTGCTGTCTTGCACAGACACTTGTGATGTCACTGGTGACTAATTAGCTGATTTGGTATGAATGAACACCTGGCTTTTGCAGTGTTTGACCGCCATACGTTATTGTTCCTTTTTCCAAGTCATGAATGTGGTCCAACAGGGACAGTTTGCCTACGCAGATTACACAGATTATCTTCTTACACAGATACTGTGTTCATGATCCCCACCTATTTTCCACCAGTAGTCAGCTGGAAGACAATATTACCTGCAGGACATCCCAGCACTTATCACAACAATAAAATTCCAATTTTATTTGGAATGAAAAGGATGTACTCCTTTGAGGACCTGTGTGCTGTAAGGGGTGGAGCAATAAAACCAATAAGGGCACTGAAGCAAAGACAGAGGAGAAGGTTATGAGACAGCTGGACATTTTTATGGAGAAAAGTAGAATTAAAGGATATGGTGATTAATCAGATAGGTGGGGCTGAGACCCCCAGAAACCATAGAGGCAGATGAGAGGTAAGATAGCTTTTTCTTGTTTAGTAGTTCCCTAGTTCCTTTTTAATACCTGAGAGAAAATGTTCCTCATGGGAAACTATTTTACACAACTTCTTGGAGGAGCCTGAGATGGCCAGAGCTTTGGCTCATAGGTGTGGGCATGGCTGATGGTAGAAATACCTCACTGTCCTGTCCCATCGCTTGTCCAAGAGTGTGGCACCATTGCTGTGTCTTTGGGCTGTGGGATGCTGACTTGGCAATTGAAAAGTCATCTTTTTGCTTTTTTCTCCACTCATCAGCATCCTTAGGTGACCCAGGCTTCCTTCCTCACTCCAGCCCTTCCTGTACCTTAATATGTACGTGAAAACACACAGCAGCAATTTGAAAGTAATGTTGAAAATCAAGAGCGATGCTTTTGGCTTTTCATAAGGATTTAGAATATTTGACCTATTTTCCTCTGTTATGGTTTAACCCAGCCAGGAACTCAGCACCACTCAGCTGCTCTGTCACTCCCCCCATGTGGGATGGGGGAGAGAATCAGAAGGGTGAAAATGAGAAAACTCATGGGTTAAGGCAAAGACAGCTTCATAGGAAAAGCAAAATCTGTGTGTGAAAACAGAGCAAAACAAGGAATCATTCACCAGTTCCCATGGGAAGGCAAGTCTTCAGCCATCCCCAGGAAAGCAGGGCTACATCCCATGTAATGGCGACCTGGGAAGACAAACACCATCACCTGCTATGTCCCCCACTTCTTCCTTCTTTCCCCAGCATGACACCTGATGGTCTGGGATATCCCTTGGGTCATTTGGGGTCAGCTGTCCTGGCTGTGTCCCCTCCCAACTCCTTGTGCACCCCCAGTCCCCTTGCTGGTGGGGTCGGTGAGGAGCAGCAAAGGCCTTGCCTCTGTGTTAGCACTGCTCAGCAGTAGTGAAACCATCCCTGTGTTATCAACACTTTTTCCAGCACGAATCCAAAACACAGCCCCATACCAGCTACTATGAAGAAAATTAACTCTACCCCAGCCAAAACCGGCATATCCTCCCACTAGGTTACTTCTCTCCTTTTAATAAATCAAATAAAACTGTAGGAGCACCACATTTCATCTTGTCTAAACTGTTATATTTAATCTTCTGAGTGGGTGGGGTTGGTTTGTGTGGAGGGGAGCAGCTCAGAGCCTGAAAACATGAGAGATGACTCTTTTAAGCTTTTCTGATTTCACGGAAAGTTGCCAGATAGCATTTTAATTAGGACCTATCAAAACCAATCAAGAAGAGAAGAAGGTTTGTCAAGTTGTTAGCAGCCGCTAAGCTTTTTAGAGTTTGTAAGATGGGGTTTTTTTGCCTTGTGCACAAATTTATTCATCCTAACAATTTTACAGCTGTGCTCCCTTGCTTACAGCACATCTCTCTGCATGAGGAACCTCTTCTATCATCTTTGCTGCTAGCTCCATTGGTAATTTTCCTGCTGGGATGGGCAGGAGCACTCAGGCATTGCCAAGGTAGAGATTAGATTTTCACTTTGCACTTTGGGATTTTTTCTTCCTGGTGCTAAAAACATTTTCCTTCTGTGTTGATAATGCCATTATTTCTGTTTCGTCTGCAAAGTAAGTTTGGAACTCAAGGATCCTCAGTATTCACTTATATAAAACATAAGCATGATTAATAATCATATTATATAGCCTGCTAGGGAAAAAAGGGGAAAGCAGCACAATCTTAAAAGGGAAATTAGAACATTTTCTTTTGCAGATTTTAGTGGAAAAGGTTTTTTCCACCCATTTGTAATTCCACAATGTGGTTCACATTATCTCTGGAATTCTTTGCTCTGTTTGTTGTGTTTTCAGAGATTTCCGTCAATAGGGAGTGAGTCAAATATTGAAAGTTAGGATCATCTTGAAGTGTTTTGCTGGATCAGAGATTTCATTATCGAGATACTGGTCACAACCATCTCTGACATCCGGGAATATTTCTTGTTCAAAAACACAGTTTAAAATAAAATTGTTCATTTTCATGTCTAATATGGCCACTGAAGGAAAATATATGACAGCTGGAGGCTGTAAAAACAGGGTAGGATCACTGAACACATCTGGAAATACTTTAATTACTGCACATTCAACTTTGAACTATTTGGTTCCTATGTAAACACAAGACTAGTAATTAAAGTACAAGACTTAACTCATGTGGATTGCCATCTTTTAACTACTGGTTTGGAGAAGGGAGGGGAAGGAGAAGGGGTTATTTTACCTTTGTAGATCTGAAGGCCAAAAGGACCATTAGATGTGACCAGCTGTATAACAGACTGGTGAATTCCACCTCATTGCTCCTCTTTTGAGGCCAAACCCTTGAGTCAACCATAGCATATTTTCCTGAAAGACAGTTAATCTTGATAGAAGAACATCAAGAAATGATGCTACACCCGGCACAGTGGAGGGAGTACTTGTTAAATGAGAAATGAGTTTTAAGAAAGCATAAAGTTAATTAAAAGCTTTGGAAGTCCTTTTTTTGAAACGATCTAAGGGTGTATGACATTTAAATTTGATTTGCAATAAATAAAATAAGTTACGAAGAACCATAGTTTTATCTGTAATTAATTATCTATTTAACTTAAGATGTGTTAATAAAAAAATAATGGAGGCCTAAAGGATACGCAATCAAAAATCAGTCAACTTGGTAAATTATTCTGAGGAATTGCTTCAAATAAGATTAAATTTGCTGACTTGCCATGAAACTTTGCACAGTTTGCTCAAGATGATAAATTAACCACGCTGTAAAAGTAAAACTGCTTTAAATATCTTTTTACTGCATGGAGACGAGTGGGGTTTTTTACACAGTATCAGGGAGGGCCTCATCTGCTGGTCACCCTTTTGGGTTAGCAAGTTTTTTCTGTCTGTGTGAAGGCACAGTGCATACCTCAGCCTTCTGCAGATGACTGCTGCACTCTGTGAAACCAGTGCCAAACTGCAAGGTGATGTTATTGCAAAGCATTGCCTTGCCTGTCTTGAAATGCTGCACACCTTGGCTCTTCTGGATTTGCTTCTGTGGTCAAAGGATATCTCTCTGCTGAGCTGGTGGAAGCTGCATGAGATGCCCTCATCAGGATACTCATGACCAAGCTTGACTGAAGGCAAACTCAAGGTGGGCAAAGCCAAACTGGCATGCTACACAAAAAACCAGCAAAACCTTTGTGAGTCAGTTTGTCCTTGGAAAGCCAGGACTCAGCAAGCCCAGGAGCCTGTCTTGATGTCCCAACTCTGCTCTGTGTTGCCACTAGAGGTGGGAAGACCTGTAAAAAACCCCTGAGTTTTGCAGTTTCTTCTCTGCCTGCTTTTTTTTTTTTTTTCCTTCTGGGGTCTAGTGTAGAAAAACTTTAAAATTTGGGGAAGTGCAGAAAATGCACTTTATATGAAATACAGCCTTCAGAATAAAACCTGGACATTTTTAGAGCAGGTATTATATTATTGCTACTGCACTTCTACCTTTTACTAATAAATATTCCCAATGATATCAATATATATCAAATTGTATAATGTTAATAGCAATGATTTCCACAGTTTTCACACTTTACTACTTGTACTTCACAGTGCTTTGTTGTACTGAATTATAGTGAATATGTATAACAATGCCTTTTCTCCCAATCTTTCCTCCTGAATGATGAAGATTTTCTTCTCCATCTGCAAGACAATATGAGAGGATGTAACCTTTTGGGTTTTTTTGCAAGTCAACAATATTGATGCTTTTTATTTTCAAGTCTGTAATTTCCCTACCTATTTTATCAGTATTTATAAAGATAAAGCATATGCAGGCACTTTAGTATGCAGCACTATTGTGTGGAGTGCATTTGTCACCATTGCTAAGTAAAGAATTTAATAGCACCACCAAAATGTTTATGTAGCATATAATGATAAAGAATATATTGTTTATTAGATATTAAAAAAGATTGGTTTCAATAAGGTAAGTAACACTACAGATCTATTTATCTGAAATTTCGGTGGAATGTTTAAGAAAGAAATTAATGGATATCTGGAATTTAAAATCTTTTTCAAATTTCCTGCTTTCAAAGGCTAAAAAACTGAGCAACGATTTGCCACAAGGTGATGTAAATCACTGGGAGGTAAGTGTAGGCTATAGCTAAGAGAAAAAGGGGCATTAGAGAAAGGACTAAAATACAAACTGCACTGGGCTGCAAAAGAAGCAAATGGGAGTTGCAGAAGACACAAACAACAGGAGACATTCAGTGATGCCCATGGGTAGATCTCTCTTTGCAGCTGCCAAGACTTTACCTTTCAGGGCCTAATCTCACACAACAGATTTTCTCAAAGGGAAAACATGGGACTGCTGTGGAATTCCAGCCTCTCCCTCCAGATTCCAGGGGTGGCAGATTCACCTGAACATCAGTGTTACCAGGAAAGGGTTTTCATATTGCAGTGTGTCATCGTGTATCCCATGGCTGGAGAGCAGAGGTTTTTGCAGCTCCTCTTGTATTGTGGCTCGTGTGTCTCAAGGTCTCTCTGGCTTGTGTGGTACAAAATTGTTGTAGAAGTGTAGGATTGGAAAGTGATGCACTCAGAAAAAAAACCCCAGTCCTAATTGTACCCCTACAAAGAGGCTCTGAGCTGACTGTCACCTCTCACAGCTGAGATTGTAATAGAAGTTTCTAAAGAAAGCAGCACCTCGATGCACAAGCACTGTCAAAAAATCTTGATCCAGATTGCATCTTAGGAACTGTTAGGAAAACAATACAGATCAAACCAGAAGATACCATCATGCTGTTGTAGAAAACCCTTGAAAAGATCTTGTGCAGTTCTGCTTCCCTTGTCTCAAAACTGATTTACTAGAAGTGGGAATGGCGGAAAGGAGAATAGCATGGATAATGAAAGTTATGGCTTGGTTTCTGTACGAACAACTGAGGAGACAGGAGTCTATAAAATCATGAGTGACAAGGAGAAGCTAAACAGGGAATAGCTAATTGTGGTTTCCAATGCGAGAATCATTACATTGGAATGATGGGAGTATTTTACTGCTGAAAATGAAATTAAAAGGAGCCGTGTTCCCAAGATGTAAAAGGCTTTATTTCTTTCCACAGCAAGGAGGTGAAGTGCTGAAGTGCTTGCCACAGAATATTGCTGGTCCAAAAATTTGGAGTTAAAAAGGGTGTGGTCCAGCTAGACCTTTGGTCTGCCCTGACAAGGCATTTCTTTTGTGAACTTGGAATTTGGTGAAAAATTCTTATGTACTGGACTAACAGAACTTGAATTTATCTGTGCAAGAGTCTCTGGTACTGCGGCTTTTGATGAGAAATTTTATGGATTGAGTCAAAGCTTGTTGCAAAAACCTGACCCTCGTTACCATATATCCATGGCACTAAAGGGACCAACTGCTGTCACTCCTGTAATAGAGGTTGAAATTGCAATGCCAGTTGTAGCATTTGAAGTAGAGAACTAACCAAGAAAACCACTACTGATAGCAGATATACTCCTGAGAGTATTTCATGAGGCTCTACTTGAAAATGATACAGCAAACAGGATAATACATGCATGTTTGGCCAAAAAGAATTACCCAGTTTCAAAACCAACATGGAATAAATTTACAGAAGCTGCAGCTGAGTGTGACACATCACCAGAAGCCACCATGGCTGTGATTGTGCACCAGCCAGGGAATCACACACATAACCAATACTTCCAGCTGAAGCGTTGTGGCAATTCATGGCAAGTTATCTGAAGGCAACCACATTGGCTTCAGAGGTGCTGTGTTATTTGAAATGCTTCAGAAAAATACAGGAAGGATAGGTGGACATAGCTCAAAGAGCCTAAAGAAGTGTATAAAAAGAACTATTCAGGGCACAAAATGCAAAGTGGACAGAGAAGATCTCGAAATGTGTGAAATGTGCTGAAAACTGCAACAAAACAAAAACTAGTGCTAATAAATCAGGACCACATGTACATGACACAAGAGTGATTATTTCTCAGCTTTAGTGTACTCATCCTAACACTAATTGCTTTAGTGGAAAAACTAGCACCAAATCCATCATCAGTCATGTTAGTCTGATATTTGCCAGATGTAGGATCCCTGCAATAATTAAAAGCAAAAATAACCTGCTGGTTCAGTAGACAAGACTTCAAACAATTTGTAGTTGCTCATGGGTTTGAGTTTCTCCCTGACTAAAGCCATACAAAAAACGTGGTGGGGGATATCAGCAAAGGTAGATGTCTGCACAGAGGACCCCAAAATCTGGTGAGTAGGACCCAGGAATTCAAGACCTGCAGCTGGTGTACACATTGTTACCGCAGAGGATCAGAGAGATACAAACTCTGGAGAAGATTTGTAGAAGAATCAGAGTGGACTTGCAAGCTATTCTGAGTAAGAGGAATAGGGTTATGAAACCTGTCAAAATAGCCCTAAAAGTAAAGGAAAAACTGAGAATGTTGCAGAGCTGTAAAAGAATGAGCAGAGGGACAGAGATGGATGAGCCTTTTAGAAGAGCAGCCAGTACACACAGTGCTTCTGGGAGCTCCTGAGAGACCTACTGAGTGCTGTTAAAACAGTTAAAGTGGAGCTGAATGTGTGTTTTTTTTCTAAGTGCCGTAATACAAATTGCAATGTGAGCTAATTTACGGCTGAAAATCAGGGAGTTCTGTTATGAGGATATTGATTTCCAGAACGAGAGACAAGGTGATACTGACCAGAGATGCCCAAAAAGGAACCGGCAGGCTTCTGGAGTCAGTTAAATGTCACTACTATAACCTGACTTTTCCACTGTATGTTCAGCTCAGGCTGCCTTCCTGATGGGAGCCTGAGCCAGTGTCTTGATTCTTCTTCCATGAAAACCATGGCCAAAACCTTTCCCTTTGAGCATCCCGGGCTGGTGACAGAGCAGGACACGGTCTCTGGCTTCCTGTCTTCTGTTTGCAAGTCATGTAACCTGATTTTGAGTGTCCCAAGTCGAAGTGTTGGCAGTTGTTTTACCTTTACGATCAGAGGACAGAAATAGGCTTCTCCCGTGGTCTCCCCCTGCATCTTTCTGCCGTGCCTTGATGCTGAGCTACATGGGGACTAGAAAACTTCCCAGTAATTCATGTTGGAGCCAGACATAACATGGCAGAATGATATGGACAAGGTGAGGCCCACAAGACACAAATTATGAATTCTCGAAATAGGGTAATTACTTGTTAAGTGGGGTGAGCTCAGCCTGTCTGAGATCCACCATCTGGTGGCAAGATGCTCAGGTGTTACTCACCTCCTTGCTATTCACCCCTGGACAATATGTTGTTCAAATGAAATACACACACATCCTTCAAGGAAAAAGCCTGAGTATCCTCATCTCTTCACCTTCCTACCCCAAATTACTGTTGGACGGTTCAGCTCAATCTGTGCACTGTTAGATCTGCATGGGTTACCTGGCTTCAGCACCATCAGTATTCAGTCCATCAATGTGCGAATCCTACTCTGGGAGATAAATATCCATAAAATGTTTTGCTGAAACTCCCAACCAAAAGAAGGGCAGATGATGCTCCTAGCTGAACTGTACAGACGATTGGAAGTAAGAGCTTCTGAAATAGCTTCTTGATTGAGAATATGTGTCTCATTAATCTTTTAAACAGAACAGTGTGAGCTGAGCACAAAAAGATAATGGAGCCCCCAAGAGCATCCTTTGTCCTGCCCTTAGGACAAGGGTAGCAGTGCTTGGGCCTGATTAAAAAGTCATTTAGGTGAAGATGGTATTCTCTGGAGGTGTTTAAAATACCACAGGCTATGTTCACTGAGGGACATAACTGCCCTGCAGGTACTGGATCCAAAATGGAGATCCTCCTCCTGCCCTGCTGGCTGCTTCTGCAGGTAGCCGTGTTCTTCACAAACTTATTTTTTGCCACTTAACCTTCCCTAACACCCCAGATCTGTCCCTGGCCTAAAGCTCTCCGGTATTACAGGTAATGAGCATGAGCTGGGGCTCAGCGATGATGTGGACCTTGTCTATCTGGCTTGTGCTGGTTTTGCTCCACACTGAGCAGGGCTGAAGGAGTAGAGGATCCCTACCTCCACCATGTGGTACTTGAGGCACCTCTCCAGAAGGAGAAAAACTTACGTGATTCCTGTAGAAGCAAGTTTTGCATTTGGGTTCATGGTTGTCACCATCCATTGTCCCAGGGTTAGTAGTCTCAGTGTTTCTCTCTGAGCTTTTTTGATGAGGGGCATCATATCCTATGGCCTGAGCAAAAATGTTGATTATTCTGCAGTCCTGCACTGAGGGAGCTCCCAGTGAGAGAAGGAGCTCAGAGCTCTGGGCTCTGCTTCAGTGAACATTTCACTTTTGCATAGGGTTGGCTTTACAGCCAAGACTCCAACCAGGTCAGCCCTCTTGAGACGATTCTGTATTCTTTGTAACTCCTGGCTTCCTGTGTTTTAGCTGTTGCAGTCATTTTTTTCACCAGGTGAATCAGGAGAAGTAAGATTATCCACTGCTACAAAACATCCAAAACACAGGTGTCTGGAATAGCCATGGGGGCACCCAGATTTGGACTGAGGCAGAGTAGAAGCTGGGTTACCCACAGCTTGGATGAGTACTACCACAGCTGTGTCACAGCTGTGAGAGGGACACAGCAGCATCCCAGACTGTAAATGCAAGCAGGGCTTGGCTGTGGTCCTGAGAATGCTTAACTCCTTGGTGTAGGTAATGCATTAAAGGTGTTTGGTGGTTTTTTACTCCCTTCTCACCCTGTTACAAGGCCAGGAGCATTTTTGAATCACTTGCTCATCTCATGAATATATAAGACTTTCCTTTGACTGTAACCTCCAGCGGAGGCACTGCCAATGGCTCATAGGAGTCTTGGCAAACCAGAAGATTTGCTTTTCATTACCCTTTGTACCAGTGATTCATGTTATCTTTGGCTGGCTGGTTCATTGATGTTCTTCCATTTCCTCAGGTCCTTGAACTCTGTAGCCCAAATGTGGTATATACATGAAATTATTAACTGCTGTGGTTGCTTCTCCTTCACACAAATTCAGACATAAACACTTAACAAATTAGAGAAAACAAAGCCAGGTTAGAAGAATAGCTGAAACTTTTCCTCTCTTATTTTTTTGAAGTGTGGTTTAGCAAAATCAATTCTTATCTCTTTTAAAAAATTATGCCAGTAGCAAAGTCCTTCTGAACTTTAATGACTATTTCCCAGATATGACTGGGAAACTCCTGCTATTTTCAGTTGAATAGGGAGTTTTACAGAAGGTTTTTGTGAAAATAGATGAAATATTCTGATCATAAACAGCAAGTGATAAAATAAGGATCTTCTAAACCAGACTGAAAACTGACTGCTCTGCAGTGCAGCCAAGAGGCTAATGTTTGATGAAGGTTGCCTGCAGTGCAAGTCTGCTGGGCTATCATTTCTTAAATCATAGTGGTTTGCTCGATTTTCTTTTGAGGGAAGAGAGGTGAATGTGTAAAATTAATGTCAGCATATCCCTAGTTTCTACCAGCAGAATGGGTTGTAAAGTGCATCTTTGCCATTCTCCATCTTCCCTCTGGAGATGGAGGATATTCTTCTCCCTTTATTGGTTTTCTGGAAAACCAGTTTATTTTGCAATTCATCACCAGTTTGGGGGTTTTTTGCTCTTCCTTTTGTTTTTATCACCCTGTGATGTCACAGTGCAAAAAAATAACATCGTCTCTTCGAGGCACTGTGGGGAAAATCTCAGTGGCCCATGGGTATTTGTACATATAAACTTCTTTGCCATTCTTCAGAGCTCTGCTCGTTACCACCGTGAGGCATTTGACCCAACACAATTTACTTCTTAAAATGGCCTCTTACAGTAATTCAGCCCCTAACATGGCTCTGAATTTGCCAATGGCATCAATTACAGATTGGGTCAGACTTCCAGTTCATTGTCCCTTTGTGAGCCCTGAAGGAACCCAGGGGCAGCTGGACAGTGTGATGTTCCCTGGTAGATAAATTTAAGTGTGATGGAAGACCTGGATTCAAGTTATACTGCAGCACAGAGAGATGAGCTTGAATGGAAAGGAGGAAAGCAGTGACCAGACTGAAATGCCGGATCAAATCCTGCAGGTGAAGAGGATTTACACCCCCGGAGGATTTACATCCACTGTGGGCACAACCCAACCCAGGTGCAGTAGTGTGTGCTTGTGCATCAGAGTCAAGACATCATCTGTGCTCCTTGGGTGTGTCTCCACTCATTTCAGTGGAGTTTAGATCATCATGGATTTAAAACTTCATCTTTTCCACTTCTGATAAAGCTGACCGGTAGGCTCTTAATGTGCTCCTTGGGGAAGGTATCTTCCTTCCCCTTCTGTTTTCATTCATGCCCTTTCCAGCATTCTGCCCTACTCCTTTTCCCCAGGCTGGGAATGTCAGTGTGCAGGGGAAGGGAAGCTTGGGACACTTCAGCTGAATTTGACTGAAACTTGCCAGATTCAGAAAGAGCATTCATAGACCTTTCTCACTCAAGCCACAGTCAGTGGAACAATTTTTAAAACTCTCAGATTTCTTATGTTTTACTATTTTTTAACCAGTTGGAAAGCCACTTATGCTTTGGGAATTCTCATCAGCAATTTCAAATGCTGTAAAAAAATTGTAAAAAAAAAAAAGGCCTGCAACTTTTGGGGGATGTTCTCCTCCTTCTGTACATCCTGTTGCCTTTAGATCTGTGTTCCCAACCCTACCTTGAAGAAGAATCTCAGCACCAGTTTAATGCCATTGAAAAGACCTTGATACTGGATGAAAGTCATGCTCAGGAAGGGGTCATAAAGGCAAGGAGAGGGACTGCAACTTGATCTTCTACAGTTCATCTCTTCTTTTGTAAAAGCCTCATTTCAAAGGGTCATAGAATGCTTTGGGTTGGAGGGGACCTTAAAGACCATCTCATTCCAACCCCACTACCACAGGCAGGGGCACCTTCCACGAGACCAGACTGCGCCCAAGCCAGTTTGACAATAAAACCCTGCATAATGGGATTTGAAGTGCCACTGTAATAACAGCAACAACATAATTGCTTTGTTTATCATAAAGTTCCTTTTAGCTAGTTTTATTAAGGCTCTTGGGCATAGGTGCTGATAAATTAACATAAATTGCCATCTTATTAATGGCTCCCATTTTAATCTTACTTGTGATGAGAAAAATTGGGGTGAAAAGTCTCAGCAGAAGTTGCATTTTCTGGCAGGTTGTTTTTATTATTATTATTATTATTATTATTATTATTGTTGTTGTTATTGTTGTGTAGGTTAGTTTTTATTATTGTGTGGTTTGTTTTTATTATTGTGTGATTCATTTTTGGGTTTTTTTTTGTTTTTTTGGTTTTTTTTGTTCTAATTGTAATTAACTAACAGTTGAGAAAGTCAGCCTTGCTGCATCACCTGCAATTGCTGGGGTCCAAGCTGCAGCTGTAATTTAGAGGGCTTGAATAATCACATAATTACTCTGCAGTGATTACAGGAGGCTTGCATGGTCAGTGGATAAGAGAGATTAAATGGCAGTGGGGAAAAAAGAGGCAGACATATGTTGCTAGTTAAGTTAACCGCTTTATATTAATCCTGGCCTGCCCAAGGAAAGTGCCACACTCCTGCCAGAGGATGGGATGCACAAAACCTTTGCCCAGACTGTGGGGAGTATAGAGGCCTGGTGCCCTGGCTCCATTGAGTGGAAAGATTAATTTTCATAGAGGTAAATAGGAAGTAGGAAGATTAACTCCTGGAGGTAATCTGCTTTTCTTTACTGTGACATTGCTTACATGACAGTCTTGCATGCATTTTCCTTGAGATGGCAACCTGAACTTCATGGGTTGCAGTAGGAATTGAGTCGCACACATCTGGAGCAAGGTCTGGCATGGCATTTGGCCCAACAATGCCTGGAGATGTGCCTGGGAGACAAGTAGTCTTATAACCAAATTATGTTGCTCTTCTTTATTATAACAGGATATTTTAAATCAGCTCTGAATGCTTGACAAGGCAGTTTGGAGGGGCTTAAGTCAGGTGGTGTTTTTCCCAGGTTATTTGCCACGCAAAGGGAAGAAACATGATTTTATGTCTGTTGCTGATTCTCCATTAAAAGCAAGTCTTAAAATCACAGTTGTTTTTTTTAGTGGAAAAAGGAGACTGGTGAGATTGTAATGGGATGCTGCAGCCCTCCTTTTCATATAAGAAACTGTTAAGAATTTTTGTTCCCACCTCAGCTGGGCAAATGGGACCAGCAAAGTAAGGAGCAATGTGGGATCACTGTTCCCCTTTACTAGCCCTGGGGCTCGCCCACAGGTCTGGCCCTGCACAGAAACATATGTCTGAATTTAACAGAATTGTGTGGCAAGATGAAGTTCAAGGTGGTCATGGGCTTCACAAGGCATTTATGGGCACAACCTTGGAGCTGTGTTCCCCAGGCATCCCTGGGTGCTGCAGGGTGACACAGAATAAAATAGAATATTTCAGTCGGAAGGGACCTACAGGAATCCTCTAAATCCATCTATCTGACCACTTAGGGCTGACCAAGTTAAAGTATGCTATTAAGGGCATAGTTTAAAGGCCTCTTAAACACTGAGGGGAACATCTGGAGGAAACCTTAGACATGAAGCATCCCATCCCTGCTTCCAGCCCTGTCCTCACTTCTCTGCTTGTGGTATGATTTTCAGGAGGGCAAGTCCACTCAAAGAAGTGTCCAGAAGAGCTGCCATCAGGGATGACCTGGAAAAGCTGAAGACATCTGTGCCTGAGGACAGGACTTAGCTGAGAGTAGGATATTCCAGACTCTGAGCAGAGGTCACCACTGGAGATGTTGGCAAAGACCACGTTTCCTAGGGGGTTTGCTTGCTTTGTTCCCCTAAAAGTTTAGGGAAAAAAGGCTTCCAGTGAGATGCAAAACCTGCTTTAAAATAGTGCTGGATGGGGTCCCTCGGTGGGGAAGGGAGACTGTCTGAAATCTGCTTCCCAAACACTGCTGTGTTATCAGTTGCACAGGTGCAGTGTACATGAGGGTAATGAAGACAGGATAGGAGGGGATTAGTAGGACATTGCAAACAAGTTTGTGCTAAGTGGCTTAGGGTTCATCCTGTCCTGCTTCTAAATACTGACTTCTGCTGCTTTCACCTTCCAAAACACATAAACCGTTGATTTTGATTAGTAAATGAATTTATACAGATAAGCTTCAGCCATCTGTTAACAGCAAGATGTGCCCCACTGCCTTGTCTTTGACATTCAGAGCTGAACTCGTGGCATTTTGGTGCAGGGCGTCCATGCTGACGTTAATCTGAACTGCCGAACACAGCCCCATCCATGCTATGAGAGTGTGTAGCACATTTACCCCCTCTGAAAATCAGTCCTAAGTCCTAGAACTCAATCTTGTGAGCCTTGACAACCAACATGGCATTACAGTGCAGAAGAAGATGGAGAGTGCTGAAGAGCCCCTTAGTTCCCATCTCCCTGTCTCTCCTTCTGCCGCCATTTAGGTCTGGAGTAACTGAAAATAGAGAAATAACTATATATAGCTATTCCAGAAGAACAGAAGATGTAACTAACAACAGAAGTCAATTAATGCTCCTCTGACACAGTTCACATGGAGGAAACAGCTTTTCTTCAGGATGAGTCAGGTTCTTGGCTTTGGCTTTCAGTCAGTTTCTTACCACTGTTTTCAATGAGAAGGGGCAGTTGCATCACATCTAATATTTAACTGGAAGCTTGAAAATATTCCTAAACTCTATGTCACCCTTCTGCATAGCCTGGGCCCTGCTTGATTTGATTATCCAAATCTACCAAAACTCTCAGCCACAGAGTAGATTCAGAAGCAATTTAAGAGATCATTACCTCTAATTTGTTTTTAATTCCTCTGTCTGAAACCCAGAAAGCTGCTAGCAGTTTCAGAGTGATTATGGGGGGTTTGCTCCTGGTAAGTAAAACTCCTTGGAAGGAGGCAGAAACTCCTTTGCAGGATGTGGGGGGGACATTCCATGCTATCACTTCCAGGTTGGCTCCTTGCAGCATCCCATTCAGGTTCTGCCTGAGCAAGAGAGTCTGGCAGCAGCCAACAGCCTACAAGTGAGCAGCCAAGGCTTTTCCCCACTTTATTAGGACACTTGGGGCCTGTGAGTTTTTCTGTCCTTTCCGTTAAGGGATCTGACTGCTTTTGACATGACGTAGGCTTTTGCCACCTTCGTGTCCCACGTGTGGTAAGGCCATGTGCCTGTGACATGGGAGGGAGGAGTCTACTTGACTAAACCTTCCTCTTCTGGTCTTGAACTCGCGTTGCTTCCCTTTAATATTTGTTCGTGTGCAGAGCAGGGGACTTTTTTCCTGCACTAAACCAATACCTTTATGCTCCTAAACATATCAGCACCCAGCCTGCCCTCTGCCAAGGGTAACACCACCATCCCCAGACCCAAAACTTGTCCTTCGCATAAGACCATGGCAAGAGCAACCAGACTGGTCCCATCCCCATAAACAACAACTGCAATCAATCCCTACTCCCACACAGAGTTGTTCTGATCCATGTAGACGGAGTCAGAACACCCAGAAGATGCCACGAGCTGTGTAGTCACAGCAGGTAGTGGGGCGGCTCTCTCATCTCTTGCCTCTCACAGACCACTGCTCACCCAGCAGAATCTGTCAGACTCTCGGGATGCACCTCTGTAGTGCCACGGGGTGGCTCCAGTAGAAGGGACAGAGCAGATGTCACTGATTGTGGGCTGGTGGAGCCAGAACGGGAGGAAACATTGTTGCAATAAAAGAGCAGAAGCTGCAATAAATGGCGAAACGTGTGGCTTTCCCCATAAAAAGCTGCGTTCCCCAGTTCCCTCTATCACTATTTCAGGTGCTAAGAGGCACATCCACCCTCTCCACTCCACACCTGCACGTTTAAACTTCAACTTGTTAGAAAACCTCTCCACTCTCCATAAAAGCTGCAGACGGTGGCATCAGTTCATGTTCCCTGTGAGGTGATTATTTCTGGGTTAAAATATCAAATCCAGTTCCATCTCTGGTGGATGCCCTGGCGCCAGGGCTGCCCACTCCAGGAGGTGGCAGCCTCGCACAGCGCAGGGCTCTCATGTGCTCGCCTGATCCCACCCAGCTATTCGGAGAGGGCATAAAATATTTATCTGCAGATATATTTGGATCTGATTCCCCACCACCACCTCTTTGTATCTGAACAATCTCTTTCTACCCTTGCCGGCACAGCAGTTTTTCAGAAAAATGAGACTTTGTAGTCTTGTCTACATTTGGACTTAAGCAGGGTTGTGGAGGGTTTTTTTGTTGTTTGTTTGTTTGAGGGGTTTGGTTTGGGTTTTTTTGTTGCACAGTGGAAAAAAAATAAACAAAATTACAACTAAAGGCTTTAAAGCTAATCTGAGATTTCTGGTACATAGAAATCATTAAAATCCAGCATGTTTTACAACAGAAAAGGTGAAGTGAATTTGCAGAGTGTGTATTTTTCCCTTCCCCGTACTCATATTAAAGCTTGCTCATAATATTGAATGAGTCTTTGGCCAGAGACGTGCTGAGCCTTGCGCCTGTTGATCAACAGGGATTAAAATAAGACACCTGGGACTGCTCAAGCCGAGGTAATGAAACAGGAATCTGAGGGCTCTGGAGAGCAATTTGGGAAGTTTCGTTTCTTATTGCTGTGGCTGGGGCAGGCTTTTCCCCAAATTTAGTATTCTGTCTGGGAGAATATAAAATAATGAGACTCCTGCTGCTTCCTAGGGGAGACCCTTGAATTGCCTTGGAGATATCACTGTCAGCCTGAGTTTTTTTCCTGTCTCAAGCCGACTTGAAAAAAGGAGCAAAGAAGAAAGCAGGGGGAACATGAGCCTGTTTTGATGCTTTCTGGTGGTCAAAAATTACTTTTATCATTTACTTTTTTTTTTTTTTTGTGGGAGGAAGTTGTTTGTTGATTCATTTTATGTAAGAAACACCAAGGTTAGGGAGTTCACTATTGAAAACATTTCAGAAAATGAGAGGAACAGGGTATTGGTCACAGTGGGCTCTCAAGGCCTCTGCAATCAATGGGGAAGGGATGCTATGAGGCTGAAAAAACACAGGGTGTTTCACTGCTGTCCATTGAAAGGATCAAAAGCTGTCACAGTAAAAAAAGAGAGAGCAACTGCTGGAGCAGTCAGGGCAGGAGAATCTGGCTGTGAGATGTGGGCTGTACAACAGGCTGGCTTTAGGGCATGAGGAATGCAAACACCAAGGAGTTCCACCAACATATTCCTTGCAATTCAGGAGGAGGAAAACCAGAGTGCCCCATGCAGAGGCCTGGAAAAAGCTGCTAAGAAAGAGTGAGTGAATAAAGAGAGATCCATTGCTGCTTGAGCTTGCTTTTAGCAGCTCTAAAGCTGCCCTGATGCTGAACATGGACCTGTTGTATCTCTGATGTTGCCCCTTGGGCTCTCACTGCCAGCTGCAGTCACCAATGGTTCCCCAGGAAAGCCATTATTCCACACATTTATGGCACGTTGGGGGCTGCTCTGCAGTGCAGAGCTCTGGCTGGCTGCAGCTGGGCTTGCAGATAAGGTGGGAAGGGCAGATGTGCCACTACAGTGGCTTTTTTTCTGGGGCCATGTGTGCAAATTACACCTGCCACACAGCCACTCCAGCTCTGAGGAATAAATGTGAGAAGTATAGCAACCATCCCTGTTAGCAAGTTAAGGGAAACGGGGAGCTGGGTGAATCATAGAATGGTTTGGGTTGGAAAAGGCCTTTAAAGGTCAAATAGCCCAACTGCCTGCAATGAGCAAGGCCACTTTCTGCTGGATCAGGTTGTTCAAAGCCCTATCCAGCCTAGTGTTGAACACTTCCAGGGATGGGGCATCCACCACATCTCTTGGTGACCTGCGCCAAAGTTTTATCATCCACATCATAAAAAATTTCTTCCTTAAAATAGTGGCTCAACTCATTGCATAATTCACTTCCAGTCATTTGAGTGGTGGTGCCTGGACACTGAAGGTTCAAGCACTTGGAGCTGCAGCTGCAGGAAGTGGCACCCAAACGTGGCTGCTGTTGGTAAGCTGGCCCCTGAGATTTGGGGTGGGAGAAAGTGTGCTGGGGGCACTGAGCAGCTGTGGGACACCAGAAATAAGCAGTGGCTTCAAAGGCGCTTAGGAGGTTGGATCACAGCAGCCACAGGGCTGAGCCAACAGAGGATGAGAAAAGTTAAATGCAGAGTTTGCAAACTGTGCTGGGGATTCAGTGAAAGAAAATCCAAGGATAAATCTTCAGTGAGAGCTGCTTCCCAGTCTCTATCCCTCTGGATACAGGTGACCTAGTCCACTTCCATCCCATTGGGATGTAAAACTGGCTATGCAGCTTGTGGAGGATGTCCCAGCCTTCTGCTGGGTATCTGTCTTTGTTAGGGCTGGTGCAGAGCTGGCATGTCTGTCATCACCCTGGACACTTTCTGAGCTGCTCTTTTGTTCACTGGAGCAAAAAAATCCAGGTCTCACGTGAGGGGCTGAGCAGCTGGGGCCGCCACCTGAAAATAAAAGGCCACAGGGATAAAGGAGAAGTGGCGGATCCCCTTTTCACACAAAGGAGAGTAAACATATGGAATAGGTTACCATGGGAGGTGCCTGAAGCCATGCTATAAATAAGTTCAGGAGGCATGTCGACAGGCTGCTGGGGAAGAAACCACGGTGGGCAGAAAGGGATTCAGGATATTAGGATGGGGGTGAAGGGACCCAAAAGGGAAGCTTGTGATAAAGGGAAAATAAGATGGAGAAGCAGTCTGGTCTCTTCTTCTGGCTGTGCTGTGAGTCAGAGGAGAGAGCTGTTTCTGACCCATACGTCTGAACCAGCAGTGATTGGTCTGTTCAGCATAAGGAAGGTTTTGACCATAAAACTAGAGAATGTTGAAGAGAGTCAGCAGCATGGTGTAAGAAATTGGGTGTTATGTGCCTCTGCTCTAAAGGGTGGATGTGTGGGTTTGAGGGTTTGTATTGATTAGAAATACATCTGGAGGTGGGGGAAGTCTCCTGACAGTATCTTGCTGAGAGGGGAAAGGGTGAGGGTACGGGGGAAGGACCTTGGCTCCGCAGAGCACCTCAGCGAGGAGCAGTGGCAAAGTGCAGAGACCCCTCTGTAAAGCCCCCCAAGCAAAGAAGCATGAAGAGGTCAAGTTGTGATGGAGAGAGAGGAGCTGCACTGCAGTGGTGCCTGGGGCTGGTGGAGACATGGAGGTCCAGCACTGCTGTGAGAAAGAGCAGAAGCTACTCCTGCCTCAGCCCCCAATAACATTAATTTCTCAATGTCATCAACAGACATGGGGTGAAAGGGGTGGTGAATTCAAGTAAACTACTCGGGTGTAGTAGATGATTTTTGGTTGCCTTTGGCAAGCAGCTCTTTAGGAGCTAAAGTATGACCCAAGTCCACCAAAGCCATCAATCTCCAAGGTTTTATGGAATCTTTTCTGTGTAACAGACCTCTTTAATAACTCTGCGCTAGAAAATCCCAGCACTTAGAAAGAAAATGTGTCCTGAGCTTTGCAAAGGAAGATATTTCTAAAATTCTCACATGGGCAAGCATTCCCTGGCCAAACCGAATGAACATCCTATGCTGTGGTATTTGCAGATCCAGCCAAACTAATTTTATCAGCTATAGTAGCCACTTTTTTGGCTGCGATGGTGGGAAATGAGCTGGGAATCTCCAGAGTGAGAAGCCAAGGTTTGATAAACTGGAATTTTAAGTGATGTTAATAGTGGGTTGCACTTCCAGGGAATGCAGCTGATGGGTTTTAGGGGATTTCTGATGCTTATCCTGACAACAAACTCCTGATGTCTGCTCTGAGTTACTGGAGTCTGGCATCGTTCACAACAGAAAGGAGACATTAGAGCCCCGGAGTGGCTTTCTTTGAAAATCAAACTCTTCTGCTACCCAAGTGAAGACTAAAGACATCTGTGTGTCTTGCAAAGGTGACAGAGCATCTGTTCTGGGATTTGGGTTGGTACTTCCTTCCCCACTTGGGCCATAACAGGCCTTTCTGAGATTTCAGGCAAAAGTTTTGGGATGCTATTGCAAGTCCAATAGCTACAACCTGAGCAGTGTGACCTAAGGGGCAACGTGTCTGGTGAAAATTGCTGGTGAAAATCAAGGCATTGAAGGAACATTTATGGCAATCATAGAATCATAGAAGTATTTAGGCTGGAAAAGACTCTGTGATGATCAAGTCCATCCATTAACCCAGCAATGCTAGGACCATGTCCCTAAGTGCCACATTTACATGTCTTTTGAATATCTCCAGGGATGGTGACTCCACCACCGCCCTGGGCAGCCTGCTCCAATGCCTCTGGTACCTGTGAACGCTGAAATGCCTGGGCAAATATGTGTGGCTTCTGTGAGTCACCATATTTTGTGACTTCCAAAATTCCAGTTAACTGAAATGCAGGCATGTAAGTCCCTTTGCAGATCTGGGCCTTGGAGCAAATGCTTCAGTTCAAAATTTTCCCTTTAAAGGTAAAGAAAGTAACCTAATGTGATGTTAGCCCATAGACATCACAGCCTGGTGAAAGCATCATCAAATGGTTCTCAGAGTTAATTCATCCATTCATTATTAATGTGTGCCTGGAATTTCAATTTACTCTCATTAAAATCTGATTGATGGTGAAGATACAGCACATAACAATCACACTGCACCATCTCCTTCTTTGCACTCAGCAGAAAAACCCAAGAGCTGCCTCATGAGCAAAATCAGGCCTATTGCTTTGCTTTCTGTGCAAAACTTGGACTTTTCTAGTCTCTCTCTAGTAACTGCTTTTCCTTTGCCTCTTTCATACTTCATTGCCATGCTGTAAATTGAGAAGACCAGAAAGAAATGAAGAGCAAACATAGGAAATGTCACTACTGGGCTTGCAGCTTTGATGCAGGCACAGTAAAAAGGTGCTCAAGGGGGTGACGCTGGTGCCCCATACGCAGAGCTGGTGATGGGGCCCCGTTAGACAGAGCAGTGTCACCATGGCACGTGGTCACTGCCACCCTCCTCCTCCTCCTCTGAACGTGGGCGGTGATTTCCCGCATAGCCTGGCCAGGCTCCAAGCTATGCTCTGAGCCAAACCCTGGCCTGCAGTCATACAGGAGTTAAGGCCTCATTAGTTTCTTATTCCCACGTCAGCAGGCTGTTAGCAGGTTCTGAATTGGCCAGCTGGTTTCTGGAGAAGAGCCAACCTGCAGCAGCATGGGTTCAGTCCCCCCAGCAGACACTGCTGCTGCTGGAGAGATGCATTTTGCATGCATCCCATGACACTGGCCCCAGTTCTTCTTCTCCCAGGGGATCCCTCTTGAATTAAGTTGTGTAGGAGATGGTCCCAGAACCTCCATGCCAGACTCTGCTGTCGATCCAGGCTCCTCAGAAAATGTTTCTTCACCAGCTACTTTTCATCTCTTCCCTGCTCTCCAAATTCCTGGGTGTCTTGATTGCTTAGTTCCCCAGAGAGCTGTCTGTAACCCTGTGTGTTGTGTTGGATGGTGCTCTTGTCTGTGAAGCAAACATCTAAAGAGTTGGCTACCCTTTCATCTCTTGAGCCAAATTTTCAATGCTAAGTCGGAGTCAGCAGGGTCTAACCTGGTCTTCAGATCTTCTTCTGGACAGCTCCAGCCTCAGCCTGCAAAGAGCTGCTCTTTTCATCTGGCACCAGGCACAAAATCCACTGGCAAGAGATTTTCTTCCCTTAGATCCATGTGGGGGAAGAACTGTTGCAAATCATGCTTAAAATTCAAGCTGGGCAGAAAATCCTTGAAATGCCTTTAAAAGGCTGAGCAAAACATTTATGTATGGCTGTGTAACCTATCCCTGGAGAAAGGAGAAAGGGAGAACTGCTGGTGTCCCACCATGATTGGGGTTTTTTCACCTATTCCCCCTTGATCTTGTTCACACCTTTTTTTTTTCTTTCTTTTTTTTTTTTTTTTTTTTTTTTTCCCATCCTTAGATCTCCCCAGTAATATGGTCCATATGTTTATTCTCCTTCCAGGGAAAGCAATGCCAGCGTTCACATTGCACTCCTCTACATTGCCATGTTTTCCCAATGTGCAGCGGTTTGTTAGGAGGAATTTCAAGCCTTTCCATAATTTCCAAAGTTGGCAATTATATCACTGCCTCCCCTCTGCCTCTTGCAGAGAAAATAAACTCCCATTTCCTTTACTTTCCCTCATACCGATACACAGGAATTTCCGAATGTTTTGTGTCCTTCTCCAAAGGTTTGCTCCTCCGGGTAACTGCAGAGTATCTGAGACAAGGTCATGGTGAAACTGCAGACTCAGAAATGGAGGGGCATTTTTCCTGGCTGACTGACCATTTGTTGAATCACATCGAGTCCCTCATTCAGGCAAAATTTCAGCTCAGGACAGCAAGCTTTTGCATAACTAGATTTTACTGTGTCCCACTTACCTTTTAGGGATGGTCTCTTCAATGGTATGAGCTTGCAGGGGAGATTCTGGGCCTTTTAAGGCATTCAGTGCCACTTTCTGAAAAGCTGTGAAAGCTTGCCAGAGATTACATCAAACTTACCTCCCGGAAAATAAAAAGTACAGACTGTAGGAGCTAAGCAGTTAAACAAGAGGAGAGAATCCAGGGCATGCTCATGAAGAAGTTTTGCAAATCCCCGTTAGAAAATCTCAGTAATATTTTGAGGTAGGTGAAACAGAGACTTAATAGGAAGAAAATATCCCACGTACTGCAGAGGAACTGTTCCTAGCTAGAAATGTGGAGCAGAGGGGATCAAGTACAGTGTTTCTTTCAGAGAAAGAAGAAATTTCTGCTGAAAGCAAGGATATCAACAGTGTGTCTGAGTAGCCCTAAGGATTGCTGTTCATTCATGCTAATAACTTTGAACAAAGAGAAATTTCACCAGCAAGTGGCACTTTTCCCGGACCTGTGCTGTCAGGCAGGAAGCTCGATACAGCTTTGAGTTGTTTGAGATCTGAAACTTGAGTCATTCAGAAGACCTAATGGCCTTCCTGTCAGAATCTTTAAATTAAAAAATTCAAATCTTCTCACTATCGGCTGTGACTTCAGGTATGCCAAAATTTCATTAACTGTTTCTTTAGGCTTTTTATGTGAGTTATCACAGTCTGAGATGGGAGCATTATCCCAGTGCCTTCATTCCCAAGAACTGACACTTCTTTCTTTAGCAAAAGAAGAGGATGCAAAGTTGGGAGTGTAATGAGCCCTATGGTTAGGGGACAATTTCTGTCCTGATTTAGGAGGTGTTTGATGGTTGCATTGTGCTCCTTAATTGTTTACAGGTGGATAGTAAATGTACAGTTTTCTCTTTCCTTGTTGAGTGCAGGAGCTTTGAGATCAGGACAAAATGATTTCAACATCTTGATATTTTCTTTTATATATGACAGTGGACGTTCACCTCATACAAATTAAGGCCACATGACCAAAAGTCTGTGATGTATTTCCTTCTCCTCAAGTGATGACAGTCACTGAGCCAACCTTGTGTTTGGTATAGCACAACTCTGAAGAACAGTATGCAATGACTTTCCTGGTTTTCTATTTCAATAGCAATTCTGATTGAGGCCCTTAGAAGGTCTCCACCTTTTCTCTCACGTCCATACTGTCCAACAGTATCATATCTGTACCATTTCCATGATTAGGAATGCTCTACTAAGGTAGAGCCAAACTCTTTAGGCAACAAGATAATGAAGGATCCTGTGTAGCATTCATTTTGCACTGTACTTGAGCACCTGTTTAAGCCATAATGCAATGAAATTGGCCTTACCTTGAAGAAAACAGACAAAAGCCTTTTTTTGTGTTTCAGGTGGATTCTAAAGTTGTTTTAAAATACTTGCTGAAAATATTTGCAGAAAAATGGAGTTCTTTTGCATTGCAATGAGTCTTCAAGCCAAGCAGCAGAGGAAGTGGGGAGATGTGGCTTGAGCTGTCACAAAGAAATCAGATTCAGTTTAAACCCCTCGATTACCCATTTATTGGAACTGGTTTCCCAGAGAGTGGGCTTTTCTCTGAATTACACAAAAAGACATATCCTAGCTTGCTCCTTCACTTCCAAAAAGTGTCTAGAAAAATCCCATTTTCCAAAAGTACTGAAGGAAGCTCTGGATGCTTAGCCCTATACCTGATTTGATACTCTAGGAATGTTTTAAACTCCTCACAGACATTTTATATTCATGGAGTGTGAGTTTTCTGTGATACAGCTCTGGGTGAATATGGATTTTGTACCACGCTCTGCAAAGTTGCACTTATGCACTGTGGAGAGGAAAAGCCCTGGATTAAAACTGATGTAATAAAATTCAGTCATGCAACTCATGTATGTGGGCTTGTATAGGTTATGACCATGTTTTATCTCCTGGATTAAAGCCTTCTTCCTTGGCCTGAGATCTGGCTGCACAGGGATGCACAGGGCATGTGGGAATGCACACTCACTGCCAGCTCGCTTTGTTGCTGTCTCACCACAGTTCGTTCTGCCTTCACACACGAGACTGTCTGAGTGTAGGAAAAATCACCTGGCAAGGGAAGGGAAATCTAGCCCGACATGAAGACTTAGATGCTTCCTTGGAGCATACCAGCTCCAAGCAAGCTGTCCAAGGCTGCCCTCTAATTTTGGATCTTGGCATGCAACACATCCCATTCCTGGCAAGTGAAGAAGCTCTCTTTAGGTCTAAATGTTAGTGGCACGAGACTGAATACGTTGGATTTCTGCTTCCATTGATCTGGAGATGTGGATGAAAATCTGAAATAACACCTGCTGACTGTCAAATCTGAATGAACTTGCTGGGGGTGGAAAAAAAGTGGGGAGAAGAAATCTTCCGCTGCTTTTGCCCATGTTTTATCTTTGGCACTCATCTATTTGGTAAAATCATCAGCTGTCTGTGCATCTGCCTGTTGCTTAGCAGCAGAACTGCGCTCCTGATGCTCTGGAGGACTTTATCTGGGGACATGTCAGAGGAAAGGACTGGTCCATTCTTGCTCTCAAACAGTGGATTTCTTTTTTTCTTTATCCATGAGTTAGAACAGCAAGTAATTTACAAAGAAAATACCTGTTTCCTCAGTAATTCAGTTTAAGGATGTATAGAAAGAATCCGGATGTCTTATTTAGTACTTTATGTACTCCATGTACTTTAGAACTCTTATTAATTCTCTAGTACTCATGAATTTTTGTTATTCAGAAAATTTATCTGGGTCTTCTTGCTGCCAATGCTATCATGCCAATGCTCATTGAATAAGACATATGTGTCGTTCTGGTTTGTTCATAGCATCATGAATCAATAGCTGTCAGTGGATGGTAGATAATTTGTGCCTTGCATTATTGCTTGGGAGAGGGAGGGGAGGTGTTCAGGAGATCAGATAACACAATAAATAAGTAGGCATGTGAGTATTTGTTTTGTTCTGCATTGGCATCCAGCTAAGCTAGAGGTAAAACTTCATGGTTTTTGGTGCAGCACTGGGTGACTGGCCATGATGATGACACAGGAGAAACAGTCCAGAGGTACACTCTGGCTCTCAGCGCAGTGCTCAAAAGCCACTCACGCTGTTGTCCTGTTCCTGAGCACACCAGAGCTGACATGTGCACTTCACTAATTGTAAATCCCTTTCTGCCTCTGCACAGCCTTGGTCAGCCAAGCCCTATTTTGGAAGGCTTGCATGCTTTCAGGCAGCACAGCTGGATCCAGAGGGGCAGCAGCTGAAGGAGCTGATGTTTGAGCAGATGATGTGCTGAATGACAGCATGGGGCGGACAGGAACAGAAATTCAGCCTGTGCACAAGCAGCCAACTCCTTATGAACAGCACTGGAATCATGTCCTGTGAGCTCTACTCTGCTCTACTGTCTCCTTTTGGAAAGCCTCATCCAAATTCATTCAGTTGTCCAGTCCAGTGCAGCTGCTACACTTTCTGCCTTCAAATTCCTGTTGGCTGATCTCAATGTGAGAGATGCTCTCCCATAAGGTCCTGTGCCCAGGGCTGGACCTGCAGAGTCCACCACTGCTCTGAGCCACCTCTGGCTCCTGCTGGGGCTGAGCATGTGTTGGCCCATGATGTTTTCCTGCAGCTCAGCTTCCTCTTGCTGCAGCTCAGTGCCAGAAGAATTAGGAAATTCAGTGACAGAATCACAGCATCATTAAGGTTGGAAAAAATCCCTAAGCTCATTGAGTCCAACCATTAATTTAGGAGTACCCTCTTGCACAGTTTAACTGGGGAGATTGTCAACCACTTTTACCTCAGGGACCAAAGGTTGCAGAGAGCCCTGGCCCAGGCCCAGCCTCTCTTCTGCACTGCCGTCTTGTTGCAAGCAGCCAAAATCTGCCTATCAGGTTCCCTGCTGTCTCCCATCCCTGCTTCCTATCTACTCTCTCCATGTGATGTTCTTCCCTCAGAGCAGAGCTTTACAGGCTGCCTCTGTGTGATCCCACCACTAATCAAGGAGCCAGTGCCAGCCCTGTGCTCCAGCTCACACTGATCCCAATGTACCTCCTGTTGCCATTCCTTAGGAGTCCTCAGCCTTCTTTCTTCCCCTTGACTTTTTGAATGTGTGACCCAATCTAATAATTTTTTTGGCTCTGATGGCCAGAACGCACCTTCATGTTGGCCCTGGTGCAGCAGAGCAAATAAATGGGGGATGAATTTAGTCCTGGAATGCAGCAAACAGGGTGGATCGACATCAGCTTTCTTACCCAGTCACTCTGGCACCTGCTCAAGCAATTTCTTGCTTAGCCTGGACATTCCTATCTACTTCTGTAACGTTAGTGGGTAATGTTATGCAGCACTGAGGATAAATTCAAGGCCCAAGTGATTCCTGTGTTGTAAAGAGGTATTTTGAACTTCTGGCACTAGATCTGACTGATGGCGCCCGTTTGAGTCGAGTCTGTTGCCGTACACCAAAGCTCACCACTTCCAGCTGGCACGGCGAGATCTGGCTGCGTTTCGTCTGCTTTGCACCTCATCAGCAGCGAGGATGGTGCTGGAACCAATTTAGGTGGTGATGTGGTAGACAGTGCGTGAGGCAGAGCAGGATGTTGGGAGTGGCTCCGCATCTGTCTCCCATCACGGGGTCTGGCTGGGATTCTTCGTCTGGCTGTGGGAAGAGCAAATCTTGGCGAGTGAGGAGCACATGCGCCTGCAGTGCACAGTTGTGCCTGGGACTGCAGCTAGGGAGGGAGCAGCCTTTAATAAGCAAGGTTATGACATTAGTTTGGGTGTTGCAAGATCTGGACTCTTCTGCAGGGTCTGTGTCACTCACTTGTGAGATTTGGATCTGTTTTTTAAGCCAGCAGAGCCTTAAGCTCTTTCTGCAGTTGTTAAAATGCACAAAAATGCTCTTGATGGGGTGTGGTGCAGCTTAGCATTTGGAAAGAAGTGTGAGGCTGGTTTATTGGTGAAAGGAGCCTTAGAAAAGTCAAAGCATTGTTCTAACCCTCATTCATAGAGCAGGTGAGGTTAGAAGGGATCTCTGGGGGTCACCTGTCCAACCTCTCACATTAAAAGCAGAGTAATGCTTCTTGCACTGCTGGCTTCCAGCACTTTCTTTACTGGTTGTGCAAGGTTAAGTGAATTTTGAGTTTTTAAATACTGTTTCTTTGCAAAATTCCTTCCATTGCTTGTCTGGTCTGCATATCTTCTGAGTTTGAGAGAGCTATTTGGGCTGAATGGTGCCAAAATGTGGAGTGGAGCCTTTCCTCTGCACACCCTCTGCTCCATGGACAAATGCCTGGAAAACAGTCCGATTCACAGCAGATTTCAAGCCTGTGGATCCTCAGAGGGGACCCTGTGTTTATATCTGAGGGCTCTGGTGCATAAGGAAGATTGAACTGCATGCACAGAAATGTTTGAGTCATGTGAGGGCCTGTTCCTAAACTGGAGCCACTGACTGGGCTATCAGCAGCCCTTGGTTGAGCAGCTCTGCTGTCCCAGAAGGAGGGCAGGAGTGAGCAGCTGGAGGAGGGAATACCACCAGCCAGAAGTCTGTTCACCACAACCACATCTCCAGCACAACTGCAAGCCTTAGCTTGCAACAGGAGCTGCTGAAGAGCATCCTTGGTCTGAGAGGGTTGGGCAGGGCTTTACCCTCCTCTTCACATCTGTGTTTCCTGGGTTTTGGAAACTTTCCTCCAAACCACTGCCCTCTTAGAAGCTCTCAGACATTCCTTCACTCCTGGTTTAAATAAGAATGCAACTTTTTTCAGTAGTTATCTGTCTCCTGCCCAGTGCCTCATCAACAGGGCACAGAGCTTATGTCTGCCTCACGTGGGCAGGCATCCTTTTCCATTTTTTTGCAAAGTATGAAAGACTAACAGAAGAAAGCTAGTTGCTATCTGTGCTGCTGCTTAATCCTCAGTCTCCAATTCCTGCTATCAGCACTATCAGGGAGACTTTTCTCTCTGCCACCATGTTGCAGAACAGCAGATAACATAATCCTAAATCCCAGGTACAATTTTGACCCTTCTGCCATGCAGCTTTATTTTTGAAAGCAAAGTCTCTTGCATCAGATGAATCACAGCTGGTAATATTCTCCTTCAGCCTATATTGCCTTAGCATCAAACCAAGCCCCATGTGCTTTCTGCTGTCTTATTTTCTGAAACTATTTTCAGTTTTCATTTGAAAATGTCTTTTAATGTGGCCTTACATGTAAGACTTTCTGGGAAGAGGAATCAAAAAAATTCCATGATGCATCTTTCCCTCCTGAAAAGCTTTGATTTATGGCTAAGAAGAATTATTCTTGCTGCCCATAAAGTAATTTTTCCAGCATGTTGGCTACAGACAGGGCAAGATTACTTCCAAATCCAGATAGCTATGGATTTATCAAGCAATCTAAAATCCACATACACATGCACATATGTTTAAAAATATCCAGTGGGGCATTTTTTTTTTCCATTACATAGAACAAATTCAATCGAATTCGTTAAGTTGCCTTGGTTTATTACCAATGGAGTTGAGACTGGGCTATGGTCCAGGGACTGCATCTGTGCAGGTATTATTATCATGATCACCTGCACTTGTCACAGACCAGATTTCTTCTCTGTGTACTAATTACAACCATAATGTGTGCTTTAGTTGCAAACAATAATGCCTTACAGGAACATACTTTCATTCTTAACTGCATTACAGTAAAAGCACATGATTCATGATGGTATTTTTTGGAAAATCCCAAGTGGTTGGAGTCTAAGAAGTATGGGAAGTTATGATGAGCCAACCTCCAAATTCCCATGGGTGCTCTTGATACGCCTGTTCGGGGAAACAGAGTGGGTGAACTTCATGGGTTAATGCACTAAGCAGAAAGGGTATGTGGAGGCCTTTTCCAGCCAATGAGCAGCTACAGCACTGGGTTTTCATGGAAGCAGCTGTGTCCCTGCCATCTCCAGCCATGTAGGCTTGCTTGGCATTCACAAGCAGGATTGTCTTTTATGTTGATGTGGGTGAAAACTTTTTGCCGACATCTTTATGGCATGTTTAATTCTGCTCCAAGATTAGGAGACTATTAATTTTGTCTAAACATCAAGTGATCATGGCCACATGACAGTGTGACTGCAGAGGCAGGAGCTGGAGGAAAATCCTGACACATCACAGACTGGGGATTAAGAATCTTGCAAGCATGCTGTCTTGTCTGAACCTCACTGGTCCCAGGCTGCTGCTCCTTAAACAAGTTCATGCCACCTGTGCATGTGCCACTGGCATATTGTGGGCTACAAGGAGTTCAGCAAATCCAGGCTACCGTGGCTAATCCTAGAGGTGCCAATGGCACCTTCCAGTGCAGGTCCTGGCCCGTGTGGTATCTGCTGTACCAAAGAAAAGGGCAAACCAGCTATGCAACCTTTCCTAAATTAGCTTGGATTGCTGTGCAGAAGAGTTTGACCTGCAAATTAGAAAGTGAATTAGAGGAAACACCTGGCTCTGTGTTCCTTAATGTGACCATATGCTGCTAGTAGGGTGTGGTGTCCCATGCACACTGTGGTGTCTGATGGTACCTCTGGCTCCTGCTCCTGCTCCTGCTCCTGCCCAGAGCCTCTGGCTGCTGGAAACCCTCCCTAAGCCCTGAGGCAGTTCCATAAAATGGGAGCAAAATTTGACTGCTTTGGAAAAGCAATCTCAAATAGCTTCTGCATCCCTAGAATCTCAACTTCTTGACATGAAATGCTTACTCACACAGTTTGAAGGCCTCTTCACAGTCAAGTCAGATAAAGCACCAGAACTGTAGTCATGATTTCCTGAACATGTTTGGAAAATTTCTCATTTTAGGCACCTGACTTGCTGTGGTCCTCTGGCATCCAAAGGCTGTGCTGTCGTCCCATTGACACATGAAAACATCTAAAACTTTCCAGTGACTAGAAGATCTTGCTGCCTTTTTCTCTTTATAAAAAGAGTTTGTCACTAAATGCATAATACATGATTATAAAACCTCCCACCTTCTGTTTTGGGTCTTTCAGGGTGGAATTAAAACAAGCCACACACAGCAGTGTCTCTTTGGGGCTTCACACTTAAAATGTTTTTTTTTTCCCTATAGTAACAGGAGAGGAATAGGCAGTGACAACTGATGGAAGAGGAATTTGAGCATCTGGAACAGGGTAAAATCCAAGAAAACAGTGAACTCTGCTAGATTTTCTCCCCGCCCTGGATTCTGAATAGTTTTTCCATCCCACAAAAACAGTCGTGGAAGGGAGATGCTTTTCTCCCTGTTTAACTGTAACAAAAAGCATGCTGTGAATCAAAGGTGCTTCCAAGAGCATCTGGAAATATTTCCCACCCCAAGCAGAGACTGGTGATGCCTGCTGTGAATGCTTTGCAGCATCCAAAGGGAAAAAAAAGAAAGAAAGAAATAAAAATATGGGTGAAAGAAAACTTAGCTAGGACATTTTCAGTGGTGTGGGGGTAGCAGGTGGAAGAAACAAGGGCTGGATATTGGGCAGCAGCTGGTTCCACATGGTGACACCAGCGTATGCTGCTGTGAATGCAGTGCCACTGGTCCTGGGCAGCTGCTTGACTCTGTGATAGGTCACACAGGGCTTGTTTCCAGCTGTCCTGGTGCATTTTCCAATGGGAACAACGTGGTTAAGAGCAAAGCTTGGTCTGTGGAACCCCTTGATTCCCACCTGAGTGGCAGTGTCCTAACTGGCAGTGGTGGGGACCCCCCAGGTTCATAGTTACTGTTGAGTCCAATTGCTGGGTCACATTTCTGTGATGCTCTTTTGTTGTCAACACCTAACTGTGGCCATTTCACAAAGTGGACAACATCCTGAAACAGTGGTGAGGATCACTTTGGCTGGTCTGGTAGATGGAATCACCCCCTTCTGTATCCAAACCATCTCTGCTATGGGCAAGTGCCCCTTTGAACTGAAGATGCAGTGAGATCCTGGGACTGTGCTGCTTCTCCCAGGGACATCAGGAGGGCTCCTAATCTCTCACCTGACTGACCCTCTTGTATTTTAAGGGGGGGAAGGGTTTATAGCCAGTGTGAAACTGCAAGAATCTGCTTTTTGGTTGTCGTGCTCTGACGTGTATTTCCTACGTGTTCTTGGCCAGTTATTTGATCTCTCAGTGTTTCCCGTGGGAAAATTAAGACTTCCCTTATCTTGAGGTTGTATTCCTTATTGTCAGTGAGGGGCTCAGGGATCATGGGAGAGACAGATGCTACATGACTTGGCACCTGCATGTGCTATAAACAGCTCTCAGCATGATGCCTCTCCCTTTCTTCTCTGTTCCTCAGTGGTGAGGCCTCCTGTGTAGCCAGTTCTGCTTGCAATGGGTTTCTAAGAGCTGGTAAATAGGGGCATCTAATGATGCCAGTTTTCCAGAGCAAGATAGCCTTCAGAAGATGCATAACTTTGACTGCAGGCTCACCAGTGGGTCACAAATCCTGTCTGTGAGGGCATGGTTAATTCACCCCAGCTGCCAGTGCCACCTGGTCCTCCAGTTCTTTCCCCTGCTGCCCCTCTAAGCAGGGTTGGTTGGATCTATTGCTCTGTCATGGACAGTGTCAAGTAATGAACATAGAGGGTTTTCTTTTTATGACTCGTTACATGAAGAAAGCCTGAGCCAAAGACAGAAGAGCTTCTGCAATTAAATGGATGCTGTTCAACACAGCCTGTTCACTTTTGCTGGTTTCCTAGTGGTAAACTCCCAGCAAAAGCCTTGGAGAGTGATACGTAGAGAATAGATAAAGACATAATACAGCAGAGAAGAAAATCAGAATTTTTTCTCATGTGTGTCTGTCTGTTGAGATGTATTTATTATCAGTTTCATATAATTTTATATTTTCCAATGTATTTCAGATATATGGTATGATATAAAAATATGGATTCTCACGACAGTGTTATAAATGATTGGAAATTACCAGCTGGGAAGTTTGTCTTCTGCAATATATAACACAACGGAAGCATGTTGTATTAAAAAAAAACAACCCTACATTTAAAAAATAAAAAATAAAAAAGAAATACTTGTCATAAGCAATCTGTTTCCCAGGAATATTCTGGATGCAAAGTGGAGATTTATAAACCCTGCAGTGTGTGCAGAGAAAATGGATGAAAACATGAGCCGCAGCTCTCTGTGTCCAAGCCATGTGTACAGCATGGATCACTTCCAGCCGGGGATCCAACAGCGCTGCTGTCCTCCTTTCCAAAACTTGGGAACACTGCACTTCCCTGGTGGGGTTTGCATGGGTACAGGACAGATGTTTGCTAGTCAGCAATTGGCCTTGCTAAGCTTTGGACGTGATTCTGGACCTTTTCTTTTTCTCTCTTTCTCTCAGAGACAAGGAAATAAATTACTTCAGCTGAGGATGTGAAGAGCTGCTGTTCATCATGGAAGAAGTAGACGTTTGCATTTTTGTGAAGGTAACTGTATTTTTGAATAACATGCATTTCAAAACAATTGTGCATCCGTGGGAATTCAATTCCTGTTTTCATGCCAAATAACCAGACATCTGTCAATTGACATAAAACTGGATGTGTTTGACTTAATAAGTAGCAGGTTGTTGTTGTTAGGACCTGCCACCCAGAGAAGCCACGGCAAATGCTATGCATTTGGCTATTGATGACTGTTGATCCATGTGCCAATAGCAATAATAATGCTAACCAAACTGGCTCATGGAAAGATGAAAAAATCCCCAGACTTTCATCCCAGGTTTAGAAACAGGCAGTATCTACAGTTCTCACGTTAGCCAACACACAGAGGGACGTGGAATGAGAGTGTAAAGGGCCAGAAGTGATGAAAAACATACTTCACATTGCATTTCTGTGAAAAATCACCTCCAGGAGCATGGTGGAGGGAGAAATGGGCTCACTGACCTGATCAGTGAAGGCTCACATGAGTAGCAGCCAGGGGCTTCGCTGGGGCAGGGATATAAACCTGCTTGTCTTGGCCTGAACACATCGGTGCTGGTGGGTTCCATTCACAAAAGGAGGAATACCTCATATTTTAATGCAATGGGTAGCCCGATGTAAGACTCCTTCTATTTTATGGCATCCTTGAGCTATCTGTTTTTTCTAGTCTCTTAACCATCTGGTAGTCATTAACATCCCCATGGAAAGCCAGGGATTTCTTTTCCCCCCAAAGACACGTAACTTTCCATGCTTCCTTGACTCTTCACAGAGCCTCCAAGAAAATCTCTCACAGCTACTTGCTAAAAAACTGTTTTTAGGGAATAGATTTACTGCTGAAGAATATTTCAAGCTTTCCCTTCCATGCAGGCATCTTCCGAGGCCACGTTCCCAGTCTGTTCCCTTGGGTGGGATAAGTGCACATGCCCAAGGAGGTGTTGGTGAAGGAGAGACTCATGGCAGCCAAAGGCAACCACCATCTGAGCTCAGCTTCACCTCCTTCATAGCCCATGAAGAGAAACAGTGAATTCTGGAGTGTGAAGCATCTGCCCTAATGTAGCCATCTGTCTTGGGATGAGATGGATCACAGCCCTATTGCTCTGGATTGACTGTAATGGGAGAGTATCACAATTAGTGGGATGGATGGCAATACTTTGGAGCCTAATGGTGGACAGGATGGACACCTCCTTTGATTACTTGTGTTGGAGGAGAAGCTGCTTCTACTATGTGACATGTCTGAAAAGGATCACTGACAGCTTTGGCTTCAAGTGTGCATGAAAATCTATCTATTCTCCTGGATGGCTGGTGGCACAGTGATCTCAAGGCTGGAAAAAAATCCTGACGCAAAATAAATACCTAAAAATGGGCAGAGACGTATTTATGGGGCTGAGAGTGGATTCACTCAGTCCTTTTTGAATATACTAAAAATAAGCACAAACACTAATGGCCTCTTTAATGGTTAGAAAGACATTAATGTTAATGGACTTCTCGCTATCCACTCTCTGCCTAAAATGTGTTTGGTGTCATTGGCCAAAGTCAGACAATATCACCCAAGCTAATTCTGTCTGAGTGAGTTAATGAGCAACACGGGCACTCCTCTAGGGATTTCAGGTGGCACAGCTGTAAAATATTTAGTGAGATAAGGACCGATGCTGTTTCAAAATAGTCCAAAGAAACACATCAAATCCAATTTTTGAAATGCCAGGACTATGTCCTCTGAATACTTCTGTATTTTCTGTCCCTGATTTTTTTACAGAAATAGCCAGGGTGCAGGGCAGAGTGGAGTGGGGGAGGAGGGGAAAGAAAAAAACCCACTAAAGGCAAATGTGGGAGAATTTGATGCATCTATATAAACCCGTATTTTTTCTATTTCAGCTCCTTTTTTTTTTTTTCTTTTCTGGAGATGGAAAATTTTGTTCTTGCAACGTATAATCCTGCAGTATCACCTCTGCACGACACTGGGGAGGGTGGGGGGAAGATGGGGAATGCATTTCTGGTAATATCCAGCTGCTTTTGTTAGATCACAAGCTAATTCCCAGTCTTTGTATTCTGCAGCCTTATTTACATTACATTATCATTTCATTTATGGGCCCCTCGGAGTTCTCCATCACTTTGGGGAGCTCTCTAAATTTGCCTTTCATCACGTATTAATGAAGTGTTAATAGCTCACCCAAGCCATTTTTGAGCAAACACCATGTGATGTGTTTGTGTTGTGCAAACAGCCCGTGTGCTTTGCTAATACACGACCGGTGGGGACAAGGCATCTGCCACCTCCCTGATAATTTCTTCTTCTTCTGCTTGCTTTGCTTGCACATGACATTCCCGCCCTTTGGAGGCCAGCATGGACCTCTCTGCACAAAACTGAACTCCTGAAGCTCTGTGCACCACGTCTGGTGGCAGAAGACAGGAGAACGAGGCAAAGTCACTGAAAATTGGGCAGTTTCTGGAGGCCGGTCCTAGGCAGGGGATCTGCTGGATGTGTGCACATCTAGCAGCTGGTGTGCTCCAGAAATCAGGTAGAGCAAGGGGAGAGGCAAGGGTGGTCGATGACCTGCTGCTGCCCAAATTGGTAGGACAGGAGGTCTGAGCCTGTGCCACGCTCCCCCAGTGCACTCAGGGATTTTGGGGTTTTGACTTGCCTGTTGCTGCCTGTCCTTTAGCAGTTAATTCTGTCAGTGTTTGTGTCTGGTTATTGATTTCTGGTGACTTCTTCCACCCAAACCAAGAGCAGTTTTTTGGTTGTTTTTTTTAACGAGCTGGGTAAAAAATGGAAAATGTACCATCATGAGCAACTTAATTCTTTGCTATTTTTTTTAATTTTTCCAAAACGAGCAAGTTACAACTGCAGGAGGGGAAATCCAACCCTTTTTTTTTTTACCAATCCCCACTATGAGGGAGAATTTCATCACCTTTTTTTCTTAGGTAGGAGCCATACATTTTCCATATTCCCTTCTGTGTTGCCTCTTGTGCATTTTCTTACCTTCCCTTTTTTTGTCTTAAGCTGCTGCTGGACACCTTTTGCCCTGACCTGGCAGCACTCAGATTGCTGCTCCTGAAATACAGAGAGGAGTAAAATCTGATGCTCTGGGGGATGTTCTCCTGGGCATCACGCTAATCTCTTGCAGGATCAGGCTGCTGCATTCATGATGGGAAAAGGCACGGTGATGTATTTTAAATACACTTTTGGGAAGAGCTTATTGTCAGGTCCTTAATAAATGCTAAATAAATGCATCTTTCAGACATCATTGCTGTGTGAGAGAGGGGGGGATAAACCATCTGAAGAAGGTTTTAATGTCCCAAAACAACCCTTCCTGAGCTATCCCCAGCATCCCCTGGCTGCCAAGGCAGCAGGATAGCGCAGCAGGGAGCTGGGGTGGGGATAATGCAGACTCTGGTTGTGCGTAATGGGCCCTCATCACTTGGAAGGTCGTGGGGAAACATCACCTTTTACATGAGCAGACCTCGTTACTAATTCAGTGTTCCCATTAGCCAGGGATGACATTTGCAGCCCCCTCCAAAGGCCAGGGACGTGTTTCTTGCAGCCTTTGCAGCCTGGACCACGCTGTGTTTCAGGATCCATCCCAAAGCCCAGCCGTAGGGACGCTGTAGCTTTTAAACATATTCAAGAGGCACGGTGCCTCCTTTCTTTTAATGCACCTCCCATTAATTCTCTAGGATATGTGATAGGATGAGACCCTCTTACTGCTGACCTTTTAATAACAATAAAATCACTCAGTGGTGCACTTTATTTTGATTTATCATTGCACAACATAAAGGGATTATATATCAAAGGAGGCACTAAAATGATAAGACTAATAAGAAGAGACCAGAGGAAGATGGGGAATAACTGGAAGAAGTTTCAGTGGTATTTTCAGTCAAAAGAGATAGAAAACTATGGCTTATCTTGAATGGCCTTGGGAATGATTTTTTTCTCCTTTCCAACAGCTGAAAATGCATAGATCATGTCAAAATAAACTCATATTCAAAAATATATACAGGCTATGTAGAATTTATCTCCAATAATTGGAGTACTGGACATTTTCTGCAGGCTTCAGCTATGTTATTTTTTGGATTTAAATTATTTTCAAAAAAAGAGATTTATCCATAGCCTTCATATATTTTGATTTTATTTCCTTTTTATTATCAGGGCAGTAAGATCCATTGGCAGAGCAAATATCAAAAGCTAGGCTGACAAACACCTCAAGATTTTCTTTTAAGAGAAGAAGATGTTAAAGGGGAAATGATTGCTCTAAGCCTCTTATTTCATCCCCCTTATGAACAAGCTGACAGGTAACATCCAGGGTGTTTGGAGCAAGAACACGTTTGTCAAAGTGACATGTAGGACAACCACAATGCTTTGTGAGTTTGAGTAATGTTTGAATGGATTCAGTAAGAATTTCCAGGAAAACTTTGGGAATATCAAAACATGATCTTTTCCCTTTATGGATTGTTGAAAGTGAGTGTATTTACATATTTAAGTGATATTTAAAGAAATCCTCATTCTGCGACCGCCTTTTTCTTGCACAGGTTGACTTGTGGTAAAAGAATAAAAATTTTTAAAACATGCCCAAATCATCCTGTACAGAGAGAAAGGTTTTGTGTGAGCTTTTTATCATTGTTCATCCAAAAAGTCCAAACTCTCCCTCCCAGTTCTACCCGACCTCCTTTCTCCTCCGCTTTTTTCAGCAGAGCAGTAACTGCACCAGGGAAGGACTGAAAACAGGAGGCTAAAATTCAGCTCATCAGCGTAGACACAGGAGGTTGCCTAGTCCAGCCTCTTTCTTCTGCTGTAAGCCTTAGAAATTACCAACCATTAGCATTTCATCAGTTCAGGGATTTGGATGGCAGCTCGCACAGGAGCTGTCTAAAAGCAACACAGGCTGTGCTGCAAGCCAGCCTTTCTTGAGGGTGTTTTAGGTGCAGCTGCTGTTGTTAATTCAAGTGTTGGTTGTGGCTGTGAGGCGCGGTGGACTGCGAAAAGAAGGAAAACAAGCAGGAAAGAGGTCTGAAAACACAAGGAAGGAGGCCTTGTAAGGAAAGAAAAGGAAAAAAAAATTCTAAATATGGGGTTGGCATGTTGTTTTGTGGGCTCCTGTCTTTGAGAAATCCACAGACGGGTGTAAAATGAGGGTTAATGGGGCACTGGAAGGTCACAGACACTGGGATGAGGGGAACAAGGTAGGCAGCAGCCGGAGCTGGAGAAAAGGGAAGAAGTGAGATACAAGTGTCTGAGCAAGTGCAAGTGGTGCTCTGATGCTCATTGCAGTCCCAGCTGAAATGGGTACTTCAGCCCATTCCCCATGAATGAAGAGCTTTATGAAAGACATTTTTGGCCTTGCAATTTCATCCTGCTGGCTGGTTTAGGAGCTGGGTTCCTCACAGTGTGTTTCCTGCTAGGATGCTGGGGAGCACTTCATTTCTTATTCCAGGAGTGGAAAATAAAAGATGAAGAGGAAAAGCCTGAGTCCAAAATCTTGGGTTGGGTTTTCTCCATCAAGTTCAGCTGACTTTATTTTACTGTAGAGCCAGTTCACCCACTTTCCTGAGGATCCTGGTCCTGTAGACAGGGAGATGACCAGAAGACACAACTGGTCACCAGCCCACCTAAGACCTCAATCACTTCTTCTCTGTTGGTTGTACAGGAATGTATGGCAGTGGGTTCTTCTTCTACATGTTTGAATTAGAAAACTAAATTTAGGAGGAAGAACTTGGCCATCTCTAAGTATTTTTATGTTGCAAAGTGTAAAAACAGGACTGCTTTTTATGTCTTCCCAAGGGTTTTCATAGAGGTCTCTGCCTTTCTCTGCTTGATCATAGAAAATGTTGAAAACATCCTTGGACCCAGATCACTCTCTTGCACAGGTTCAAGGCCAGAGCCAGAGCTTGTGCCAGCACAGATGGCGTTGTTAGACATGTGAGGGGAATATAGAAAAAAAAATAAAGAAGACAAGTAGAAAAGTGCATTTCAAGAGTCGTCAGCCCTCCAACTTTGAAGTGCCAGGGCATGTTTGCTGCACTCATTTCTCAAGGTCCCCACAGAATTGCTGAGAGGAAGAAAGCCGTGTTTAGAAAAGCTGCCAGATGACAAGACCTGGGGATGTAGGGCACGGAGCAATCACACAGTGCTTTGCTTGCTCAAAGTGCACCTGCAGGGAGGAGCGCAGGCATGGGAGTGTGTCTTTGTGACAATGCAGGGGAGAGCAGGGAGGGATGGAGAGTCTCCTAAATGCTTATAAATACATGAAAATCCATCTTGAGGCTGCTCCTCTGAAAAAGCCACACTTACTTCTATACGCACAGATATTTCTATGTGAATATACAGCTCCCTTCCAGCTGTGGGCTGTGAGCAGCACACCTTGGTGTGCCTGTGTGCAGTGTAGGTGTGAAACCCTGAGCTTCCCAAAACTGTGGGTATGCAGGATACCTCCCTCCCTTGGTGCTGCCCTTTCAGATGCTGGAGGCGGGTTTTTCTGGCATGACATCCAGAGGGAAACAAGCACTGGGGAGGGAGTTTGAGGGTATGGAGGAGAGGCAGAGCAATGCCATGCACAGTGTCCTCTTGCCCCAACTATTTGCCCCAAAGCAGAGCTGACCCAAGCAAGAATGTACAGAAGAGGCAAGAATGAACAGGAGAGGGCCCTATATCTAGTGCAGCATGTCCAAAACAACAGACAGAACACTCTAACCTCTTACAGCTGCCATTTCAGGCTCCTGGACCAAAACCCAGGCATGCTGAGATGCACCGGGTAACATTCCACACATTTCCAATGCAACACTGGATTTTTCTTCTTGCTCCTCCTTATACACCTTATTTCTGGAACTTCCCTCCTTGCTGCTGCTGGCTGGGTGACTTCTCCTTTTCCTGAGCCACCACCAGAGCCTGAAGAGTATGAACAGCACTCCTGCCATGGCCCAAAACTGTCACTGCTGCAAGGCAGTTCACTAAAAATTCTTCATCAAAAGCCTTGTCAGGCAATGGAAGCAGCTGCCCAGGGAAGTGGTGTAGTCACCATCACTGAAAGGATTCAAAAGATGTGAAGGTGTGGCACTCAGGGACGTGATTTAGTGGTGGACTTGGCAGTTAAGGGTTGGAATCAATGGTCTTAGAGGGCTTTTCCAGGCTAAAAGATTCTGTGATTCTGTGATGAGGTCTGGTTGTGTAAAACTCCTGAAGGACACGAGTGTCTTCTGGATGGAAAATAACAGCACAGCAATGAGTTAACAGATCCCTCTCATCTCCTGTCCTTGGAGACAGAAATCAAAGCTATCTTGTGGTCCTGCTGCCTTGCAGCATCTCACTGGTGGTGTGGCTTTGCTGAACAAACTCACTGTAATGATCTGCCCACTGACTCCTGCCTGAGAAACCCTGGGGTAAAAAAGTGTTTTCTGAGCTTTGGGTTAAAAAACTCCACTGTGTCTTGAGAGAGAGACTTGGAGATGCTCAAGCAGACTCAGTAATGCAGCAAGTTGAAGTCCAAGCTCAGAGCCATGTTTTGCCTGTGGTTCTATTTCATTTAATTCAGAAGTGGGAGATGAGCTGGTGTTAAGACCAAGCATGCTGTGCTGTTAACGGTAAGGATGTGGTGCTTACCCTGTTCCTATATTCCTTCCCATCCTTCTCTGAGTAAATCCTGACAAAGATGTGCTGGCTGGGCTTAGGAAGGCTTGTGGTTTTTCAAACACTGTGCTGGAGGAGCAGGAGGTGCTGGAGCTTGTGGTTTATGTAGTGGGTTGGTGGTTGGAGCAGTTTTTTAGACAGAACCAAAGAAATGCTTGTAAAACATCCAACTCACAATAATTAATGAGGCTCCCTTGCCTGGACCGTCATTGTTTCAACAGGCTGCATTCAAAGGAGCTCTTTTGCCCTGGAAAATTCTCTGCAAAGGCTCACCACCTAAAAATGACTGTTTCAAACCAGAACTGCCATGTTTTGACAAAGGCCAAGCTCAGTTGTTTCAAAGGGATGCATTAACGACCAGATAATTTTTTAAACCCAATCACTCTTTATAGGAGAGTCTCTGTCCCTGCTCTCAGCAGCTGCTCAACTTTTTGGTATCTTGAACCTACACCTCTTTGTAGGAGAGCCAAAGGCATTGGGAGCATTGGATTGCAGCCCTGGACTTTGCCCAGGCTGGAGGTGCAGCAGTGCCCTGTCCCTGCGGTGCAGGGCAGGGAAGGGAGGGTGCTGCAGCTGGGATTTACCTGCCCACGCTGTCTCATCCCTGCGTGGGCACATGCACCATCTCACCACACACACCTGCAGAGCTAAACAGGCCTGGAGGGACCAATACTCAGGTGAGCTGTGTGATGTGATGTGCTGTGCCAGCCAGCCAGCCAGTGGCACAATTTTGGCCCTAAGAAGGGTCATGTGGAGAGATGACCCACCTGAAGGCACATCGCTCCTGTTCTACCTGTGTTCATTTCTTCCGGCCAAATATAATCACCAGTCTTTGGTTTTAGTAATTTTCAACTATATATGAGATGTGGTCCATGGCTGAGGCTTTAGTTGCTTCCTGTGGGAACGCAGGACAACTTTTTTCTGTGCTTGCACCTTAAAAGCAAAGAGAGTCTCCTTGTAAGTGTTCTGAAAGATAAGCCAGAGTCCTCTGGCTATGGCCTCTATTAAAGACATGATGTGATAAGTCTGCCCTGGCCTATCAGACTGGCATGGCAGGGTGGCTCTCTCAAAAGCACTTGATTTACTACCCATAATATTTTGATTAAAACATTGGTCTTATCTAGCACAGCCACATAAGGCAGAGACAAACCCGGTTCACCGACAACTTAAAATGTTGCCGTTTCCTTGGCTACCCTCAGGGATTAGTCCTTGGTCCAGGGCATTTCAATATAATTATCAATGATTTAAGGCAGGGTCTTTTCTGATGATAAACTGCAGGTGGTGCAGAAAGTGAGGGATGGCGGGTACCAGGGGTAGCAGGTCACCATTGCAGGGTGATCTGAATTCCCTGGCTAAGCACAGCTCAGGAAAATGCATGTGAGTAACAGCCTGATGCAAACTATTGCATCTGACTTGGAGAAAAGGCTGCAGACCAGACCCACAGGAAACCAGAGGCTGGGGGGAGGACATCAGGATTGCTGTGTAATTATCTCAATAGCCACTTTCTAGGGCAAGAATGAATAGGCCAGCGCCTTCCTTGGTGTTCCGGTTTGGACAAATTTGGAAATATATCCTCTGAGAGAAGGCAGGTTACAATCATCCCTCTCCTACCAGGTTTGGGAAAAAAAGGGAAATTTTTCCTTGGAGGAAAGTGAAAGAGATAAAAACTATTTATTTAACAAACACACAGGAAAAGGATAATAATGCTAAATAAGAAAACTTCTTGCTGTAGAGACAAAACCTGGGAAAATTTCAGAGTCCTTCTGCAGTAGCCTCTCTCCTCCTCCTCAGAGCTGGGACAGGGTGGGCCCTCCTCCAGGGCCTCCACCTTGGTGGAAAAAGTCCCGATGTGTTCTGATGTTGAAACAGTCCAGCAGAGAAGAAGGGAAAAAAACAAAGTCCCAGGAAAACAAAAGTTCAACTCTCTGTCTCCCTCCGGAGAAAAAAGGCCAAAAGCTGGCTGGAAAGCAAGCAGTGCTTCCCTCTGCTCTCCCTGCCACAGAACGCAGAGTGTGTCCTTGAAGCAAAACTGTAAACTGCTTTGAAAGTTTTGCTGGGTTTTTTTCTCTCCCCCCTCTCAGGTTCAGTTTAAAGGCACAGAAAGGCACAAAATTAATTTCTGGGCATAGAACAGCAATAGGCGATACATATCATAAAGTCACCCCAAGACACTTGGAGACAAGAATCTCTGATGAGCATAGGAGCAAGACCCTGTGTTGTGCACAAGGTAAGTGAAACTGTCCCGCTGAGGGCAAGATGACCAAGCACGCCAGAGGATGGAAAAACTAAAACTATGCAGTAGCTGGAAAGTAAACTTTGTGCCACGAGGCTGGAAAAGTCCATCCTGCTTGGCATAGCACAGGGAGAGCAAAGAGGGGACTTGGTTGATGTCAAGGGGACATGTGCTTTGCAGGATGGCTCGAGGAGCTGCACCAGATCTGGTAGTCGGAAATTGAAGGCTGAGGAACAGGGCCCTGAAAGAAAATGCACGTTGGTAGAAAGGATAACTTCCCACAAGGAATGGCCAAGAAAGTGTAGAAACCTTAGGGAAACCTTGCAGGCATCAATATCCACCAGCAGCTGGACTCCTCTCACCTCACTCAAGGCATGCACGCAAAGAGGTCTCAATGGTTCCTGTGACCCTGCCTGGTGTCAAAGGAGAAAGAGAGGTGCCATTTATTTCCCCTATCACAGCCACCTACCTCCAGAGGAGAGGGATTCCACACAGAACTGGACTTTCTTCTAAAAGACCCAATTTCACCTGGTTTTGGAGAGCAGAACAATGCTCAGGCAGTAAACCTGGATAGCAACTCCCCGCTCCTCCTCCAGTGATTGCTACCCAGTCCTATGCTTCATCTTCCCATCAGGTTGTCCCCAAGGACCACACAAGAATACCTCCCCCAACACACATTTTCTGAACACATATGTTTTCGGCCCGTTTTCTGAAGTTATTCTGGATTTTTTCCTGAAGCATCAAAACAAGCTGCCAGTGGGGCTGGACCAGGCAGTATCAAGAATCACATGAGGGTTTCCCTGGATCACTGTGGAATGCGCTGCAGCAGCTTTTCTTCTCCCTCTGCATGAATGTGGATCAGATACACAAGTTTCTGCAGGACATATCACTAAATCTAATGATATCTTGATTTGTTAAGCATTTTTTGGCGTGCACAGTGTAGTTTCTCAGTTTGCTTACCTTTCTACTGGATTGGGAAAGCCTTGGGGGCACTTGCCATCCCATACCCCATGTACAGGTGGGGAATGCACCTTTGGAGTGGGGAGTGGGGGGACATTTTGGTCAACTCCTTTGCCAGGTCCATCTCCCATGTAAGGGCCAAATAGCTGGGGTGAAGAAATTAAATGTTTTCAGAGAAAAAAAAGAGAGCACTATTTAAACACAAAATATTCTTTTATTTGTCACTGAAGGCTACACATGGTCATTTCTGTCTGTTCGCTTTTTTTTTTCTAGAAGGTATCTACATCTGCACTTATTTACAGCCTGGTTGTATTTACACAGTCAAGAATACAGTATTAGAAACACAAAGTATCGAGAAAAAAAATTTCTCAAAAAATTAGTTCCAGACTTCAGGAAAATTATTACACAGGGTAATGACAAGAGTCTTCAGTGCTGGGCTTACAGATGCAGCTTTGATACAAAGTCCTCTTCTCGGCTGGAGCTGCATTAGAAGTCCTCTCACAAAATAAACATTTTTCTTTTTAATAGAAAAGTGTGATTCTTTGATTGGTTATTTCAATAACATCTGCGAACTGCCCAAACACTTTAATTTTCTTTTTTGAAAGTTTTATTGTTTGCTTGAACAGTTTCCATCTCTAAGGAAAAAAAATTATATATATGTATGTATATATACTTTCAGTTAATTTTCATTTGTGGTTTTCTATGCTCCCCAGAAAGCACTGACCTCTGGAATGGGAGTTAACAGCTGAGCTATGTAACACTTGGTCAGGAACACAAAGTTTAATGGTAATTAAAGGAGAGCAGGAAAGAAACACAAAAGGTTTCCCTTGGGTGGGCTGGGTTGTTTTTGGTTGGGGTGGCACAGGATGGAAAACTGCGACAGGAAATGGCCCCCAGGACATGCAACAGCCCTTCATCCAGGAGTGAGAAGGGGGTACTGGACAGGGCCCTATGTGTCCCTGTGGTGTCTGTTTGAAGCTTGCTCTGCAGTCGCAAGTAATTTTATTTAAATATATTCAAGAGATGAAAAAAAACCAACCCCAAAACAAACAAAAAACCAAAAAGAAGCAAACACAAGAAAGCTGTGGGGTTTTTTTTATTTTTACAAAACTCATGAACATTCTTTGGTGTAACGGGGGACTATTTAGTGATCATAATAAAATGAGTGATTATAACAAAAAGAGGTACTGAAAAGCTAGCTTGTCCTGTGGAGGACTGTAGCAACAGGAGCAAAAATGCCCCAGGCCATGCTCACCGTGGGATGGAGGATGCTGCTGGCCACATGGCAGCCAGATTTTATTCCATCAAACGCATCCCTGGCATGGAGGCACAGTGTCCATATTCACCAAGTTGGCAGTGCCACCAGGGCGAGGAGATAAAGTGAGTAAGATTTAACAAGCAAAGCGATCTCCCTAGCTCCATTATTAATGTTATAGGCAGTAATTTCTCCTCCCCTTTTAAAAACCAGCCACAGATCCGTGATCCCTGGCCCTGGTTTCAATTACGCAGAGATTGAATCACAACAGACTGCTGTGCCGTAAATATGAGGGGGGCCCTCTCTGTAAATCGTAAAGTTGAATGCTAAAATTTCATGTTAAGAACCTTGTCTTTGCATAATGGATTGCGCTGCCATCCATCACGGTGACACTTACAAGTCACAGCTGAAAAAGTACTTTATTAGATTTTTTTTTTTTGAACAATTTTGATTTATTCTGGTTACACTGTCTGTGTAATAGACTGAGCAGAATCTCATGCCGGTCCCTACGCTCAATAAAGCAACTACAGATATATTACAGAAATCCCTCACTGTTCCTAAGTTACGGGCAAATGGTGTCTCAGGGACTGCTCCCAGTCATCTGTGTCTTCTAAACCTGAATCAAGCACCGGGCTCTTAATGACCTTCATCTCATCGGCCCTCGCCTGGTGCTGTTTAGCGCTGTTGGCCCATTTTCACTGTGGCTCTGATCAATAGCTGTGATGACAAAGATATGATGAGCTCCATGATTCCCTCCGGTCACCGCTGCTTAATGATTTTTCCAAGCGCCAATCTTCAGATGAAAGGGAAAAAAAATAAAGATCTCAGAGGAAACAAATGTGGCATTTCTCGTGATGCCTAATTAGTCTTGCTCCTCTCCCCTTGGGCTGAGCACACAGGATGTTTTTCAGCTGCAGAGTCCTCATGGCACTGCTCATGTTGGATGCCACACCATGTAGGCCATCACTGTTGTCCCTTAAAATGGAGCATGTTTCAGTACCAGCTCCAGCTACTGAAGACTTGAGCTGTTGCTCCTTACTGCTCTGAGAGACGCAGCTCCTGCTCCAGAGCACTGGATTTTCTCCTCTGAGCTGTAAGATTTGCTCAGGATCCTTCTCACCACCCTTTGGACTGGAGACAAGACCGGAGTTGAAAGTACGTGAAGTTACACCTATTTTGATGGGGAACTCCTTTCGGTGAGGGCTGAGCCCTCTTTTTGCAAGTCAAGAAAAAACGACTGCTCAAAATCATACCTTAAAGCACTTGAGACTTAAAGCACAGTGACATTTTCCCCAGGAGATGGTCTGCCATGCCTTTGAATGGGCCTTTGAAATGGCATCTGGAGCAATAGTTGACACGCTGGAGGGAAGGGATGCCATCCAGAGGGACCTTGACAAGCCTGAGTGGTGGGCCTGTGTGAACCTCATGAAGTTCAGCTGGGGCAATCCCAAGCACAAATATAGGCTGGGCAGAGAATGGATGGAGTGCAGCCCTAGGCAGAAAAACTTGGGGGTGTTATTGGGTGAGAAGAACAACATGACCCATCAATGTGCACTCACAGCTCAGAAAGCCAACCAGTCCTGGCTGTATCACTAGCAGCGTGGGCAGCAGGGCGAGGGAGGGGATTCTGCCCCTCTGCTCTGCCCTAACCAGATCCCACCTGGAGTGTTGTGTCCAGCTCTGGGGCCCACAACACAAGAAAGATGTTGATCTGTTGGAGCAAGTCCAGAGGAGGCCACTAAGATGCTTGGAGGGCTGGAGCACCTCTGCTACGGAGACAGGCTGAGAGAGCAGGGAGTGCTTAGCCTAGAGAAGACTCTGGGAAGGCCTTAGAGACCCTTCCAGTGCCTAATGGGCTCCAAGAGAACTGGAGAGGGACTTTGGACAAGGGCATGGAGTGACAGGACAAGGGGGAATGGCTTCAAATAGAGAGAGCAGGTTAGGTAATAGAAAGAAATTCTTTCCTGTGACCATGGTGAGGCACCGGCACAGGTTGCCAAGAGAAGTTGTGGCTGCCCCATCCCTGGAAGTGTTCAAGGCCAGGTTGAATGGGGCTTTGAGCAACCTGGTCTAGTGGAAGGTGTCCCTGCCCATGGCAGGGGGTTGGAGAGAGATGATCTTTAAGGTCCCTTCCAACCCAAACCATTCTCTGATCCTGTGATAGGGAGTTAGTGCTGTGGGATTTGCACCCAGGACCTTCCAGTCCTATGGAAGCAATGAATTACTACACTCCTGCACACAAAGGGTCAGGCAGCCAGAAAGGCCCCATAGGGTGGCAGAAGGGACAACAAAAAGAATGGGAAGGGGCAATGGGGCCATCAATAGAGTGGAAATGCTTGTGGATAGCAAAGTGCAGATCCTTGATGAAGGCACAACTCTTTGTGTTCACAGCCCATTCCAGAGAAATGCACTTGACACCCTGCAGGAAAAAGCATTTTTCACTAATGAAGGGGTAAATTTAGGGCTTCAGGACTGAAAATGTTCTTGTTTTGCCATCTAGGAGAAGTGGAAAGCTTTCACAGAGGCTGAGGATTCAGGAATGTAGTAGCTATCTTTGGCCAGGTTTGTCCCCAACATTAGACAGACATCCCTTTTAAGTTTTTGTTTTGATAGAAAGGAGCAACATATACATATATATACTTTTACATATATATTTTTTTCCCTTTTTGACACAATGTCCATAGTTCCCACACCGGGTGCAGGCCCAGGAGAAGACTGTCATGGACCTGGCAGGCAGAGAGGTGCAGTCACATCCCGGTGCTGCTTGAGGATGCAGAGAAATGCAACCTGAGGGTCTTGCCTTGGCCATGGAACAGAGCAGGATGGCTCCTGGCTCTGGGCATGCTGGACGTGCATGGCAGGACGGGGAGACTCTTGAAAAATGGGTGAACTCTTCAAAGTCATTAGCTCATGTAATAACCTGAAGAGTCTGCGTAAGGCTGTAGAGGTGCCATCTCAGGCTGGCAGGGTTCCAGTAGGAATATTTTACACTCGAATCCCTTTTCTTGGCTCCGTGGAAACATGACCCATTTACTCTTGCACTGCTCCTCTTAGCATTGTAACACATGGATGGGGATGGATACAGAAGCACCACTTCTCTTTGGAGCTGCTGGGAGTGGGGCAGTGTAAAGGGGAGGCACATCGAGCTCTCTCTGCCCTGCTGGTCTTTATCAGGGGTTCATACCTTTTGACCCAGCTTCCTGCAGGTCTGTTTTTGCTCCATTCACGCTGTTTTAGACACTCTCAGCCATCCTAAGTTTGAGGTTCTAAGTGGGATTTGTCCCTAGTGTGACTTGGAGAGGGGGAAGCAGGGAGCTGGACAGCACTGGGAAGAAGGTGCTGCTTCCTTCGAGTAGGTGTCTACTGCTGGTTTGGCTCACAGTGCCCCTAACCCCCACGAGTGCATCCTCAGGGCAACGCAGGCTTACCAAGTGCTTCATACCAGCCAACAGGTGGCAATGCCATGGCCTTTTAACCATCCAACAGTGCCCCTAACCCCCATGAGTGCATCCTCAGGGCAACCCAGGCTTACCAAGTGCTTCATACCAGCCAAACAGGTGGCAATGCCATGGCCTTTTAACCATCCCTGGCAGGCAGCTGCCAAAGCAACTGCGCCCTTGCCAAAGCCTGGAGTGGGTCTGGCCAACATGTCTTCTCCCACCTGGCTCTGCCAGAACTGGATACCCTTTCCAGCTCCCTGTGGTTCACTCCTGCCAAAGTAATAAAGGCTGTGTGCTGCAAGGGGTGGTTCAGAGTACAGAGCCAGGACACAGCACCAGCATCATCACCCTTGCTGCAAGCAGGAGAGACGACCAGAAAATCAAACCCATACTGCTTGGTCACGGCCATGCAGCCAAAGGTATTAGGGATTCAGAACTGAAGGAGGAACAGCCTGTTAGGGGAATATCCATCCCATCACCTTCCTCCTGGCAAGCACCCAGGAACAGACAGGCAAGGCAGACGGAGCTGGCAGCCGGCATCTATGGAGAAACCGTGAGAGCACCAGGGCTGCCAATGTTTCGCTGCTCGAGGACTGCACGGCCAACACAAGCTCCCGCTGTATCTGGGGGCGAGATCCTGCTGAGGAGTGTCACTCTGTGCTGGAGGATGGCAGTGGTGGTGGCATGAGTGCAGAAGAGCTGCCTCTGAATACACAGGTGCATTGTAGGACTCCGAGTAAGGAAACAGCCTTGGCATGGACTTGCACGTCTCAGGTTATCTCTCTGCAGAACTGGGAAAAGCCAAAGTGGATGGAATAAAAAAAAGAAAAATCAGGACTGAGCTGTTCCCAGAGACACAAGAGAGCTCTTAGAGTCAGGATACGTGCAGGTGTCAGTGTGACAGAGACACCTATCTGGGACCAGGGTTGGCCACCTCCAGCCAGAGCTCCGCTGAGAGGTGGGGTAACACTTCTGCCTGCAGGAACAGTACAGGACTGTTTCAGGCGGGGAAGAGGATGCTGAGCTCATCTCCTTGCTCCCTTGAATTTCAAGGACTCTTGCAAATACCAGAGCACAGAGGTTATGTGAATACAAATTACATTAGTATGCCGAGCAACTTTGTCAGCAGTTTCTCGTTAAAGCACTTGGTCCTCTCTGTAGTGGGCATTTCCATTCAACCTCCCCCTCATCACTGCTAACAGTCAACTGGGCTCTCCGTTAAATTCGAGCTCGTGCAAGAAACAGTGAGAGGGTTGATTTCAATATTCTCCTTCTTGTCCCACCACGCACAAGCTGTTGCTACTTATTAAACATTTTAAAATCCCTGCTGCCAAAGTCCCCAGGAGACATTTATCTGCCATAGTCATAAACGACTTGCCAGCATGCTACTCCAAACTGCATTTCCCAGCCAATAAATACAAGCTCCAGAATCAGGAAAAGCAGGGTTTGGCTCTAATTTTCAGTGGTATGTCACTGGGATACTATAACTACTTTTAAATTCAAATCAGCTTCCTAAAAATTAACTGGTTTTATCAGATACAGCACAGTGGACTGTTAAACACGTAGCCTCATGTACTGAAACACTATACATTTAATGAAGTTATGCCATTAGCAAATGTACAACATGGGTGCATTAAATCCACCTATAGAACAGCTCTATGTATGAGAGAGAATTTATTTTAGCTTTTCTCAATAGAGCAGGAGTCCCTTTTCTTGGCTTTTGCTAGGTTATTTAACTAAAACCAGGATTTGCGCACACACAAAAAACCCCAAGAAGTATCTACTCTCATAATGAAAAAAGACTGTTTTTTTTTCTTTTTTTATTCCAGTTCAGGAAGGAAGAGAATCATCTTGCAAGGTAATATAATCAGCTCCTTTGCCTCTATAATCTACTTCTGCTCAGCAGGAGCTCCCAAAGAAACACTTTATGTCCCAAGTGAAATGTGAAAACTACTGGTAAGGTCTCTTTTGAGGCACGTGATTTGCACGATCACTTTCAGAGTATCAGAATCAGCGTTGTCTTCCATCTCCTTTCTTTCTGGGAAGAGGTCTCTGACACGCCATGGGCTCCCCCTGTTCCAGGTGGAAGGCTATGCCCCTGCCCCAAGTCAGAAAGGGTTAGGATGACACAAGTTAGCACAGACACCCATTTCGCACTTACACCTAAGGACATAGGTTGATGACTCCCCACTTCAAATTCCTCACAAAGAGGGGGGAAAAGAACAAAAAAACAAAACAAAACAAAACCCAGAAAAAAGGACAGGAGACAATAAATTTCACTGTGATCACACTACGGCAAAACATACCTTCTGTTCATTGCAAAAAACACGTGAAGGCCAAATTAAAGAGGGAAAAAGTATGTTGCATGAGTTACAGTGCAACTGTATTATTCCTTTTCTTGCTATTTTCCTCCCCCCCCACCTTGTTCAGTTTAGAAAAAGGATTGAGTACAACACAGTCAGGTAAGTGGCCACAAAAGAGTAGCTGTCTTTGGCAAGAAGTCACCGCATTGACCCTCTCTGTCACCTTCTGCCCATTTCGCTCTGTCTCATGAAGTGGATGTTGTTGGCGCTGTCTGAGAGTTCAGGGTACTGCTCCACTGAGATCACAAAATAGCCATCGTAGCCCTGTACCCGGCCTGTGTTTAGCACTTGTTGCTTCTCCCCTTCTGTCCACGAGCGAATACCCTCCTCCCCATCCCGCAGTCTCTGCTGTTCCCGGGACCAAGCTTGGGTGACAGCGCGCTGCCGGGCCAGCTCCAGAACGCGTGCCTTCTCCTCATCCAAGGTGGTCCCGTAGCGCGTGTTTAGACACAATGCGCCGTACTGGAGCTGGATGTCCGTGTAGCGTCTAGTCCTCCCACTCAGCACTGTGTTGATCTGGGACACTGTCACATTCACGCCGTTCTCCAGGGTCCTCCGCCCGCCGCTGAGGCCTAGGATGGACAGGTCGCCCTCCGACGGCCCCTGCTTAATGAAATAGTGTGTGTCCACCCCGTCAATGGTGAAGTGCAAGTTCTCCAGGTAGTGGGCATTGTTCAGGATGGCCGCGATCCTCCGGCCATCCTCATTAGCCACGCTGATGATGTCAGTGGCCACGCGCCCGTCCTTCATGGCGAACTTTACGCCCTTGCCAAAGATGGAGCCTCCAGAAGCAAAGTTCTTGTTCTTCTTGACGTGCTGGCACCCAGCGATGCTGGAACTGTAGATTTGCTCAAAGCGCTCCAGGGTGACAAAGGCCTTCAGCTGCTTCTGCACTTCACATTGGACCCCCAAAATGGACTGAGCAGGGAGAGAACGAAGAGAAAGACATATTAGAAAGAGAAACCTGATGACCCAAAGCTATTTTTAGGATGGCGGAGAGCAAGAAAACATACTGGAAACATGTAGTGAGGAGCGCCATTATTTTTTTTCCCTTTATCACATCTTTTCAGAATTTTAATTATTTTTCATGAAAGAGATGTGTTGTACCCCTAATGCTGATTGTTTCTGTAAACTGAACTGTATTTAATCTCATAGACTGAACGATGTAGAGGAAGAAAATGATTTTTTGCCTCAATGGTGTGAGAGTTGAATTTGGACACGTATTTTTAGGTTGTATTTCAGTGTTCTGCATGTAAGAAACAATTCATCTTGGGGCCATGGTGCTTTACCAAATGTTTCAGATTTTCTGTGAAGTGTGGAAATATTTGTAAAAGTTTCTTCTATTTTAACTCCACTTTATAACTCCTTGTGCTGCCTTCAAAGGCCCTGCATGACCTGCATGACCCTCAAAGTGGCAATAACCCCTCTGTATTCCATTTCAGCCTGGCCAAAGCAGGTTGTTCAAAACTCAAGGAAGGCATTAAATCCAAAACCCATTTCCTGCAAATCCTCTACAATTTGTAGGCTCCCTGAGTTAAGGCCAACCACACCTGATACTCAAGTTTGGGCTTGTATTGAAGCAAAACTTCTGAGAGACAACAGCCCAGATCATTTGCAGTCAGGTGCAATACAAAGTCACTTCTGCTGTTAGTGTATAATGGAGCAAGCACACACCGAGTCAGCAGCTCATCATTACTGCAAAATGCTCTGGAAATGCTCTCATCAATTCATGGCAACACTGGCTTCTTACAGACTCCTGTTTGTGAACAATTATTTGCTCAAATTTCACAAAAGCAAGAGGATTCTATGACAAAGCTCTCCTGGCAGTGCCAACAGCTCAGTTCAATAATGTAATGACACCCAGGATTAAATATAAGCTACAAAGTTATCTCCATTCCAATTATTTTGAGGAAATTTAACACCCATGAAGTATATTGCCTTAAGCTGTCCATGACCTAAAGGCTCACATCCTGGGGGCAAGAAGACTATTCAGATGATGCAGGCATTTTAGTGTGGCCCTCTCAAACAAGACTTGTAACGTGGCGAGGGAAGTGAAATAAACCCTCATTTCCATGGTGGCCATTTCCAGGAAGGATTCGTATGGTATAAAAAACCATAAAATAAAGGATTGAGCATTGCAACTTGCTCAGAAGTTATGAGCAGTTTTGACTGATAAAAGAGAAAACTGTAAGGGAATAGAGGAACACAACTTCAAGAGCACATTTTGGGCTGTAAAACACTAAAATTTCCAGAAATTACTTTTATTCAAAGTGCTGAGCAGGCTGGTGTACCTTCTCCTTTTCCCTTTTTGATTGACAGCATAGCAGGTGGAGCAGGAACCAGTTCTCCTGTGAAAAAGGAGCTCTTTCTGGTTTTCTCCATCCTGCCTGTGGGGCATCTCACACACCACCCAGAGAGCAAGATAATTAACAGACTGATAGGGAGCTGAGCCCAGCTTCTCTGCCAATTGCACAAGTGCTCTAATTATGCAAAAAATGGACGTAATTAATGTAGACGTCAGCGATGATGGACATGGAACAATTAGGCTTCCAGGCTCCATGAAACACTTACTGCTCTAAACAAGTGCACACTGCACGGCCTTGGTAATTAGCTATTTCCTCTTCAAAGAGGTTTAAATGGAGAGTTCTTCTTCTCAGATGTATCTCGTAGGGGTTGACGTTAGGTGGTCCCTTTACCACTTCGTATGTCACGTTGCCCTCCAACGTGCCTCAGTAACATTAACCAGTGATGGGAAAAGGCACCTCTCAGCACTCACACCAAATCACTGCTCACTCAAGGATGTAAATCAGTTCTTCTGTGCTATATTGCTATGTCCTGTGATCACTTATGTATCACCATCTATAGATACACCACCTTGTTGACCAGCAGGTGAGTGAAAAGAGTCTCTGGAATTAATTTCACCATCCTCTCTCTGATTATCACTTTGGGGAAGGGAGCTTGGGGAGGTCAGGCAGTACTGGGCACGGGCAAATCACACCGATCAGAAATTTCCCCTGTTCCCCTTCAATTTTGTCTCCATCACCTTATTCCTGATGAGCTGCAGGAACTCCAGTGTGTTTTCAATTACGAGCACATTATTAGGTAAAGAGCCTCTATGAGTGCCTCCAAATTAGGTTGCCACAACAAACCAGTGGATCTGGACATCACCAGATACTAAATTCACAGGCAAATACCTACCTTTAGGTGCCTTAATCAAGAACAAAAGTGGAACCAAAGGGTTTTCTATTGAGGACTGGTTACTTCTGGGCTCTCCCCATCTTTTTTTCACATAGGGAAGTAGGAAATGAGATGTGCAAAGCTGTAATGCTGAACATTCACCATCACTTAGAATCACAGACTGGTTTGGGTTGGAAGGCACCTTAAAGATCATTTAGTTCCAAACCTTCTGCCACAGGCAGGGACACCTTCCACTGCACCAGGTTGCTCAAAGTATTAGCTATCAACTATTTCAATAACTAAATGCATCTCTTGTTACCTTGAAAACAAGACCAGGATGACTTTGAAATGACTTTTTGAGTGCACTTCTTTGATAAAAGAGTGTATTTGGGAACAGCACTCTTTTAAAAGGAAAAGCAAACACATCTAACAGAAAAACACCCCCAGCCAACAAATTCAAGGAAACCAGAGCACAGCCAGTGTGTATGCTGTGCTGTGAATATAAAGAGGGTGGAGGCAAACAGATTATACTAGTTCAAAGAGGCAGTGTATCCCTGACTTTGAAATTACCATTTCTGTTTAATCTTAGAACTCATTTCAATGAACTGGAAAAGAAAAGAAACAGAAAATTTCCATCCAAAGCTGCAGTAGCATGTGCTATTCTCTCAAAAATGCTGCTGCTTTTAGTAACTGTAAACCAAGGCACCTATAAACCAGTTTTATAGAAGAAAGAAGGGAATTCATTGCTATTTTATTTCAATATTTGTTGCTCGATGTGAGTGAAAAATATGCTGGGTTTATTTTTCCTCACAGTCTTTTTTAATCAGATGTCCTTAGGTGACATTTCACTTTATCTAGTAACAACCCTTTGGAGAGAAGAGAACGACCTTCATCATTTGTTCTCTGCTGCACAAAGCTCAGGAGAGCAGCACATTACCAGGATCTCTGAATAGCCTCTTGCATTTTGCCAGCACCTCTTGAGGATTTGAAATACCATCACCAGATCCTATCATCTGTTGTTTTTAAATACCGCCTTCCAGTGTGAGACTGAAAGCTTTAATTTCCCATCAAGGATCCAAGATGTGAAATACGTGAACATGTTTCCAAGTTTCTTTCTATCCTTGTGCCATTATAGACAGATAGGTGTTTCTCTTACACCATATGGCTTACAACGCAGAAAGCTACTTTCTCCAGAAGGTTTGGAAGTTATGGTTTTCTCTGATACATGATTCATTTTTAACTCCTTCCTATTTATCATAGAATCACAGAAAGGCTTGGTCTGTAAGGGACCTAAAAGATGATCTTCTAACCCACCCACCCACCATGGGCAGGGATGCCACTCACTAGACCAGGCTTCCCAAAGCCCCATCCAACCTGGCCTTGAACAATCCCAGGGATGGGGTATCCACATTTTGTCTGGGCAACCTGTTCCAGTGCCTCACTACTCGCTGGGTATACAATTTCTTCCTAACATCTAATCTGTATCTCTACCGTTTGAATTTAAAACTGTTCCCCTTGACCTATCCCTATTTACCAGTGTAAAAAGTTGTTCTCCCTCTTTTTTATAAGCTCCCTTTTAATTTTCCCTCTCGCTCTTTGCTAACAAAGCCATTGTTCAGCCATCAGCCTCCTCCCTACGTGACCCTCCTTCCACGTGACCATCACCTGGAGACAAGTCTCCGCACTGCAGGTGGGTTGGCCAAGAGGCCATGTGTGGGGCAGCAGAGGTGAGCCATGAGCCAGCAAGGCCAGTGCTCTGGATGCTGCCTGGCTGGGAATGAGCCAAACAGGAGCACTAACTCAGGGGCTTAGAGGAGAAGTCTCTCCTCCACCCCACCACTGTACACGGATGTAGGGGGATAACGAAGTTGAGTTCATGAAGCAGATTTTAAGTGTGGAGAAGTGAGAGGATTTGCCTCCTTCTCTTGCTCATGACTTTTCATATTGCTCATTTATTTTCATAAAGCCTTAAGAGCTTAATGTCTTTGAGACCTCAGCTCCTTTCCCTGCATTAGATCCTTTGAAAACTGACCACTACATTTGTGAAACATAACTGGGGGCTGATGGACAGACATGCAGACAGCGTGATGGTCCAAGCACAGGCCAAAGCACCTGCAATGTCAGGATGCCTTCCCTGAATGATGAACACTGGCAGAGCCTGTCTCTCAAACAGACTGTCCTTGGAAGAAGCTCTGCCAGAAAGCATAGACCTAGAGCTCACTTCCTGGCTGAGCGTCCCAGAGCAGCCCTTGCCTCCAAAATGCTGCTCCAGAGGGGACTCCAAAAACTACTCCTCCAGCAAAGCCTGTAACAGGCTCTGCTACAGGACCCTTCCTGAAGACAGTGCCCATGGGATGGAGAGAAGGGTAGGTATAACAGGATGTAGATAATGATACAGGTGCTGACTCCGAAACACTCCTCCCTGGAAATAGAGTTGTTCTGGCTCCAACAATTACCTGACAGCTCAACAAGACAAAAAGGAAGGGAAAAAAAAAAAAACCAACAAAAAACCAGAAGAGAAATTGGATTCAGGTGCAGCAGTTTCACAATATGCCAGAGGTGACCCAGAGTCCCCCAGTGGCCAATAACACTGAACTTGTTCAACAAACAATTTAGTGACAGCGTCGCAGTTGTGGGGAGGAGAGGGGGAGAAGTGCTGCACAATGGGAGTATTGGATTTTAAATGTCACTTCAGAGCTTCAGGGGGTTAGTGCAAGGTTTATGACATGCTGGCTGTTTTTGAGGTGGTGGATGCTCAAAGTCAGAATTATCTCTCCCATCTTCCAGACCTGCAAGGCAAATACCAAAAATGTTTTGGAAGGAGATGCTAGGGCCCTCTGGTTATGCACTCTGAAGAGAGATGAAGCAGCCATTTATGGGCATTATCTGCTTTGCCCTTGTGCTCCTTCCTGTTAGTTGTTCCTCTGATAAAAGAACAGACTCGGTCTGCTGGGCCATAGCTTTGATCAGCAAAGCCAGTGGAGTAGCTCAAATATACTTTGGTCTATCACAAGGAGGTATGTGACCCAGAGAAACTAGGGATCAGAAGACATGGAGATGACAAAGTTGTGGTATATCATTCAGTGATGAATGCCTTGTCCAGGCTACTTTTAAATGACAAAAGATGTAGAGCTTACTCTGTATGCTCTGCAAGACCATTTTACAGTTTGATCAGTCTTATTACCTGAAAATGTTTCCTATGCTTCCATTTTACCTTGGTTTAATTTTGTCATTTCCTATGTGAAATTTTCAGAAGTTTTTATTTTCTTCTACCTGCTTCATCAATAAATACAGAGACAACCAGTGGGAAGGAGGGCTGGACTGGGTCTGGGAGCATGTATCGATGCCTGCAAGGGTTGAAAGTGAACAGAACTTTATGTGAAACATCAGTGTTGGATGCATGGATAGGCATAGGAGAAAATGGATCATGTATTCAGGTATCATATGTGAATGAATTTGGTGTAAGCAAATATGTGCCTACAATATGCTGGGTGTGACAGAAAGCAAGGGAAGCCTGCTCTAGAGCATTTAAGAGCCACTTGCTATCACAGCATGATCTTGCAACTGTAGACTGAAATAAAAATGCTCATGTTTTGTTGCTGTCATAACACAGGGGGAAAATATGAAACAGCCTGCAATGGTTAAATTCCACTTTCAACATCTGAGTGCAAAGTGACTCATCTGGAAGCATGACAGCTGTATAAAGCCCTTCTTTAACAAGCAGGTCCCTGCACAGCCCTCACTGCAGCTTCTGGCTTTAAAAACCTGTGAGGGACATGGAGATTTTCTTTTCTTCTGATTGCTCATTCAGGCAGATTCACCTAAAATGGGTAGATGGAAAGGAGGGTGCTCCTTGATTTTATTTCCAGCTTATCTGCCTGTATGAGCAAGGGTGAGTCTTCACCTCAAGCTGTCACTCAAGTTACTTGGCTATTCAATAAGTCAAATAATGATACTATTATTAATACACATAAAAAAGTTATATATATATATACACACTATAATACACATAATGAAACCCACTACATGAACTAATGACAAAATAATAATATAATAACACTACCCATAATAATAACAATTTCTGTGGTGGTTCTGTGACAGTTATTATCTACTGCACATAACAATACAGAGATGGTCTTCTGTGCAGTCTTTGGATGAGCCTTTCCTGTTTGTCTACTCCTGTACAACTTTGCCCAGGGAGACCGTGTCACATCAGAGAGTAAGAAAAATCCTGAGGCTCTCTCTCATTACAGAAATAACTTCTGTTGTTGTTTTATTAGCACCTTATTGTTTAATCCAAGGAAATAAGAAACAAAAAGGGAGTCTCTGAGCTCCAAAACACAACTGAGTCACTGCACTGTAATAGTTTTCAGGCATCAATTCAGTCATGGTAGCAAAAGGCAGAGTTTTTTTAGTTCCCCCTGCATTATTAAGTGACACTTCATATAAATTTCCTGTTGAAGCTGGTACATTTTAACTTGTCTTCACCATGGTTATGAGGCTGAGTACCAATGATGGACTGACACACGACTATTATCAATCTACAGCAATTTGTTTGTACCTCTGAGTGGTACTTTTTGTCATTCAGGAGATGTGACCTCCTGATTTAAGATGTGTACCTCAAGAATTTGCTGCAGGACATCAAGATTTCAGTGAAGTCATAGATAGAGAGGTTAGGAGGGCAGATGGAATCAATTCAATTGCCTACTGTTATAGTTTTATTAGCAAAAATGTTGAGAGCATGTCCTGATCTCCCCAAGCACGTCGGTGCCTCGCTGCTCTTGCAATGTTTGAACACACCGCAATAGCAAGTGGGAGTTCAGACTAAAGAGGATTTGTACTAAACAGATGAAAGCCACTCCAGAATACAATCAGTCTACGAGATGAAAGAGAATCCTGAGAGGTAAGTGACTTTTTCAAGGTCATACACTGATAAACAGTAGGGATGGGAGTTAACCCAGGGCTCTCAAATCCTGACCCCGTGTTCTAACCTTTAACAGTGCTGCCTCCATCTTTCAGCTGAGTAATTCCCAGCAGGAAGATGGGGAAATGATTGGGCTGCAAAAGATTTTTTCTTGCCAACTTTATCACTGAATTTTGCACCAGCATCTACCAAAATGGCTTGGGATGCACACCTGTTTTTGAAAGCAGGACACAGTTACATGGGATTAAACCCACTCAGGTAAAATGGAAGTTTAATATCATCTAAAAATTCTTTCTGGTAAGACACTCTGCAATGCAGAACAGTTTCCTATGGAAGTAGAGGGACTTCTTGTTTAAGACATTTTAAACCAGATTGAATAAGTTTCTAGAACAAAAAAAAATCTTTATAAACTTATTCTGTGTCAAGATTTGGTTTTTTTGTTTTAATTTCTAAGAATCCTGAGTGCAAAGGCCTCGAATTTAGCCTGCAATATGTGATAACAGGGTCTCTTGTGGGAGAAAGAAACAGTAACGAGCCCTTTCATTGAGCAACCACCACAAAATATCACAGGAAAAAGCACTATGGCAGTAGGGAACTTAAGATGCGATTATTCATTCAGATTTCAATACCGGAATGGGGTCAGACTCACTCTTAATCCCACAACATGCTGGTAGAGGGTTTTCCAATCAACATTGCAAATGGATAGTTTGCTGATAAGGGCATGAGATACAGTATGGAGTTACATGGATCACCTTGCTATTGTCCCATTCTTGGGTTTTCATCTGTGTGTGGATTAGCTCATAGGATGGCTCCATTGCATCCATGTCTGGCTTGGGGTAGCCTGGGATGACATTGTGCAGCTGGAACCCGAAGGTGAGCAGCCAACTGTTGACATCTGGAAGGGAAGAGAAACATAAATAAGATTATCTGATCTCTCAAGCAGGATTGCCCAGGAGAAGGCCCAGAGGAGGACCCCATGGTGACTGGCACTGTAGCAGTCTGGACAAAATGATGAGTGCCCACGTTGTGTGAAGAGCAGAAATCTTAATGGTCTTTGAAAGAGCCATGGCCAAAATGTGGGCTTTCCACCTTGAGCCAGAGCCAAATTCTGCACTTTCCCAGCTCTGAAACAGAAACTCTGGCAGTGAACAAATGGCCCAAATCAAAGCCGACTTCATGTCTGCCCTTCATCAGCAGAAACCAAGCACTGTTTGAGTGTGCACAAGTGCAAGAACAGCAACACAGTTGGAGGCTGAGATGCTCCAGCAAATTGGGAAGTGTTATCCGGTCCTACAGTCAGCTCGGAACACCTCAGCCACAATACTTCTCTCCCTGAGGACTTTCAAAGGGCCTGCAGGCTGACTAAATTTAGAGCTATGAGCCAGAATACCAGGACATCCAGGATGGACAGCACAGGCATTTAGCAGGTGCTCATGGAAGAAGCTTTTTCCATGGCATTTCCACCTCAGTCCAGAGTTTCCTGGCATCTTTCGTAAGAAGCTGTAGTTAGAGTATTAAACCAGTGTAAAGTCACATCATCTTTTATAGCGACATTTACAGTCAGCCTTCATACTACCTGCAAGGTACATTAAAGTGAAAATAAGTTAACAGATACAAGACAGATACTTTGCTTGGGTACTTTTTACAAACCCCTTAAAAATATCCATGGATGGTGAGAAAACTGTCTACCAGTGATAAATTACTGTCTTATGCAAAAGAGGGTCCACTGGAACTAAAGGCAGCATGATGGAAAATGAGCCATTTGGGACATCATTCCTGTCCGTATTTACTTGCCAGTAGATTACAAAGTCTTCCTTGATTTTTTGATTGCACAGCTATTAGGAATAGCAGCTGAAAGTTAATCTGCTGGAGGAAATGATGAGGTTGGGTAACTCCTAGATCTGCTTGGGATTAGCATCACTTCCCCTGTTAACTTCAGAGCATTTGATAAGCACACCTTGCTTGCCTTCACTCAGCTCCAGAGGACACACCTGCTACAGTCCCTGAGCAATATGGTGTGCATTTGGCACACAAATAGCAATTGCAAGGAAAAGAAAGGTATGAAGGTAAAGTTTAACTAATATCAGCTCCCAGGAGTCTTAAGTGGATGTAACTGGAATTTTGTTGGTGATTGCTCTGCTTCAAGCTGGAAGTGCAAAGGCTTGATTTTCATTTTGCTAAACTCAATAAACATTGTTGAAACAATCTGAAGATGGAAAAAAATTTAAATAATCAAATATGCATCTTTGAATATTTTTTTCTCTATTCCCATGAGCCTAAATGAATGTTTTGAAAAACTGGTTGGAAAAGAAATTATGGATGCAAGTGGCAAATAACGCCGTTCCAGATGACTGCAGAATCAGGAGCCAAACAAACACACTATCTGTTGCTTGTTTTCCTGCAGGCCAAAATGTTGCGATTGGGCAGATGTCCAAAAAGCCCTTGCGACAATCCATGTGGAAGAGGGAGGACTTCTGTAATAAAAACACTTCTGTTCACTCAATGTACAGATTGTTTTTGGAGTGTCTTTGAAACAGAGAGGTTGGGGGGGTATGAAAGAAATGAAAAGGCTCATTTGATTATTTTGTTGCCTAGTGCTAAGCCAGCCTGCTTCCAAATCCTTCTTATCTCAAATGAAGAACTTTTGATGTACATATTGTGGACCAGGTGGTCAGGGGAACAAAGTAAAACAGTGAAGGGCAGCATTGGTGCAGGAACCATTTCCCAAGTATTTCAAAAATGCTAAAAAGAATACAGAGCATGGATGCTGAACTGCTGAAAAATATGTAACACGTCTGGAAATATCCAAGACAGGGGGGTTTTTTATACTTCTCAGAAAACCGACTTCCAAAACATTTGCAAACAGGAGTTTATTCTTTTTGGGAAGAGGTGTGTTGGAATACCCAAAACAACAACAACAAAAAAAAACCCAAACCAAAACAAAAAACCCAAAACCATGGGAGGAAGGTGTGGAGCTGAGAAACAGAGGGGAAAATACTAATTTGCCAGGAGGCAGTGACAACTTTTTTGACAGAAAAGTACATTTCACATCACAGAGGTTTTTTTCAGCTACAGTAACCCTGCCAACACATTTCACAGTAAATTCATTTGAGGGCAAAGAAAAAGAGTGCTTAATGCAGACACATGTAATGGAAATGTCAGTTCAATCCATCAGGATTGCTGAAGCTGGCAGCAAAGCTCTGTGCCATGAAGTGTACAATCACTAAAATATTCATGTTTAACAATGGGCCTCTCAAAACATAAATACCTGCTTCTCTCCTGCTCTCCCTTCCACATACCTTCAATTTGTATCCATAAGCTCAGAGACCTCATCATTGTGGACCAAAGCACGTGTTGGTCACCCTGGGCACTGAGCTCCCCTAAGGACAAGCAGGTCCCAGCGTGGGAACAGAGGGACAGAAAGTGGTTCCCTGTGTCCAGATCTGGGCATATTTCATTGTGATGACCAGGGCTGTCTTATGGGTCTTGCCCATGAGGTGCCTGAAAGCCTGAGCAGAAACAAGTGCTGGGGCAGCAGCCTTGTGTCACAGCACACATCCCATAGCATGGCCTGCTTCTTCCATGCACTGGAAGAGGAGAAACTTAAAAAAACATATTTGAGCTCCGTATTCTTGGAAAACTAAAAACAGAACTTACAAGACCATGGAAAAAATAATTTGGTGGACATAAAATATTACTGTATCAGATTTGGACACCTTGATTTTATTGTCAGAGCTGTGTGGGAAGCTATACACCTGTTCTAACACAGGGCTAGGAAAAATATTTTGTCCTGTCTTGAGCCAGAAAACAAAAATCTGTTAATATGTCACAAAGCAACAGTTTAAAAACTAGATCAGTTCAAACCAAAAGTTTCAAATTAACTTCTGAAATAAACTCCATTTTGGTTTTGACTCCTTATTTTTCTTTTCCAGTTTTCAATCATTAGTTTACACTTAAAGAGGTTGAAAAATGCAAAATGATTTTTTCTTTAAGGCCATTTTGGACTTTGTCATTTAGACAATTTTGAAAGCTGTTTATGCTTCTGCTAAGAAATCTCTCAAGCTCAACCCTCCCCCATAAACAAATTCAGTTTTGACAAATAAGCATTTTCTGATAGAAAAAGTTGTCTCGGGGTATTCCCTCCCAGCCTTAATTATCAGAGTGAGAGCAACATAGAGGATCTTAGCCTGCATCTTTTGACATATTTTACTTCCCTCGTGGCATCATCTTCTCAGCTCTGGAGAAAACAACTTTTCATTAAAAAGCCCCACTATCTAATCCTTATGATTATTGCAGAAGAACCTGAAAGCACAAATCCTAATGGCTAGAAAAACAAGCAGAATAGAAAACCCAGGATTTTTACTGTGTAACATTTATTTGCTATTAAGCAGATCTCGTAACTCAGGGGAATGCAATTATTGTTAAATATGGGAAGGTTGTGATAGATGCAGCAGGAACATTTAAAAATTAATTCTATCTCCTTAAGCAGTATGTACATTTGATTTGTGATTGTGGCACTTGGTTTTTCAATGGGAAGTATGTAGAAAGGAGTCCCACCAAAAAGTCTTCTCAAACATTGCTACCACTGTTGCACACAGTATGAAAACAGTATGAAACTAGATTTGAAGGGCGAAAGGAATAAAACAAAGCTGGCTAGAGATAATCCTGGGAGCAGCACACCAACAGTACAGGGACAGTGTGCTAGTGAGGTTCTTCAGGCTGCTGTCTCAGTACAGGCAGGGGATGGCAGCAAACAGGCAAGTGTGACCAGATGTCCAAAAAGCTCAGCGCCATCCTGGCCTGTATCAGCAATAGTGTGGCCAGCAGGACCAGGGCAGGGATTGCCCCCCTGTACTCAGCAGTGGTGAGGCCACACCTCGAATCCTGTGTTCAGTTTTGGGCCCCTCAGTACGAGAAAGACACTGAGGTCATAGAGTGTGTCCAGAGAAGGGCAACAGAGCTGGTAAAAGGTCTGGGGCACAGGTCTGGTGAGGAGCAGCTGAGGGAGCTGGGGGTGTTTAGACTGGAGGAAAGGAGGCTCAGGGGTGACCTTATTGCTCTCTACAACTTCCCGAAACAAGGCTGCAGTATGGTGGGGGTTGGTCTCTTCTCCCAGGTAACAAGGAATTGGAGAAGAGGAAATGGCCTCAAGTTGCACCAGGGGAGGTTTAGATTAGATTTTAGGAAAAATTTCTTCACCAAATGGGTTGTCGAGCACTGGAAGAGGCTGCTCAGGGCAGCGGTGGAGACACCATCCCTGAAAGGATGTAAAAGACATGTAGTTGAGGCACTTAGAGACATGGTTCAGTGGTGGATGTGGTAGTGATGGGTTAATAGTTGGACTTCATAGTCTTAAAGGTCTTTTCCAAATGAAATGGTTCTATGATTCAATGAATACAGGAAGGACATTTAACATAAAAAAGGATTTTCTGTAAAAATACCCCAGAGCTCATATTACAGCAATTTTACAAAGTTTCAGGGGGAGCAGTTCAGGGATTGTGTCAAGCTTTGGGGCAGGTGTGCCCCAAGACCTGGCCTTTAAGTCTAAGGCACCTTCTTTTATTGACTTTTTGTAGAAACTTAATTCTGTGGGGCAGATTAACTTTGAACTACATAGCTAGTAGTGTAGTAGTCATGTAGATGCTCTGAAATGGCTGACTGCAATGAAAGGTTTAAATAGCTTTGCCATTCTGCTAGAACAAATCTGTATGCCTTTTTTTTAGTTGCAAATAAATCTCTATGCAAAACTGTGTAAACAGAGCTGCCCCTCTACAAAGAGAAAGGTTATCAGGACATTAATTGGTAGCTAAACTTCAGATATCTGAGGGGACAAAAAACTGTAAGCAAAATAAAAAGAACAAACGCCTAAGAAGAGAAAAGGAAACAGGTTTGGGAATTACAATCTCCATCTATGCTAATGAATTAAACATGCCCTGTACATGGGGGTCAACTGGCAAACTAAAACTTATGTCCATTAATTAAAGAATGGAAAACCTCATAGTGATCAGGACACTGAGAGAGGAATTACCTACTGTCCTGGTTTTGGCAAGTATAAATTTTTTTACAGCAGCTGGTATGGGGCTGTGTGTTGGATTCGTGCTGCAAACAGTGCTGATAACACAGGGATGGGTTTGCTATTGCTGAGCAGTGCTCACACAGTGCAAAGGCCCTTTCTGCTCCCCACCGACCCCACCAGCGAGGGGGCTGGGGGTGCACAAGGAGTTGGGAGGGGACACAGCTGGGACAGGATGAAGGACTGACCCAAAGGATATCCCAGACCATAGGGTGTCATGTAAAGCTGGGGAGGAAAGAGAGGACGTTTGGAGTGATGGTGTTTGTCTTCCCAAGCTACTGTTTTGTGGGATGAAGCCCTGCTGTCCTGGGGGTGGCTGCCTACTGATGGGAAGTAGTGAACGAATTCCTGGTTTTACTTTTCTTGAACAAGCAGCTTTTGCTTTTCCTACTAAACTGTCTTTATCTCAACCCATGGGTTTTCTCACTTTTTCAGTTCTCTCCCCTATCCCACCTGGGAGTAGTGATTGTGCAGCTGTGGTGTGGGGCTTAGTTCCATCTGGGGTTAGACCATGACACCTATTTGCTGACGGCAAGCTTGTGAAAATGTTAATTAATTTAAATGTCTTACCTGTCATGTAACATTTGATATCCTGAGAATTGCTAATGGGGTTGTTGTTTTTGAACATATACAGGTTGAAAGGCATTATGTTATTGCTACTCAGATGCTTCCACATATCGTGGTCTGGACTTGTCCAGCGACCTGCTAGCACGTCGTAGTCTCTCCGCCCCATGTGGATAAGTTTTGTGAGTGGATCATACAGTCCTCCATGGTAGCCGATGATGATCTGGAAGTTGGGATTGGTGTCCATATAGATCTCCCCATATGCTGTGTACAGTATCTGCTTGATCATTAAGCCAGTCCCACTGAAGACAGCCAGAGGAGTGCCAATGTTGTCACAGGCTATGTAGAATTCATCACCGCTGCTGAGCTCCATTGCAAAGAGGTGGCCTTGGAGGTCATAATACAGGGAGGTGATCTCGGAGCTTGAGTGGTTGTACAAATGGGTGACCTTGGTTGGGTTGCTCAGATCTGCGTAGAAGAACTGCAAGTGATGGCCATGGCTGGTTTTGCTGGAGACTCTCCTTCCCAGGCCATCATAGCGGTACTTCACACTCCACCCACTCGCTTTATTGTAGGCTTTGATGAGCAGGCCAGCTGAATTGTACTCAAAAATATCATTGCCCCTTTGCTTCAGGAAGCCATCTTCATCCATTTTGTACTGCACATCCCCCAGTCTAGTAATCCTATCCCTGAGGTCATACCTGAGTGGTGTAAGGCGGGCACTATTCCCTGGACTCAACAGATGGAGGTTTCCATTTAGGTCATAGCTGTAACGCCAGAGAGGTTTGTCATTGATAGACACAGTCTGCAACTGGCCATCAGCATCATATTCGTATGAGTAACGAGTTGTATTTGCGTAAGGGCCAACCTTCAGCTCTTTCTTAACCACTCTCCCCATGTTGTCGTACTGCACAGTCATCCAGTACATGAGAGACCGGAATATCTCATACTGGACCTCCTTCATCCTGCCATAGGCATCAAAATGTTTAGTGTGGGTCATGACAGCAGTGGTGATAATCTGGTTGATGTCGTAGTAAATGACCCCAAATTTACCGAATTGCTCGGTTTTGCCTGACACATCATCATACCTGTAGAGATCAATAGGCAAAGGCGTCTCGTTGATGACCGCTTGCATGCTGGTCACCCGGAAGCTGTTGTCATAGTTATAGTCAAAGCGTGCATTCACCATGCCCTCCTCAGTGAAGCGGAAAATCTGTCGGTCAATGAGGGGTCCTATCTGTCTGTACCTGATTGTGCAGGTGAACCCTTCATTCTGCAAGTTTATGGTCTTCAGCATGCCCGCAGTTTCGTCATAAGTGAAACTGATCTTTGTGGTGTCGTAGAGCATCTCGGCTAACTTGGACAACTTCCCATACTTGTAGATGACACGCCTCCCCGTGCCCAAGTACAAAGTGTGGAGGAGCTGCTCATCCTCTGTGAAGTCCTGAATCACTGAGGCATTGCCTTCTGGTGGCCGGTAGATGTTCCTGTAGTAACCAATGGAACGAATGGTTTCCAAAGTCTGACGGGCAACGTTGGGCATGGTCACTGATGACAACCGGTCATTCTTGTCAAACTCAAAGATGTACTGTCTCTGGCTGTGAAGGAGCAGCACCATGGACTGGATGGGGAGAAAAAAAGTATAGATTACATCCCTGTTTTTTGAGCGAAATTATACTCTCACAAAACCTGTAAGATTCCTCAATCCAAAGAGCAGGCTGAGACAAATCTATACGCCCATAGAATTCAACAGTGAGAGGTAAGGAGCTGCATATGGCACATCAAGTATCCCCAAACAGGAATGGGTCAGTGGAAGAAGCAGTTAATGCAGTGAGGATGGTCCAAGTTCAGAATGCTCAGTTTTTCAAATCAGTACTGTGTAGCTGTTTTACCAAACTCCCTGTGCCAATAGCCTCTGAAAACTAACCAAATAAAATTGGTAGAGCTACTTAAACAACACTTGAAAAAGCATCCCCCAACACCTTCCAATGCAGAATTAATTCATTGTATCACCCCATCTTCTATTGTCCTCTTCCTCCAAACTTCTGCCTGCATGCTTATTTGTTCTGGGATTTTTTGTTTTTTTGCCTATAACAAACAATCTACATAGATTGTATAATATAAGGAGTAAGTCAATACTTAAAAGATATAGCTCAACTACAGTTTCCTTAAACTGTTCTAGGGATAGGCACTATTCAAAAACCAGGAATAAAAAATTCCAGCCCCAGGTATATAGCATATGGATCTATGGGTCACTGGGCAGTGTAATGCTGAATGGTAATACTCAGAAAATATAAGTTCCATGCCAATCTACAGAGTGCAGGCCTGGGAAACACTGCAAAGTGTGCTACAACAGTGTGGCTGAATTAATGCCTCACTTACG
>NW_008238359.1:2306452-2370174 GCF_000691975.1 Corvus brachyrhynchos
GGGCCACTCAGAGAAGGCAGAATGTCAGCCTATATGGCTTGTTTGCACATGGAAAATCCTACTGGAAATTCCTACTGTTCATTCTGATGACTTTACCTGAGTATATTTTATATTACAGTGATGCCTTAGATTTTAACTTTCATATTTTTCAAATTCGGTACTGCTTAGTGTGTAAGTCTGAAGTTTCTTGTAGCCTGTTAATTTCTGCTCTCTCATGCTAGGTAGACATAACAAAGCCTCTCCAGGCCTGCTCTCCAAGGACACTCAGACCGTCCTAGGCCCAGAAAGTATAAACCAAAAGCCTCTGAAAGGGGGGCAAGCTGAGGGGAATTTCATTATTAAACTGAAGCTTTAATTGGAGAATTAACCCTGATATGCAAATGAACCAAACCTATAAAAGTGTGAAGAACTTGTGACTTGTCATCCATCTTGGGGTCCATCTTGGCAATAGCCTGTGGCTCCCCAGGGTGTACCTTTGAAGACCTTTCAAATAAGTATCTGCCTTTATTCCCTTACTCCTGTCTAGTCTCCGTTTTTAGGTGACCTCTTAAGGCATCAATAGTTAACTCAATAAAGCAAGACTATGCTTAAAAAATCACATGCCAAAGCTTCACAGTTCACATGCTCTCAGTATGACTGGGGAAAAAACAGACAATTTTCAACTGCTCTGTGGTGTATGTGCACCTTAGCAGGACAGAAGAGGAGTACTGGACCATAAGGACCAGCAATTAGCTGATGTGAAGGAGTGCAGCTGTACTGACATCAAAGGAGTAAAGCCCATGTACCTCAAATGCACCATCTCTGAGTGGTAAGCGCATTCTTACCTTCTCCAAGTAGGTGTAGCTCCATGATTTACCATCAGCGAAGATTCTGGATGTAATTCTGCCAGACTGATCATACTCCATCCTTTCTGACATTGTGCCCCTCTGAATTCCTGCAATGTGTCCTCCTGGGGAATAGGTGACATTGACCCCATTCAGTCTGCTGCTGGGTGACCAGAGACTGGGCCTCCCTGCCTGGTCGTAGAGGATGCGGAGCGTGAACTTGCGGTGGTCATCATAGATTTTCTCAGTCCTTGTCACACGATCAAAGTCAAGGGACAGCAGGTTTCTGTTGTGAACCTACAGGAAAAAGATGGAGAATTAGGAAGCTGAAAACAGTTTAAGTTAGGAACACTAGCCTGGTTTCACCAAATACTTCTTTATACCGCACTGGAGAGCATCCAGCTGCTCATTGCCTCTGGACGAGACACAATTTTTAAAGCAAAGAGTTGTCCTAACATTGCTTTTATTGACTTCAGTGAGGAGAGAGGCAGAGAATGGTACTGTTGAAACATCACCACAGTGAAGGAATATTGCCCATATCCCAAATCTAGGTTTAGGACTGCTACAGCAAATGTGACCTACAGAACATAGAATGACAACTTGTTGCAAGGAATATTTGCAAGATAATCTATCAAACCTAGAATATAGAGTCTTTTGCTTTCATGCATATCAAAAAGCACTTGTAGAAGAGATGGATGTTGTGCCATAATAGCGGAAATCAGCGTTTTTCTCTGAGCTAATTGAATATAATGCAGGCATTGGAGGTTAAGCCTTTCCCCTGAGATGAAATATGGAGGCTTTAACCACTGTAGATGTTACACAGAGCAGGAACTTTACTGTAAGAGCTGGAGCTTTAACTTCATTGTCCTGGGGTTATTCAGAGTGGCATAATTATACACTGCTTACCTCCAGTGCCTCTACATTTCCAAAGATCAAAGGTATCTACTTCAAAAGTAAGAGCAGGAATACATTTTGACTCAGGGATTGCAGTGCACAGCAATATGAAAAGGAGCTGATAATACAACTCATGTTTAGCCACGTGTGCAAGGAGACTTACAAAGCCACATCACTACAGCAGCAAAGTGAAAGGAGGAAAACCAGTATTCCCAGTATGACCTTGTCAGTGAAGATACCTCTTTCTCTACCCCACCACTTCCAAACCTCTTTCAGCTGGTGAATGTCTTTCTTCTGGAAGGGTGTCGATTCTTCTTGGATGAATCTCAAACTCCAAAGAGCTGACTCGGTTTTCAGTTCCCTTTGCAGCCCTTCAGCTACAGTCAGTAAACCAGAGTTTTCTGCTTGCTATGATGTTTTCAGATCAAGTTAAAAACACTGCCCTATCCTGCTCTGGGTAACACTGACACTCCTGACTGCAAGTGTTCAAAAACATGCAGCTATGGCACTTGAGGACATGGTTTAGTGGTAAACGCGGTGGTGCTGCTTCTTTTAGTTGGGACTTGTAGGACTTTGCATGGTTGGACTTGATGATCTTAAGTGGTCTTTTTCAACTTGAACGATATCTGATTCTATAATTCTGTGACCTGAGCACTGTTCTCAGCCCCTTCCAGCTTTGAGCTGGGCCGTTGCTCCATGGCCAAGGATGTATGACTGAATTTCTACTGTACTTTCAGGGATGTGGGAGTATCTGAGAGCTAAACAGCAAGAGAAAGGATGGGGCTGAATCAACAGAGGAGAGATTCCTCAGCCCTGGAAGAACAGCAGAGGGAAAGGCTGAATCACTGCAGTGCCTTCATCTTGCATGGGCAGACATCTGTGCTGAAGTCTAGAGAATGGGAACACCAGAAAGACAGAATTCAAATAAGGTATCTCAGGATCTGGGGAGAGAAGGAATTGTTGCCATGGTGTAAGTGTGAGGATGATGTAAGAGAGGAGGCAAGTGCAACAATGATTTTCAATTTATGAATAACAATGGTAAAAGGTATGACTTGAGGGAATAAACTCTGTAGAAAGGTAGACAATGCTCTAATTAAATATGTGTGAAATAGAGTGTAAATGTGCAATGGGAGAGAAGAAATCAGCCACTGTAACAGAGAAACTGGAAAATAATTAAAAAGGTATCAAACCCCTAAGTACAGATGCACATGTGTAACTAATAGCAATTTGTATCTCCTAGGTGCTTGCTGCTATATAGAGAGAAACAGGAATGGCAATTCCTTGCAAAAAAAAGCAAAGAAGGAAGTAATAGCATCTCTACCTCCCATCTATTTGCAGAGCAGCTCCATCCTGGTAGCTGCAGCTTCTTCTGCTCCAGGTCTTTGCCAAGAAAGCTGGAAAGAGCTCTTCCAGGGCTGGGACAGCCCTGAATCCAGGCTGAACGAGGTCTTCCTGAGAAGTATGTTAGCAGCAGTGCCATTCACTGGGCTGGAAGGACCAAACAGCAGGTCCCTAGACAGCTCTTAAGCTCAGTCCAAATGTCTGTATCCCCTGACTGGTGCCATAAATTGTTCTACCCTCCTTATGCTCTGGCAAGCAATGTCTGTGTGACTAGTTGGAACCAATCTCCTTTTTCCTGTATTTTATTTTTTAATGTTTTCTTTTCTTCTGCTCTCTTGGTGTACTGTCTCTTTTATCTGAGAAGTGCTGCAGTGCTAACAGCCACCCTTCAAGGTGATGAGCAAAGGGAACCCTACCCTGCCAGTAGCCTCTAAACAGGGTCTAAATCTTTTTCATCCTTGTTCAAGGGCATGCCTTGTATAGAAGAGAATTTTCTGCAGAAGAACTGACAGGGCTGCAGGCTGCAGTCCAATAACTGTATTTTATGGTGAGCAGCTAAGTAAGGTGCCATCCTCCATCCCAGACCTTATCCTGGAATGGAGTCTGAAAACCTCCTGCAAAAAGGTTTTGCCCCTCAGAGTGTTTGACAAGGCTTGTGATCAGCACAGGAGCAAGGCAGGGTAAATTTAAATCCACAGTTTGCAGTGGATTTGATATCCCCTTTAAAATGTGTGAGAGACTAAATTTAACCCCAAACTCATGTTCCACAGTATTTTATTCAATCTCTTAGCTTCCTCTGCAAAAAACAAAGAGCATAAACACACTACCATCTCTGATTTCTCCAATGCTTCCTTTGGCACTCCGTTAGCTTAAATGATAATTAAACAACATTCACTGATTTCCCTGGGAACACAAGAGCACAAAATAGGGGAGAATTCTCATGAAAACACCCTGGCAATGTTCAGCAGAGGAGGGCAAAAAATACTCCTGCAATGAGAACTCCAGGAGAAAACATCATCCATGTGATGAACGGCTGCCTACAAAGGAACTTCCCCAGTGAATTGCTGAAACCAGAGCGGCCATATCCAGACCTCAGTGTCTTGAAGAAATTGTGAAGATCATCCTGGACCATCTTTATTAAGTCAGCACACCAGGAATGGTTAACACCATATCCCTTTTTGGTCACATTGGTTCAGGGGATTGTCTGGGATACTAGATCTTGATGCCACTATTAACCTGCTGCCAAGGTCTTGGGAAAAACAAAGTGACTTATCACAGCAGTTGCCATGGTTAAATAAATAAAGGAACTGAGGCAGCAGCTGTCTCTTTTTGCTGTCCTATTTGCTCCACTGTCAGAGATCATTTTACACCCTTCTTCATTCAAAAACTCAAGTTTGTTTAATAAAAAAAAAGGGAAAGAGCCCTGTTCCTTGGAGCAGGTTTTACCTAATGCTCTCTCTGCAAATGGAGTCTGTTGCTGCTGTTGGCTAGAGATGGGTGGAATTCATAGCCAGCCAATTTGCAGAGGTATCTCACTGCTGGGTGGGCGGATAGAGCATCACAACTTTTCATGGGGTGTGTGGGATAGCAAAAGGGAAAGGGGATAGCTGCTTTAACATATTTGTGCTGCTTTACAGCTGCCTGGCCACGGACAGAGCCAGGTCAGCATTGGTGGGACAGGAAGAAAGGTATGAGGGCTGTTCCCCTTTGCCTTCGTCCATGCAGAAGTCCCTGCTGTGTGCCTTATCCACGCAATAAGGAACCGTGTATTGTATTATTTCCTAGGGAGGGTGAAGGAGGCAGCTGTGAAACTGGCTCATTGTGCTGGGAGCTGGCTGAGCTCATGGCAACAGGCTGCCAGTCCCCAAGCACACCGTGGGAGGAGGAGGCACAACTCATAAAAAGTTGATCCACGTGATGACATCCGAAACGATCACTATTTACAGTGTCCACATCCTGTTGTCCTCACTTCAAAGGCTCCATGGAATGATGCTGAAGCCTCTTTGGGATGTTCTTTCCCCATGGAGCACCGTGTCTTTGCTACTGTCTCATGTGAGCAGCGGGGTGAGGGGAAAGTAGTAACTTAGTCACATATAGCAGAAAATGGTAACGTTTCCCAAACTGAACAAAACCATGTTGAACGTAACTTTCCTAAGTTTCTCTCCTGCCAGGGAAAGCAGTAATTACTGGAGTGAGGGAAGAGGGGAACATCACACAGAGAATATGTTAAATGTTGCGCAATCCCCAGGGAGGCAATTAGCACCTTGCAGGCTTTTGTACAAGGGGTGCAGATGCTGCTATGCTCGCAGACACACAGCTTAAAACATCTTGTACACCCTCAACTACTTTGAACTCCTGAACAGAGCCATAACTGAGTCCTTCGACCATGTAAGATGCACTTCTGCTTCACTAGAAGGGCCCTGATAGGCTCAAAATGTGAATAAATGCTGGCAGATTTATAGGGATACCAGCAACCAGCCTGAGAATTCATTTTGCAAGTGTTTTTCCAACTGCAGTACAATATAAAACACAGACATGTTCTGTGTTTGAATCTGTTGGAGAGGATGAAAGTCTGGTAAGAAAGTTTCACAGATATGTAGGCTTGGCAGAAAGATCTCTGTAGAAACTGAGGATGAGATAGAAATGAAAGCAAGTTTTGGTATAAAGGATGTTTTGCTGAAACACTGACCACTGAATAACTGAGAAGGCAAAGGTTGGAGATGAGTTGGAAGGGGATTTTTATGATTAGGACAAAGGTATATGACTACAAACAAAGACATGTTTTTCACCAAGTAAATAAGTCTCAAGAAAAGCATAAGTAAATAGAAAACATGTTTTTACCAAAAAGAGCTATTGCAGGCAAACAAGAAATGTTGATGTAGCAAGAAGAAGAGAGGTCTGAGAATTTTCCACTGTAAGCTTAAATTGTAACTTACTTACTCTTGTGATTGGATAATAATGCCTATAATATGGTAATGGTAGTAGTTATGATAGGCTATAGGCAAATGTAAAGGTATTGTGTATGGTGCTTATTGGTTGTTATGTATTAAGATACTCAGCAAAGAAAGGTATATAATGCTTTGTAACTTGAACAGAAAGTGGCTTCAGGTGTGCCTACAGCTGGAGCTGGCAGCTGTAGGGCTGGCTCTGGATACCCACTCCCTGAAATGCTGTAACTTCACCTATGCAATAAACAGCTTTCAAGAGAGCTGCCTGAAGTCCAGACATCCTTCATGAACCTTTCTCCTATAGAATCTACTGCAAAAATTTTGGAAGATAAAACTGATATGGGCAGCTGAGCTGTGGCTAAATGAATGGAAGCTGTTTTGAACACTAAATAGCTATGACCCAGCTGCAGATTTCAGAAGGCCCTCTCTTTTCAGAAAAAGACCTGTCTGATAATTTCATCAGTTATTAAAATGAAATGAAATAAAATAAAATAAACCCCCCAAGACAAACCCAACAGAAAAGGGTGATGACAATTGATCTGCGGATATACAGCAGTTCACACTGAAAGAGCAGTTTCAGCTTTCATTACTGTTTGCATTTTTTTCTCCTGGTAACAAAATATGAGGCTATCAACACAGGGGGAAAAGAACAGAGGCTGGGGTGGAGAGATTGAAGAGAAATACTTGACAAGTGTGAGTGAGGAGAGACAGGAGAAATCACACCGAAATGGCAGGGGTCATGCAGCAGGGAATAGGGAGAGGTGAAGAGCAAGGACTGGGAAACACATATCCTGAAACCAGAGCATTGATATTTACTGCCAAGCTTAAGTGTGAATAAGTAGCTGCAGTCCTTTTGCTGTGGTGGTATTAGACAGCACTAAGCATTTTTCTCAGAGGGTCTGAATTTGCCAGGTGCTGAGCACCTTCCCAGGAACCGTTCATCAGTCTGTGACTCTGAGACCAGCAAGGTACAGGGTGAGTGCACAGGACTTGCTATTACAAGTTCCCAGCTTTGCCAGCAGTTAGCAGATGAATTGCAGCTTATTGGGCAAGATCTTTAAACAGCCCTGACAAGTATGAGATGCATTGTGCGGAACAATGTTTTCAAAACACATCAGTCTCAAGCACAGAAAGGTCTGGGCACTCCTGGAGGGAGAGTACTGTCAGGCTGAAGCTGCTTTTAACACTTCAGGGAACAATAGCAATTATGGTGCAATGCCTTGCAAGCCCAGTTCTTCAACAGGTTCAACAGACTAGCAATTTCAGGAATCCAGAGTTTTTTCTGAGGTTTCCCAATGAACAGTATTCATAGAATCACTGAATGCTTTGACCTTAAAGATCTTCTAGGTCCGACCCCCCTGTCATGGGCAGGGACACCTTCCACTAGACCAGGTTGCTCAAAGCTCCATCCAACCTGGCCTTGAACACTTCCAGGGATGGGGCAGCCACATCATGCCTGGGTGGCCTGTGCCAGTCCCTCACCACCCTCATAGTAAAGAATTTCTTCCTAATATCTAACCCAAACCTTCCCTTTTTCAATTTGAAGTCATCCCCCTTTGCCCTATGATTCCATGCCCTTGTCGTAAGTCTCTCTTGGAGCCCCTTTAGGTAATGGAAGGTGCTCTAAGGTGTCCCTGGAGCCTTCTTTTCTTCAGGCTAAACAACTCTAGCTCTCTCAGCCTGTCCTGAGCCTTAGAAGGCTTTCAGTGCTCTGCTCTATCACTGCCAGCAGCACAGGTAGAAAACACCTGCACTAATTTGTGTGGTATTTTACAGTTATGACTGTCCCTTGCTTCCTTAAACAGTCTGATGGTTAAACCTGCAGTGTTTGATGGGAGGTCATGCATTCCCAGTGATGCAGAGGACTGGTAGGGAGATCAGCAGTACCACCTCTGATGGCTCCAGGAACATCAACACATAAGGAGACATAATGATATACTCCAGTCATAAAGGCTGTGTCACTGAGGGTGAACAGCCAGTGCTCTGTCCTGCAGCTCCATCCCTACTGCAGGCAATACAAATCATACCCATCCTTTTCTGCCACGAGACTGGGGACTGATGAGATGGGAAGCATAACCCAAAAGTGCTTGTGGTTCTTACTTACCCTCAGCCGACGTCCAAAGACGGTGACCTGCCCTCTTGCTTGCTCCTTCCTCTGCCTCCACTCCACGAGATTGAGGCCGTTGTCGATGGGCAGGGTGACATTCCTCTTCCCCACTGTGGGGTTGACAGTGCCAGCCAGCAGATGTGGCTCAGTCTGCAGGGCCACCTCCATGCCGTTGGCAAGCATCAGTCTGAGGGAGCCGTCAGCACCGATGTAGTAGCTGTTTCGGACTTGGTCTGAAGACAGAAAAGAGATCTTTGCTGATACAGCTCCAGCTCTTCATTTGCCCCCTCACCTAGGAGGCTGCTGCATCAGCATTTCGGATGGTTGTAACCAAATGCACTCTGTTATTCACCTGTCCCACTCAATGGGAGCAAAACATGAGTTTCATCAGGGAAAGTAAATATGGACAATTGCTTTTTCATTCCGACGAGGTTCTGCACCTCAAATTCTTGTAGAAAGTCTTACACAGGTTACAAAAGTGAAAAAACTGTGTAATACCTTACCAAAGGACGCAAGTTCAAACCTCTTCCTCTAGGCTGAAACACTGTGTGGTGAGATATTTGTTTTAAATCAGTTTGACCGAAAACTTTCCACGCTTTTATATCCTAAAGATTCTAATTTCACAACAATATATGAGAAAGTGGGGCCACCTACTTTCCTCAGCTCATTCACTGTATTACAAGTGACAGGAAATTGCACAGAAAGTTAATGCTAACCAGTTCCCCAAACAACAGCCAAATCCTTTCCCTTGAGAAAGCTTTCAGGAGGCAACCGAAGTCCTCATGTTTGGAGAGAAAGCAGAGGCATTAAGCTCCCACACGTCTTCATACATCTGGCCTCCACTAGCTCTTGAAAGATCAGATTTTGAGGCCAGCATTTGGGAATGAACAGTATCAGGAATTGAACATAAAGCAATCTCTCTTCTACATTCTTCAGGAATCAGGCAGGCTGAAAGCCCATTCTTTGAATCGCCAGCTGGCATTTATCTCTGCAAAGAGTAGCTCATGAAGGGTAAGAAACCATGAGACTTACTCAGTGCAGAATGGCTTTAAAAACATATTATACAAACACTGCCTTTTCTGAAGCTCCTCAAAAGCTGGAAAATATCACAATTTCTGTCTCCCAGGCTGCCATAAACTCTTAATTGTGAATAAAAGCACCCACTGAAAATTCCCATTAAGTGTTTTTCTTTTCTGAAGCAAGCTGGGTTTTGCTCACTAGCTGCTCTGCCATAGTTCAGCAGCAAACAAGATCACAGTGAAATTATCATTTCTTGTCCCCAAGAAATAGATTAGCAAAGAGCATAGTTTAATAAAACTGGTCCTTTTTTATGTGGGTCTCATCCTGCTCCTGTGGTAGCCAGCTGGAGTTCTGCCACAGAGACCTCAGCAGAACCACCACTCAACTTTACACAGTAGTGATAGTGAAACTGCCGGGGCACGGGATTTTGCCAAAGACGTACAGCAGTGATCCACAATGCAGATCTGAGCATTTTAGCTCTACCACTGAGTATGTAAGCTGATGGTCTTTGACACAGCCAGATCAAACCCCCTCCATGCTTGAGTGTGCAAATGGAGAGAGGGGCCAGTCAGTTGGCTGCCACACCTTTCTTAGATGCCTGGTTTGATGCTAAAGTATTAGGGGATGTGCTTTAAATCAAATCAGTGAAATATCACTGAACAGTGAATATATTCCTCCCTCTTTTATCCTTCACCAGGAAGCAGAGGAAAGCTTGAAGGTTTACATGAAATTAATCAGATGTGATGTTCCCTTTGTGTTACATAAGCACCACAGAAGGGTTATTGTCACCAGTGCTGTGGTACAGTGTGGGGAATGCAAATCCTCTACTTTCAACATTCTCCCAAGAGAAGACTCTTCCCTGGCTCTGGAAGGCATTTCTCAAGGGCTACATGAAGTCCATGGGCTGTTGGATGCAGTATTTTAGGCTGCTTTGGCTCCAGGGCACTACTGCCCTACTTTGGCATTGAACAAATGCTCACTTTGTCATTAGTCCAGAAGACAAAATCCCACTGGAGTGTTGTTGTGCCTGTTGTAGAAGCTCCTAAATCCATCTTACAGGAATTTGCAATCTTCTGAAAATGCCTTCTCAGATCTCACCTGTTCACAGTGTGACCCAGGCTTCCTGAAAGGTTCACCAAGAATTTGGTTCACCAAGCCACCTCTTCTGCAATGTTATCCAGATCTTTGTTTTAAGTGAGCTTCTTCAGATCCAAACAGCTTCATAATTTTATACTTCTGAAGATGTTTAAGCTGTTTGTAATTCTGCATGTCCTAATGGCCAGAATGTCCCTGTGCCAGAGGGCAGGACAATGACAGAATTGATTGTGGCACCATTATGTAACTGCGCCTTCAGCGCTGAGTGTATAACTCACACCACAGTCAATTTTGTCACTAAAGGGCCCCCAACAGTGGGCTCTATTGCTTAGTTAGGCTCTTGAGGTGAAGCCAACCTCATGTCTGTGCAGTTGCCACACATCTTAATGTGAGTGAATGAGATGGGGTGGGGTAGGTTGCATCTGTCTTACAGGCTCAAGTAAAGAGTAAGAAAGTCACGGTGTTTCCCCACAGGAATATGGGGACAGCTTGAGGGGGCTGGAACTCTCTCAGCTGCCCTCTCCAGAAGGAGGAAAAGCAGTGTTTCAGGCATAGCAGGCACTTTCTTTTAGGAAAGGTTGATATTATACGGAGGGGGAGGGAAATGTGTATCCCAGAGATGTGGGAACAAATGTCACTCTGGAACATGCTTGTCCAACTTGGAGCAGTTTGTTCCTCACAAGGAGAAAAGATGTTTGACACTCCGTTGTCATCAGGCACAGACAGAGTGAATGAGATCTGGGGAGTAAAGAAAGCAGAGTCTGAAAGTTCCTTCCCCTTCCCCAAGCCCCAGGGAACAGGTGTGATAGCTCATCCTGATCCTAATGAGGCTTCAGCTTTCAGAACTGGAAGATCTGGAGATCCAGAACTGGAGATCCAGAACTGCAGATCCAGGCTGGCACTGTTCATGCAGTACAGGTTCTGCCACTACCAGTATGTCAGCACAGTGCTCCCCTGCTATTTACCCCTCTTTTATTTCCCACTTCATCTCCTTTTCCTCCACTTAATCAGTCTTCTGCTTCCCACCTTCCTACACAGGCACAATTGTGCTCTTTTCCCTCAGCCACAAACTGGTCCCACCAGTCCTACCCCAGCTGTCCACTTCTCCTTCCTCCTATGTGCCTCTCCACACTACCCCTTAGCTCAAACGCAGACCTTTTGGGGACAGGGATGTTCATTTTACTGGATGCTTCCTTGCAAATGTTTGAAAAGCCAGCGAACAAAGAATATGATCCCCAGCAACCAGCTGGACGCCTGTTCCAGGAGGAGAGCAACTGTTAAGTCAGAAGCCATTAAGAGACTGAAGCCAAGGGGTTGGCTGGAAGTGGGGCATGATTTATGCAACCTTTTAGTTACAAAAATAATGGTAATGATGATGGAGGACTGTACTGCACGAGCCTGCACAGCAAGGGGACTGGCTGGGAACGGAGCAGAAAAGCAGCTGCAGAGCAGCCACTGTGCTAGGGAATGTGGCTAAGGAGGTGTGTGTCTGTACCAGCACGTGGGGAGCTCCGGGGCACTGAGAAGCCGAGTGATTTTTGGTGCTGGATTATCAAGACAACGCCTGTTTCCTGATGGGTAATCCATTATGTGCAGCTTGGTCAGGAGAGGGATGCTGGCCCAACTCACCTTGGAGCAGGGTGTAGAAGGCCCCTGATGCTGACAAATTGGTTGTTATTGTAACATCATCCTTGCTGGAGGTTTCCACCTGGACATGCACAGAGCTGTCGGTATCGCTGCGGAAGCTGCTCACTTGGCCAGTAGGGAAGGTCACGTTGGTCAGGCGGCCAAAGCTGTCATATCTGAAAGAGGATGGAGTGAAGTCAACAGCATCAACAGAGGAGGATTCATCCTATAAAGCAGAGACCAATTTTTCAAGTCATCATCCAGATTTTTCACAGAGAAAAATGCACTGTCACTCTGTCAGACAGTCTTGACTATTTTTGGCCTCATGAGAAGAAAATCACAGCTTTTAGCTGAAGAAAATGAAGCAAAGAATAGAAAATGACCAAATATGTATTAACCTGTATTTTAACAATATTTTTCCAATACTTCTCACCTGCACTATGCTTCTTGTTTACAAGAGTAACTTTGTTTCCCATCTACTATGCTGTGATTTACAGAAAAGCACTGGCTTGTGCATCCTGTCTAGCAGAACTAGGAGTTTCTGAAGGCCACCAACTGTTTTGTCTGGTTGTGTCCTGAGCTCAGCAATTTATTTATTTTTTTTTTTTCTATCTAATTTTAAAAAGCCAAATATTAAGGTAGCAGCTAGGACCAGACAGGCCATATCAGGTAGAGAATTGTCCTTTGTGAACATGGTATAGAGTCCTGAGCACAGCTGAACCCCCATGTCTACCTTTTACTGTTCCTAGGACCATCTGGAAGGACCGATTTAAAAGTGTAAAAAAGCAGACCAGTTTTCACCCCTGCTGTGTCCTTGGCTTTTCCAATGGGGAATCAACATAAGCACCATCTGGGAAGGTTTCTGTGATGTGGACAGCTATGTACCAGGGCCCAGGTGAAATAAGCTTCATACATGCAGGTCCCACAGCAGTTAACAAGCTGGGGGAATTATTTTTTGATAAAAAGAGAAGCAGACACTTGTGTTTAGAGGCCTCCTGAGTTAAGAGAGCAAACACACCACTGTGTCTTCCATTTGTAGCATTACAAAAAGGGTCACAGACCCAGAAGGCTGGCAAGGGACCTTTGCAGTGAGGTTACTGTATTTGAAATGGAGAGCAATAGGGAGCTCTACTGGCTAATCTCTGGAGGGCTGTTGGACCTTCTGATGAGATGGACCTTCAGGGAAGGGACATTTAAATAGTTAGGGAAAAACAAAAATTCCAGCAAATGAATCAGTGATAAATGTTCGACTTTTTTCAAGTCCTGCCCACAACTTTTTAAAGAATGATTTATATGAAAGCTAAGTAGATCATACTATGAAAAGGCATCACTCGGGGATGCAAAGTAAATGGTGGGTGAGCAGAGAGGTCTTGTTCTCCTGTGCTACCCAGTGGTGAGCCTTTGATGGAATGCAGTGTCCAGTGAAGGGCACCATTCCTCAGAATGACAAACTAACGTAAAAAGAAAACATGATATAAGAGGCAAAGCCAAAATAAAAGAGTTCATTCAGAAAAGGGGAAACAAGGAAGTGGGAAGATGCCACCCTAACCCTGGGTGTTCTGAAGAGGGTTATAATAAATTGCTTATCATATCTACTGAGGATGTGACAGAAAGTAAAGAGAAACAATGAAAATTCAGGTTATAAGCTGTAGAACATTTTCAAGGCCCATGGTTGCTCCAAGCAGAGGAACAGATGGAGTACTGGAAACCCCACTGCCCAACTCTTTTAAGAATAAGTTAGAGAAATGTCTTAGAGAGAATCTGGATACAGATGATCAGACCTTGGATGAAGCAGATGGTTGAGGAGCTCTTGATGCTTCTCTTTGGGACTACTCTGAGCTGGGGAATAAGAAAATACACCCCATCTAATAACAAAACCCAGGAACCAAACAAAAACATTAGGAGAGGAGAGGAGAAGAGAGGAGAGGAGAGGAGAGGAGATAACAAAGTACTCTTGAACTGCAACCCATGAGAGACCCATGAGCAGTCACTGGACTGGCTCTGCACTATACAGAAAAAAACCATTGTCTCCTACTCACATTTTCCCAGATTCAAACACAGTGCTGGTACTTGATCTCTGAAATATGGTGGCAGGGCTGGTTGAAAAGATGATTTTTGCCCAAGTTTAATATTTAGCTTATAGTGTCTAAATGGGTGACCTCATTGCAAATCTCCTCCAGCCCTCAGGTTTGGAGACACCATCAGGTGAGGCTTTTCTTGCCCACTGGGCAGAATGGGAAGTAGTGAGATAGAAGAAAGCATTTGCCCTCCACAGTCAGCCTATCAGTCATGGATTATCCAAGCCTTGCCCTTTCCTTCCAAGATCCTGGCAATCAATCAGCCACTTGTAAAATGGAAAGGGAAGAAGAAAAAAAAAACAAAATAAGGATGAAAACAGGACTGGATTGCAGGAGCTTGGCAGAGATCAGTTAAAGCTTTTCCAAGCAGCTAGCAGCACACAGCCTGGATCTGAGCCGCATCTCCATGCAAGAGCCAGAACTAAAGTGCTCTCAGTACCAAACAATTTACTCCAGATTTGTGGCTGCCCTGTTTGCACTGAGACAAATATGTTTTGCTTGTACTGTCTCCAGTCACCTGCACTACTCCTCCTAAACCAGCATGTGAATCTTAAACAGAAAACATCACAGGCAGTCTCTTTACTCCATCTGCTGAGACAGGACACAAGGGACATGATTCAATCTCTCCCCTGAGCAGAGAAAACATTGTTATCACTGAAGGTATGTTGTGTAACATCCCAAATTCCTTCTACCGCAACATCAGCAGTTCTGCATATTAAAACCAGTCTGAACTGTAAGGGTAGAATCAAGTTTGCAAATGTTCTGAAATTTCAGTAAGATGAATCTGAATTTGGCACCTCTGATTTGGTGGATTAGTAGCTGTGAGGGATTTACTTCTATTGCTTCACTTAGATTTTAAAAATGAGCTGCTCCTAAAAGCCTGATTCACCTCCTAAAAATAATGTCACAAATCTAGATGTGTTGCACTGAAGTTTAAGGGGTGAGTTTGGTGTAACAGAAGTATGAAAGGAAGCAGGTCTGCAGATTAGGGAAATCAGTGCAAAAGCCAGGATGCAGGCAGAGGGCTTGTTCATGGGATAAATGCTGAGTCAATGTCCTGTGAATCACAGCTTTTTATCCTAATTGAATGGCACTCACAGAATGCTGAGAATCAGCACAAAACCTATATTCCATGCAAGTCCTACTTATGTGCTCCAAAGAGAGCCTCAAAACCCTGTGGATACTCAGTTTAACAGCCCCCAGCAGCAGCAGACAGCCAACCTCTTATATTCATCAAATCACAGAAACAGAATGGTTTGGGATGAAAGGGGCCTTACAGATCATCTTGTTTCACCCACCTCACCATGGGTGAAGGGCCAGGACACCTTCCACAAGATCACATTGCTCAGAGCTCCATCCAACCCAGCCTTGAACACATCCAGGGATGGGGCAGCCATATCTCCTCTGGACAACCTGTGCCAGTGCCTCACCACCCTCACAGTAAAGAATTTTTTCCTATCATCTACTCTAAAACCTATCCTCATTCAGTTTAAAGCCATTTCCCTTTGTCTTAACACTGCATGCCCTTATTAAAAAGCAAGTAGCACCTTTTTATATAATATCATGTAGTGTAAAATAAATATTATTTTATATAGTATTTATGTAGTGCCTTTTTAATAATATTTTTATAATATTCCTGGACCTCAAGCTTCTAGCACCCTTACAAATGGTTCTCCACCTCTGCTGGGCAAATACAAGTAATATTTGCAAATATGCAACTGGAGAAATCAGCCAGTAACCTCTGCATGTGCAAATTAGGTTAAAATGGCAGGGAAAAAAAGAGTATGAAAGAGGGTGATGATGCCTAGACCTCTGTGCACACATTTTTCTTGTAAAGTCAAAATGGCTAAGTACAATACACTTAATTTATACAGTTACATTTTTACAGCTGTACAAAACTCACAGTACTTAATCTAAGAGCACGGACTTCCATTTGGGACATGGGATCCTGAGAAGCAAGGCTCCTTTTTGGGCCAAAACAATCTGGAATGGTCTGCTGGAACTGGTTTAAGATGTCTGTACAAGTATATTAGACTTTTGGCACATCCTTAGTCACCCCATTAACCTCCTTCAGAAGGAACTAGGACCATCTGTGTTTTCTGCATGTGCAAGAGCTGCTGCACCTCTCCCTGCCCAGCAGGCAGACAGGGACCTGCCGAGGACTGGCTTTGGGGGCGACAGCTCACTGCTTTGCAGCTGCAAGGAGGTCCTGCCTTACAAAGGCAGAAAAGCAAGAAGGTAGGATAATTAGACCGTTCCCATTTTTATTATTATTTTTAATTGGTGGCAGATGAAGTGTAAAATGCTCACATCCCGACTAAAGCTCCTTGTAGCCCTGTGGTGGCAAAGCAAACAGAGGTGTGGGAAGCCTGTTAGTATGAACACACTCAGTGTAACACACTTGACAAGCAGTTCCTTTTCTCTTTTCTGTTTTTACTCAGAACTGGAGCATTTCCCCTCTTTACCCCAATCTAGCTCACACAACACATACCTGATGTCATCTATCACATACCCAGAGTCTCCCAGGGATGTGAAGACTTGCCCATCCCAAGCAGATAATATGCTTAACGAGTTAAATGAGCCAGTTCCTTCCACCTCTGCTTTCAGCCCTATAAAGGCCCTTACAGGGCACACCTCAGCTTGGAGAGGAAGGCCAAGCAACTGGCTCTTATGTAGCTGCAGGTGTACCCTGGTATTTGCAGTAATATAAATCTCTCCTAGTCACCTCATTTTGCAGCTAAGCTGCCCAGCCTGTTTCCACAGCATCGGGATTTAGGGCTGGGCCAGTTTTCATCACAGCCTAAGACTTCTGTGTTCTCCAAATGCTCTGAAAGCCCCAGCATTAAGGAAATACTGAAGCATGGGAGTGCACACAGCAGCCACTCGGAGCAATGAATCCATCACCTGCTAACACAGCTGCTGCCTCCCATTCAAACCTGCTGCAAAGCCTCAGCACTTACAATTACAGTGGCAATTATTAGGCCAGCAAAGGAAGCCGTTGCCATCCATTCCCAATTGGAAACGTATTTAGCTAAGGTTCAATGCACAGAATTAAAATGGTATTTGGTGCTTATGAGGTCTAATTGTTGGCTTGTAAACATTCAGAGCTTTCATTTATCACATTACCATTGTGTAGAGACCTGGACCTTGGGAATTAAAGAGCATCCTAAGTACCATCTATTCAGAAATCAATTTCTTGCCTGAGTCTCTGTGTTTCCTCATTTTAGCTTCATCACATTTCATCAGCCTTTTAAAACTACAAGTCAAATAGATCAGAAAAAATTCACTATAATAATATTGCATTTAGTACCAAAGAGTCTAAATGGACCTTGCAAACTATATTTTGCATGTGATTATACCAACGTGCACCCAGCGCCTCTTAACAAGCTCGTCTCATCCCAATTTTTCAAACAACATTAAACACGACATTAAAAATAAATCTATAACAGACAAACTGATAATACTCAAAAATGCATGAAGGCAAGTCCTCTCCCTAATGACCAAAGGCCAGGTTGTGGTCACAGTCTACTGAATTTTCTGACTGCCCAAAAAAGAAGAGGAAGATCTCTTTCTAGCTTTTATGATACTTGTAATTCCCTCGGTTCCCAACTAAACTTTGCTATCAGGCATTCATTTCAGGGCAGGCCAATGGCTCAAAATGTGACCTCACAGCTTAGTGAGGGTACTGGAGAGCTGCTATTTTATCACAGCACTTACTGGAGTTTCACTGCAACTTTGTCAGAGGAACAATGATGAGAATCTCATCATTTTATCATGTAGAAATTATGGAACAAGTGGAACCAAGAAATCTTGCTAAAAGAGGAGGGAGGACAAAAGCCAAAGGTGTTTCTCATAATCCAGTCTGCTGCAGGAGTAGAACAAGACCCTCATTTGAACCACTGAACTACTACATCAAATCCTGTAAAACTCTGTGTATGACTTGATAAATCACAATCACACAGACCAGGGCATTGGCTTTGGCATCAAAAGCTCCTGGTGCTGGGGTGGGACCTCTGCTGAGCCCTGGGGGTCACTGGGAAGTCATTCAAGGTCCTCCTGCATGCTCAGTCCAGCTGGCTCCTACCTTCCACCCATTACAGTGTGTGAGGTTTGGCAGAGTTTGGTTCTCTGTAAAACAGCCTCCAGAGTTACAGGTCAAAGCTTCCCTTACCACTCATCTGAAGATCTGGCTCCATGAGACCCTTTGCCCTCCAGGCAGCCATGAGCCACTTCGTGGGGAGTCCATGGAAAGGTTTTGAATTTCTGGGCTTGGCTGGAGCAATGTGTAAGCGTTTGAGTCTGTATGGGAGGAGGTGACCTTCAAAACTAATTGGACACACAAAGGACCTAAGCAAAAGAGCCTCATCTGGGCTAAATAATGCATAGAAGGTTTGACTTCGGCTCAGAGGGAAATTGAATTAATGTACAGTGATAACATCTCAGTGAACTAATCAAGATAATTCCCATATTCTTGATTTAAACAAATCCATTAATAAGAATTTCCGGATTGTGAAGCAGACAAACAGCAACTACTAAGGAACTTTGTAAAGGCTGGTAGCAATTTTTTTCAGGTCAAGTTAAAAAGCAGCAACAACAAAGCAGCAAGTAGTCACACAGCATCCTTTGTCTTTGACTGGAGTTGAACAAGAAGTCATTTCCCTGGCTGAGTTTCCAGATCAACTTCCTTTGCTGCTGATTATCACTGCCACCATCACTAGTTCAATGGGAAGAAAAGTCTTTAATCCAGTTACTGGACAAGCTGAGCTGCACTGCATTAACTGACAGCTCATGTCAATCCCACTGCAGAGGCAGGAAAGGTCTGTATAATGCTAAAACCCTCAAAGTAGTCATAGACAGGCTTTTGGGGACAGGCTAATTACTCAAGGGAGCTAAGTTTCACTCCCAAACAAAAGGGAAACTGCACGCCATTATACACTGACTCTTACTCAGAGCTAAACCTGATAAAACGGAATTGTTAGAGCAGGCTTGTGTGTAGGATGTGTGAAAGGAAGAGCTGTAAGTGCTGTGAGCGAGTCTGCCACTGCCTGAAGTCAGCACCGGTCTCTTTCCCCACAGAAATGAAGGGACCATGTGCCAGCCCATCATGAAGCCTTGGAGGACCTGGATTCACTGGTGTGCTCTGGAGACAGACCTCCAGTACTGCATCAGTGTATCCTGACGCCTTCCCTCTTTTCCAGAGTCACACCAATGTGCCCACAGGTCAGAGCTCTTTGCAGCCTTATGGTAAAGGCTAAGAAATGCCCTGGTAAGAATAGCAACTGGAGGAGAACCAGAGATCCTGGCTATGTTGGCTGGAACTAGATGTTCTTTATGGTCCCTTCCAACTCAAGCCATACTCTGTGATTTCATGATGAACACATGTAGTGTGTTCACTAGATGCTACCCTCACAACATCATTGCTCTGTCATGTTCGGTTTCTGGTCTATGGTCCTTTGTAGACAATCAGGTGAAGGTGAATCTTTTGAGGATGTTCTTCATGGGGCCACTGGTGCAGTGTGAACTTGCCAGCTGGATTTACTTTACTCTTAATGTTTTAGGAAGCAGTGTCCAGCTTGCCCTGACCCACGAACAACTATTATGTGCTGAAGGTTCTCCTCAGGGTCAGATTTGATGCCTTTATTTCTTTGGCCAGGAGCAAAATAAAAATATTAACTTCACCTTTCCCCTCATTCAGGACTGAAAACTACTCAGAGCACCTTCCAGCTACTCATGTTCACCAGAATTATCTAAACCACTTAAACTTTCCCAGTGTACATTTCCTGATGTTCTGATAGAGGAACCAATAACATGAAGGTAGTGAATGTTGATTTTATTTGGTTTACACCATCTTCTTCAGCTTCTTTGATAACAAGGAATTTAGACTTCATCCTGCTAAGGCTGCACTCACCCCTGCAGCTTGTGTTTGAGTCATGCAAATCCTCTGCCTGGTGAGATTATATTTTGGGAAAGGCATCAGAGTCCTGATCTGAGATACCAAGAAATGGAGAATATACTGCTTTCATGGTTGGTCACTCTACCAGTCAGGTCACCTCAGCCTTACAAAATCACACCTTCTTGTCAACTTGAATGTCTCTGGCTTTGCTTCCCAGCCCCTTACCCTTCTCAAGCCTTTCTCTGCTAGATTGAGAAGCCCTCTGTAGGTGAGAACTTTGGCTGACATGTTGTGATCTAGACACTTCCCAGTCTCATTCATGTTGAGATAAACAGATCAAGTCTTTCTAGTTTTCCTTATGAATGCATTTTTTGTAGAGTTTTTCTGCCCAGCCTTCAATTTCCACTGTTCTTCATAAACTGCAAGCATTGGAACTGACAGTATTGGTCACATCAATGCTGTACAGGGAAAAAATCAGCTTCCTACTAGCCACTACAAGTAGGGTATGATGAGTAAATGTATTCCTTTGGCTTGTCCATCCAAGCAACAAGTTAGACAGATTTGCTATGGAACTATATGAGGATCGCACTGAAGACTTGATGCCTTGCTACAACTCTGACAGTCAAGGCTCACCCTACCTACCTGTGTACCCTGGCATCAGACTGTACAAGAACATATTTTGTTTAAATGAAACCTACTTTACCGAGCAATCTAAGTATCTGACCCTTATTTTCTAATATTCTAATTTTATCAGTCTGATTTTATATTCTTTCCCTGGTTACACATGCAAAACTTGGACAGAATCAATCTCTCTAATTCACTGATCTGCTTTCCAAGTCCCTAGTGGATAGGATAGGATAGGATAGGATAGGATAGGATAGGATAGGATAGGATAGGATAGGATAGGATAGGATAGGATAGGATAGGATAGGATAGGATAGGATAGGATAGGATAGGATAGGATAGGATAGGATAGGATAGGATAGGATAGGATAGGATAGGATAGGATAGGATAGGATAGGATAGGATAGGATAGGATAGGATAGGATAGGATAGGATAGGATAGGATAGGATAGGATAGGATAGGATAGGATAGGATAGGATAGGATAGGATAGGATAGGATAAGATAGGACAGGACAGGAAAGGCGAGGATTGCATGAAGAAGGATAGTCTCCAAGCACGGAAGATTTAGGCTACGCATATTAAAAAATGCTTTCTAACAGTAACAATAATATAGGTAAATACATTGTTATCACTAACAATATTTATAAAAACTCAGATGACTGATAGGATCCATTTGACCAAATTGTAGACATCAGCAATGTAAACATCTGTAACTGAACTCACCATTCTGTCCTACCTTTGCAGAGATAAACTTTCAGAATACAACTCACCTCATCCTAAAGCAAATACCTGACATAACTCATAAGAAACTCAGCCTGAAAGGGCCTGTTTCTCTCCACCTGCCTGTAAAGGGAGGCTGAAGTAACTAATTCAGATGTAGACTTTTAACCAGTAGTCTTATAAAGTTGCATCAGAAACTGTCAGGAACAGTTAAATAGAGATAACTGATCACAGGTTTGGATGAGATATCTCTGAAGGCACATTCCCAATTCTATATTCAGTGATGCTGTGCTATCATACAGTGCTGACTTGCTCTAGTCAAGATTTCCATAGTCCAGCCACTGGAGAATACTGTCTTCCATTTAGCTCCAAAAAGCTTTCTTATGACTCTTCTGAAGTGCATAAAAGGACCAGAATTATGGCTTTCTATTTTGTTGGACAGCAAGAAATAATGGATCAGTGTTATAAATATCCACAGAGCAAGTTGGGTTTGAGCTTTGGTCTCGTTTCATCTTTATATTTTCAGCTGCACTTTAAAATAAAAGATTATGTTTGAGGTATAAATCTGACATTATTAGCTGTAATGTTTAGTTTGCTTCACTGTCTGTGGCTGCATCTGTTTTCAAGCACAGGAACTATTGGGTTCTTTGCAAAAAGAAAATACCTCCTTGATTTAGCACAATGGTCCTGACAATATAGCTGGCTTCCACTCCTGTGGAGAGAAACACCCTCTTTTTCCTCCCTAAAGCCTTCCTCAAGCAAATTCAATGTAAGAGATGGAAGAGTATTAACTTGGATTCACTGAGGAGTATTTCTACAGTAATTGCAAGCAGAACATTGATGAAATGCTAATAACATTTCAAAAGATTAATCATGAGTTTCCATCAGTCCTTTTCAAGGCAGGAGCAGGAACAGTGAGTATTAAGCAAAGAAATTTGAAACTGGGCCTGGAACATTTTTAAAGAGAGAACCAAAGCAACCACATACCAACACACAGATAGGCGGGTTTAGCCAGCTTTCCTTCCCTGCATCCCTTTTTTTTAAACAACTTTTTTGCTTGTCATCTTGGGAACTGTCTATTCTAGCCAAATTGGATTCTTACAATGGGTCTATTATCATGGCAGCTTAACACTTCCACGTAACCATTCAAACCATACAGGAAATGATGCACTTAAGGGAGCATTCCAAAGAGGTTACACTTGTAAATAAAAATTAAGGAAGAAGGAGGGGAAAGGGTTCTTAACAGCAGGATGAATCCTTCTAGATACTCTTCATTCAGTTATCTATCTTTTTCCTTTTTATATCAGAAATGTGTTGTCTTCATGACATTTATAAGCAGAGAATTGCTAACAGTAGTACAGAAAAGAAGTACAAATATTCAGGATACTGCCATCTCTGGGTTTTTCAATGCATCCTGTCTTCTCTCTGCTCAAAAAAATCTTTGGGGCAGGATAGTCTTGAACAGTTCCAAGACTACTTTTAAAGCTTAGTGAGGTAAATTGCAACAGTAGGAATTGAGCAGTCCATTAATTACAGAATTGTTTCCAGAGCTAACTCTCATTAGTCATTGCCCATTGTCATTCTACATCAGACATTTCAAACAGGCACAAAGAAGACACTGCAGCATAGGAAGTAGGTGAAAAGCTGTGAAAAAAGAGGCTCTGATGGAACTTTCATACTTCCAAGGCTCTCAAGCCAAGAAAAATTCTCTGACATGCAACCTAAATCTCCAGTCCTGACTACAGTTAAGGAGAACCAGGTGTCCAAATTACTTAAAAAAACTCAGCAGAAATTCTGTCTGACTCTTGACTTGGTAAAGGGAGCTTATTCAAGCTCTAATGCACTTACTGCAAGTATCTAGTGTTTGTGTGAAATATAATACTCCCTGTTCTGGCCATTTTATTTGGACAATAATTCTGGTCAGGGAATTAAATTCTACCAACCTTGCACGGTTCAGAGAACACAGAATGAAGTCAGCAGCCCAATATCCAGAATATACTTACTCATAAAATGTTGTCCAACCATTTTCATTGCTTTTAGTGGCAAGGAGACCAGAGTTGCCATGGTAAGTCATCATGGCTACTTCATGCCCCTGTGTTGTTACACTCTTGAGAGCACTGTTGGTACCAATTGTCACCCAGTAGACTTGGCCATCAGGCACCACCAGCCAGAGGGGCATCCCTGTGGAATCTCTTCGGATATTGACTAAGTTGCCGTTATTGTCAGTGATCAGGGTTATATCTCCATCTCCAGAGTAAGTGAAATTGTAAAGATAATCTCCAGTGGTAAGGCTCTGAGTATAAAGGTGCTTCCCACTGGTGTCAAACAAGTAGAGCTCCTGGTCTATGGGTGAGGATAACTCATAGAGATTCTGTGTGTTGAGGAACGGTTTGTTTTTCCGAATGAAGCGGATTCGGATATTCCCCAGGTCAGCGACATACAGCTCCCCATCTGCACACACGGCGAGGGAGGACGGTGCGTTGAGCTTGGCGTCCTTGGCGTAGCCGTCATCCCCCGAGAAGCAGTCACAGTTGGCATCGTTCTTGCAGTCACAGCTGCTCGGGGCGCCGGCGACGAGGGAGATCTCCCCGTTGGTGGTGACCTGCCTGATGCGGTTGATCTTCTTCTCGTCGGTCTCAGCGATGTACAGGACCCCGTTATGGGACACGGCCAGGGCGGTGGCAGACTCCAGCGTGGCGTGGATTGCCACCTTGCTGAGGAGAAAGTGATCCATGCCTGGCACCTGGCAGTGCATGGGCCTCCCTGCCACAATGCGTACTTGGTGGTTCTCGGAGATCTGCAGCACAACGTTATTGTCGAGCACGTAGAGCGAATTATCCATGGGATTCACTGCTAGATCCGTGGGCCATTCCAGACGAACCTTCATGTTAAAAGAACACAAGGGAATTTTTATAGCAAGACATTTTTCTACTGCATGATTCCTATAAATCAATCACAATGAGGATGGAATCCACATGGATTAAAGGGAGAATGGGTAAAAAAACCCACAACTAATTGTTACTTGATAGGGTGGCCATAGAGGATATAACCTGGTGTGAGCGAGGGGGCTTAGCTCCTGGTCATATGAAGTAAACACATAGGGACATCCAAACTCTGCACTGGAACAGTGGTGGGAACAGGATGATGGACAGAGGCAAACCATTCTGTGATTTTCCCCCTCCTGTGCTTTTTGAACTGGTGGAAGCTGGACCTCATAGCAGAGACCCGGGACTGCAAATTTTGCTGTGTGAAGTGCTATGAAATCAGACACACAAAACAGTGATTCTTTCACTAAAGGATTTTTCACACAAGTGGCTGAATTCCTCTGGGTAAATGACAAGGAGAGACAGACACAAAACTGGCAGCTGTGCCAGCATGTGTGAATATCTAAGTTATAACCTATGGTTTTCCGCTTTATGCTGCAAAAATGCAGAATAGCAATTAATAGGAAATCCAGGCCATTTTAATTCATGGAGTAAAATACTTGTGTCTTCACAGGGATTTTCAGATTTTGTTTTAGCATAATGGAAAAAATGGGTTCAGGAGAGACACATCCCAGTTCTACACTGATAATCCACTAAAACAGTGACTGGCAACACCGCAAGTGAATGAGCACTAAAAGGACTTTATTTCTAGCTCTGCTTCTGCAATACACTCTTTTCAAGTGAGTCTACTCTTTTAGCTGCCAAACTCAAGAAACATTTACCAACAGAATTCAGGACTTTTTTTTTTTGTAAAGAACTCAAAGTTCTGCTTTTTTTGGACTATTTTATTTTATTTCAGGTTTATATAGAAAAAGAAATCTGTCTTGTGTTAATGGGAACCAATCAGTTCCAGGATAGTTTCTTTGTTTTGAACCTTCCTTTCCCACCATCCATCTCAGTTGCTGCTTCTTCTCATTTGTCTGATGTGACTAAGTTTGGATGAGTATTTTGTAACCTTACTGGAAGGAGGACGAGTGGCTGCCAGCAGGCTCAGGTCCAGCAAACCATCTTTCACTGTGATTTTATTTAAAACTATGAATAAGAAGAGACCAGCTAAGATCTACAGGAACACTGGATATTCCTATTTTTAAGGCCTGTAGTTCAACATCTCTGCTACAGCCATGCTTTATTTTGATGCTTCTATATGCCTTTCCAGCATTTTTTTTTTAAGAGATGAGATCTAAGGTATTTAGTTCATTGTGTCTTCTAACGCCTGGGTGTGTGAAGCTTATTTTCATGGCTAAGCAGTATGCTGAGCTCTGTCTACTCTAGTTCTCTGTTTGCAAAATCTCCTTCCTTTTCTCAGCTTCTGGCCTATTTTAACCCTTGTTGTAGTAAAACATTATAGCCTGTGGTTTTCTCTTTAATAATTCATGCCTTCATCCCTTCCAGTGGTCTTTAAGCTCTGCAGTCTTCAGTTAGCATCAAGAGCTGAGTTTATTCTGAACTGACATGGGAATTTTCAATTTCTTAAAAACCACTCCTTGTCAACAGTGGCAGCTAAATATTTCATGTCCTCATGTTCCAGGGAGCCTCAGGGACCTGGCATAAAAGACCATTCTATCCTCTGTAAATGATGAAAAGCTTCTTCCCAAGCTGGTTTTTATTTTTTAATTAAGCTTGTCTTCAGTGTGTTTCTCCAGAACAGGAGTGGTTAATCTGCCAGTCCCAGTACAGGTTAATCTAAAAATGGTTCCTGTCATTTTATGAAAGGAAAAAAAAGAGTCTTCAGCTGATCCATGTTCATCTCAGAAGTGTTTGAACATGACATTGGTTTACACAGGAGCTACATAACCTGGAAGTAAATAATTTTTAAAGCCTGATTACACAATGGTCTTTTGCTAACTGCCCGTGAAAATCACATAAAGAAGAAACTATGTCTGTAAAATGAGAAACATACTAAAAGGTGGTCTTTAACCATCGAAGTTTCACCTCTATAGAAGGAAGAACAACTTTTAAACTCATAATTTCAGCTTGTTCATAAATTACAGACAGTGGGAGCCAGTTGCAAGGAAGCAAGAACAATCTTTTCAAATTAGAGGGAAAAAACAAGAACAGATTCCATATGGGAGCATGGAAATTATCTAGGTAGTTACAAAAAGGAAACCCCATTGACATCTATTGTGGCTGAATAACAGTACTTAGGCCTCCAGCTATGATCTATATTTTCACAGGAGAGGACAACATTCCTGCAGTCAGGCAAACAACAAGTGGCACAAAGGTTTCAAAGGACACAAGGTCCTTTCAAAGGTCCTAAACTGGCACAATTTGACGAGTTGGCCAGTGTCACACAAAATTGAGTGCTGGGCTGTAACAGATTTCTCTTCTGCACCATCCAGTAGTAAAGCAATCATCAAAATGAGATTTCTTTTTCTCTCTACCTTGAAGCAGCAGGACTTAAAAGCCCAGCATGATGGTAGCTGCAACCAATTTGCAATCTGATGCAATTCAAGATTCTTGTTTTCCTGCTGTTGCTAATTTCGGCACCACATCCTCCAATCAGTCTTTCCTATGTTAATTTGATTCAGGTCTAAAATTGTGCTGGGCCAAATTAGGATGAGGGGAAGAAAAGAATTTAAAAACCTGTGATTAGCTAACATGTTATAATGGAGCATGGCATATAGTGAGAAATGAGCCTAACAAAACCTTCCTTCCCAGGAATGTCTTTCCACTGACTGGGAGCTCTGAAAGAAGTCAATTCTGTGTCTGGGACTTGTGTAAAAATCTCACACCCCAGGAATCTATGAGTTAGGGCAGTCACGTGTTTCCTTCTGTCTTTATAGGGTATTTAATTTTGATTCAGTCATTTTTATACCATAAACTATGTAGAAATGCAACTCTCCTTGAGCCCTTACCTCTTTGTCAGACCTTCTAGGGAAGCTTGCAGACATGCAGATAGGGTGAAGGCGTAGGCTTGTGTTCTGTAGAAACAAAACCAAACCACTGTCTTACCTGAGAAATGTCCATAACAGAGTCACAGCTGAGAGGCCGAGCAGACGTCAAGTCATTGGAACCCAACACAGTTGAGATGATCCCATTCTGATCAATCCGCCTGATCATGGTGCCATCCACAAAGTAAATCAGCCCAAACTTGTCCACGGTGATGCCTGGGGAGGAACAAAGAAAGACAGTCAGAAGGTGATGGCAGCCTGACGTGAGGAGCAATATATTTCATGGCATTCAAAAGGGAAGAGAGGAGGGTTGGGCATGTGGGAGTCCTGGCTATCAAGAGCTTTGAACTGGCACCATTCCATGGAGGGCACTTTCAAATGGCACACAACGCAATCCAGAAATCCCTGCTCGCTCCTGGAAAAGGGCATAGCATTCAGTGAACTGCTGAAATGAAAAGATTTTCTAATAACTGCATGTCTTGCATGTCCAGAAACTTGATTTTATTGCTCATGGTATGAATGGTAAGCTACGCACGTAAAAATGGTACACCAATGAGTCTTTCAAAAATGGCGATGAAAAAGGCTGTGAAAGGTCCATCAGGTCAATCAAATTCCAGATGGATAAATGAGAAAGGGTTTTCCCTAGGATAATCCTACTAATACACAGTGTTTCACCTGATTCTGAACTCTGCTAGTGATTAATTTCATCGTCCAAACCTCCTTTGTAGACATACTCCTGTCAGTGGATTTGAGGTCTGCTGACAGCAGTTACAGGCTGCTGATTCTCGTTTCTTGCCCTGCAGATATGTGCTGTTTCACCTCCCCCTAAGCTTAATTTCTGAAGTATTTGTTATGTTAGCACAACCTCCTCTAATCCTCTTTATCCTAGGCTAGCTATCCTCTGCATCTTCCATCAGAGGATTTCATAGTGCTTTACACTTTCTAATTACACCTCATAACAGTCTGTGAGTGTGATCACTCTAATTTTACATATCAGAAAATTAACAGATAATGCAATTCTCACAAGGTCACAGAGAAAGGTCATGACTGAAGCAGGAATAAGAAGTTAGGGGCTCTATTCACCTCTCGTTTGTGCTAGTATAAATTACAATAACTCCACAGATACTAATAAAGTAATTAATCTCATCTACCCTACAGAGGCAGAATGTCACTCAGCATAATATTTGAGTGTCTTAAATACACTAAAAGACTGTAAAGAAATAGAAAAAGAATGTAGAGGCCTGTAACATCTTTTCCTATGCAAGTGAAAATTCTGCTTGAAATATATGAATATTAGGATCTTCCGGTTTGGCTTCTTTTGCTCGTAGGGTAACAATCACTTGGCAAAAAGCAGACATCTGCACTGTGCATCTAAGCAAGTATCTGAACCTATTCCAATCAGTGGAGAGAGAAATCTACTTTGAGAGTGCAATTTGTATCACCCTAAAGCACATATCCTCAAGAGATTATATGAATCCTGCTAGAAATACCTTTTCCTCCCATTTGATTATAAAAGGAGACTACAGCAAATATCTCTAAAGAAAACATTTATATTGTAGGCAGATTAAATTAGTGAGCTGAATGCTCACTAGACTGTTTCTTTGGCTGTCATCTTGGTGACAGAAGTGATGGAAATTCTGTTTCAGATAGAAAGCTTTGAGAATCTTTGAGGAGTGATCAGATCTTGTGTTCCTCCGAAATGCTGTTTTGCAGCCAGATCCCCTTGTTTGAAACACTTACCCTCAGTCTCCATCCACTGTGAGCTCTGCTGTGAAGTGCAGATGCAGCAGTTCACAGATCAAAAATTCTAGATTTTCATAGAGCAGGGACTAATCCTCTGATTGCTTTGGCAACAAAAATCATGGCCTTCAGCCAGCACTGTAAGTATTGCATGGGCTGGAAGCCATGGAGGTAGGTAATATGTGGAAAAACATACCAGATTTGATTATAAGGAAATCAACAGAAGATAATCTGGCCTGGCAGAAATACCTCAGGACTAAGTCATTGTTTGAGAGAAAGAACAAACTTCTCCATTGAGCCAAGGTAAAGGAAGAGATTCTGACATGGTTGCAACCTGTTGATTCAAAGTCAATTAGGAGTCAGAAAACTGGTGTTTCAGATCACTGAGCTGAATGGGAGCTGTGTGTTATTGCCAGGAGGTAAAACCAGCATTTTCATCGCTTCTTCACAGCATCACCCTGTCTGAAGGGCATCACTTTGACCTGGATTGGATATTTGACCATCAGAGCAGTGTGGTTTCAGAACAGCCTCTAGGGCAGTGAGGAAAAAAATTACTTGGTGCTTTCAGGATGAAGTTCATTAATTTTGGAGGGGATTACATAGCAGGATTGCTGAGATAATGGATGACAGGACAGAATGACCGAAAAGATTGCTTCTAGTCCTAGACTTTAATACCTGCATTCAATTCATGCCAAGAAAGGACTCATCTTTGCAGGACCATGAAACACGAGTCTCGAAGAGGAGCACAAGGTAACTGTTGCACGAATGAATTTACTGAGGGTGGTGAGGCACTGGCAAAGGTTTCCCGAAGAAATTGTGGCTGCCCCATCCCTGAAAGTGTTCAAGGACAGGCTGGATGGGCTTTGAGCAACCTGGTCTAGTGAGAGGTGTCCCCCCCAGCGTGGGTAGGAACTAGATGGTCTTTAGGGTCCCTGCCAATCCAAACCATTCTATGATTTGATGAATGCTATGAGAGAAGCCGCAGTAGTGGTGGCCATTTATTCTCACTATACAATATAAACACATTGTTTGTATTTTAGCATTTTGTCAAGTGCTTGCAGAAGGATCTGATGGGACAAGCATCAATATGTCGCTGGCATCCATGGCTATCAGGAAGCTATCTTCACCTGCCATGAGATTTGTCAGCACTATGCCCTCTTCAATGAGTCATCCAGGATACTGGCACATGTCACCTGTCACTGGCATCTGCTGTTGAAGGTCTCTGCTCCTCTTAATTATTCTGCCTACTGAGTGTCAAGTTCTTTTATGTTTGGTGGCATTTGCTTGAAAACCAGGAACACAACTGAGCTCTTTAAGCAATATGGTAGATGTACTTTTTTTGGAAGAGACATGATAGAAGGTTTAGTTGATCTTAATTGGCTTTTGTCAAACACAACAGTCTCTTACAACCTCTTGCATTCCTTGGTTCACAACAAGTATTTTTCCAGGTGCCTGTCCATTAGTCTGTGTGACAAGCCCAATGCCAGTGAAGGGTGGCAGGCTGGATAATGTGATTTTAAATGAGGCAGAATTTTCTCCCTTAGCTAGTTCCATATGTATTGGATTGGACTTAGCATCAGCATATGCTGGCAGTGGCTCACTGTGTGCAGTGCTGGGGTTTGATGGCTGATCTGATTACCCAGTTACAGTAATAATAACTCACATGCACTTTGGCCCTTGAACCAGCTCTGATCAGCTGATAGGGCACAACTTTATTTTGCATTCCAGCTCAGACAAAGAGCTTGCACACCCGAGTAAGTTGAAGTGGGATAGCAAAGTTACCACTTATCACCCTGCTCCAGGGCAATGGCATGTGTATGTGTTCTTATCACTGAGCACTTTTCTGCTTATCCCTCTTTCATGGAGGCTAAGCAATCTCAATTGCCTCACATTTCCTGAGATGTTCTGTAGGGCAGCGGAGTTTGCAGTCTCTCAGAGCTCCGAATTCCCACTTGCACACATTCCTTCCATGGCAACTGCTCCAATCCTTTCCTGACTTTAGCTGATTATCTTGGAATCAACTAAATTATGGAGAAGAGCCCTGCTGTCCCACAGACAAGTGTCTTTGGATGGGTGACTTCTGTGAAAAGGGAAAGAAGCATCTCATGGATTCTTTGCAGCAGATTGTAGAGGTTAGATTGCACCTTTCTGTTTCCTTTCTGATACAGGCACAGTTCCAGTGCTGGGAGCTCGCTCCTGCAAACAGGCACAGAAACGGGTAATTCACATGTTATGCATGCTAAGCCCAAGGCCTTGGCTTGCTTTGGCGGAAGGCTCCCCTCATGTTTCCATAGGAACATAAGGGAATTAAAGCCTTTCAGCATATAGCTCGAAGTTCAGCCTCACAGTTACTGAGAGGAAACAGCTGCTGCCACTACCCAGGTAGTGTTGCAGATCCAAACCTTAGGTTCTGAGATATGAAATACATACGTTATGAAATCATGCTGGCTCCCCTTGCATAAGCGGAGATCTCTTACAAAACAAGGGCTTGTAGCACCACGTGCATCACACCAGTGAGCTGTGCTGATAGAAAGTTGTGACGTGATGACATTTGCTTGAAATGTCAGGACCTTGCAGCATGAAGAGGTGACAGCACAACGTTATGCTGCAAATAGCTACTGGGACATGGTGAGTTTGTTCTGCAAGACAAACCACTAAAAGTGGTTGTGTTGTGCAAGTAGCTCCTGTTAGGAAAAAAAAAGGGGGAGAAAACCCTTTAACTGAAGAAAAGGTGCTTAAAGAAATCCAAATTTGGACGTTTCTTGTTTGACTGGATGCTGAATGACTGAGTGATAAAATGGCAGATGAAAATCAATGTCAATAAGTGCAGAGGAATTCAGAGGGGAAGGAGAAAGCCTAACTACCCATATACATTGACAATGTGAAAAAGAGCACACAGGAAAAAGATTCCGGAATTCCTCTGAAAAGTTTTCTGCTAAGATCAGTTTTGTGTTATGCAGTGGTCAAGAAGGGAACTACAAGACAGCAAAGAACTAGGAAATACACAAGAAAGGAACAGAAAACAGTGGTTTTGCCTAAAAGGGACCACTCTTCTTTACAACCTGGCTAAAGAAATTGTGGAAATTATTAGCACGTGGTGCCTGGAAGAACAAAACTAGGTGTTCAGGACGGTTTCTAAGTCAATTGATGATGGCATATTAGCACAGGTCTGGTGCAACCTCCTCAGAAAGTCCCCTAAATGCCGATGACTAGCATCTGGAGTGTTGGCACAGGAAGACCACATTGCCCCTGTCCCTAAGTGTCTTTTCTGGCCAGAGTAAATGACAAGGTATTTTGTTCAGTCAGCCTCTGGTCTTCCCCAAAATGGTCCTATTATTATCTGACCATAAAAATGTTAACAGATTGTGGAGGGTTGAGTTTCCTCAATTAATTCTGTCGAACTCTTCAACACTCAGCAAAGATTTTGTTTACACATTCAGCAGGGCACAGTGAAAGAAGCAATCTGTCCCCAAATTAATTACTTCATTTTGCATTGGTGTTACGGTGCTAAATGAATGAGATGCTCCCTCCCTCCCCACATGCCTTCTAAAACCTTCTTCCTATTGTGTCAGACTTGTCACTGCAATCTCTCTTAATTGCAGGCTCTTTGGTAATTTCTCTGCCACAACATTTTCCTGAGAAGAACCAATGGTGAGTACTCAGATGAAAAGAAATGCCCTGACAAGCTGGAGTTTTAATTTTTCTTTAGATTGCTTGTAGAAGAGGATCATTATTAGCAGATGATAATTAGAAAGCGGTAACACTTTAATTTGCAAGGATATATTGAAATTCATTAGCATCTGAAAGCTTTACTGTGCTCTGTGGCAAATGAACTGGACGCATCAGACTGGTTCCTAATAGCTATGATAAATACTCTGACGAAACCACTGTCACCCCTATTTCATCTGTGGATCTATCTGTCCTGTGTTTGTGTAGCGTACCTTTATTAGACAAGCCAAAGACAGGTAAAGTGGGAAATTCCTGGAGGGTTTTACCCCTCCTAATGTCTTTCTAAGCTGATCATCTAAAAGGAGTACTTCTGCCTTCAGTGGAGTGAGACAAGAACCTCTGTCTAGAAGGTACTTCAGAGAGATGAATTGACAGGACAAGGGATAATGGTTCTGAACTAAAACTAAAATTTCCATTGCATATTAGGAAGAAATTCTTTCTCAAGAGGGTGGGGAGGCATTGGCCCAGGTTGCCCAGAGAGGCTGCAGATGTCCCATCCCTGGAAGTGTTCAAGGCCAGGTCAGGTGGGGCTCTGAGCAACCTGGTCTAGTGGAAGGTGTCCCTGCCCACGGCAGGGGGGTTGGAACTGGATGGTCTTTGAAGGTCCCTTCCAACCCAAAGCATTCTACAATTCTATGAAATTATCCCGTATGAACTCATGGAAGCTGAGGTGAGAACTGGAGGAAGTGATCAAAACAATGGGGAAAAGTCTGCTGCTCAGAATGTGGAGAACCATTCTGAACAGTGTTTGCAGCAGTGGGGACCTTATTCTTCAGTCTGTCAGATCCAGGAGAAGACCAGCACCCCCAGAACGTGGTTCATCCCACCTTGAATATGTGCATTGTCATGGAATGAACCACCTTCAGGGTACTAGCTTCTTTCCACCGAGAAGAGACCCAAAAAAATCTATTCAGACCAGATGCTTGACTGGTGCAAGAGGCTAAAGGTATATGCAAAGGCATATGTTGACAGCTCATGACTATTTCTCCAGTCTTAATGAATTGCTGGTTCTCATCTGGCAGGAAGGTATCCCTCAGTATTTTCCAGCAAGCTGCAAATATCAGCTAATTAAAACATCATGAAAGGCAAGACTTCTATTCTTTATGATTTTTGAAAAAGTGCAAAGATGTCCTTAAAATACAGAAATCCTACTTGGCATGAAGCAATTATGCTCAGAGAAAAAAACCAGCTTTAGCCTCAAAAAGTAGAGTCCTGTGAAGAGCAATGATTCTTGAAAAACTGACGTTCCAGGTCCTTCCCTGGCCAGCTGATATCTCTACAGCTACAGAATCATTTTATAATTTCCTCTGACCATTCACTTACGAGTGTTTATTTGCCTGCCAAGACATGGAAGCACAGGGTCACTTGAGATCTACTGGTTACTTATACAATAAATCAATTTTATTTTGAACTATTATGAAGTACTTGAGGGAAGAGCATTTGCTGGATTTTTCTGCTAGGATGAACCACTGCAAAGGTATGAACAACGGTGACATTACATTGTCAGCATGAGTTTTCACTGTTCATCATTTATTGGGGGGAATGGGGAGTGAGTCCCACCTGCCGTAGCTGTTGCCTCAGCAGAATTTGGAAAGTCATGTTAGAATCAGATCAGGGAACACTGTTTAGGAACTTTCTATTGGCTGAGTGGGCTTTCTGGATTATTATTTTCTTGTTGTCATTTTGCTTCATGTCATTTCCTCTTTCACCCTCAATTTACTTCTGTTTTGTGAAATTTTTGAGCTCTGAGGAATGAATGCAAGAAGTTTGCTGTTATATGATTGAGGTGGAAGAATGGCCTCCTGAGAGCCTCAGTTGCCAACAAGAAGGATTTCAATGCTGAAAACTTTGAACTCCAGAGCTGTTTGCTATAGCAAAGCAGAAAAATAAGTCATCTAAACCTTGTAACATTCACCCATCGATGGAAATGAATAATATCCCTCTTATCTTGTACAAGGGAGAACAGAGGACCAACAAAAATGGTGGGGTATTTTTTTTTGCACTGACTGAACTTCAAAGAGGTGCAGAAAACTGGATTACAGATTTCTAGATTCCCTGATCTCATGATTCATCTGCTGGACTGCCTGAATCTCTCTGCCCAAGTCACTTAATTTTCTTTTCAGTTGGTCTTCTCATTTCAGTGAGACAAATTCTACACTGCAAACTGACCACCGGTTTCTTTTCTATACCTGTGCTTCTGGCAATACTTCAGCCCAATATTATGGTCAGCTCATGGGATTCTGGAGTGCTTGGAAACCATGCTGGGTTATTTAAATATTACAAGCATAGAAGTCTGGGTTTTGATGCTTTTTGGCAAAAAAACAGGTCTTCCATAGTATATTTTTCTGCATCCTTGCCAGGAAACATCTAGCTGACATATAACAAAAAAAAAAATTCACAGCTAGACCTGACACAAAAGGTCATTAAATCAGTCTGGGTTTCTTGGATTCAGTAACAATGTCATCTCTATGTCATGAAAAATAACTTCCTGAGAATCATAGAATCATTGAAGGGTTTGGGTTGCTGGAGACCTTAAAGAGCATTTAGTTCCAAATCCTTGCCTTGGGCTGGGACACCTCCCACTAGGCCAGGCTGATCAAAGCCCCATCCAACCTGTCCATGAACACTTCCAGGGATGGGACAGCCACAACTTCCTTGGAAATCTTATCTGCTTTTAGTGAAATAACTTTACATGAAATCATAGAATGGTTTGGGTTGGAAGAGGCCTTTGAAAGTCATCTAATCCAAACCCCCTGCCATGGGCAGGGGCACTTGTTTAAGGATCCCCAGGTTTTGCTGAGGAGTTGCTTTACAAAGAGGCTGGGATAGGCTTGGCCATTGTTGTAGTGAGGAAGGAGGGAGCTACCACTCCCTGATGCAGCACATTGATGTCAAAGCCAAGAACCTATAAATAACTCCTCATACTCTGAACAGCTGGGCAAAAGAAGACATATAACAAGCAAAAATGCCACATCTCAAAAAACATTCCTGCGTGGGTGTCCTTCTCAGCCCTCTTCACAAACACGGTCGAAAATGTGTGTACAAACAATGCTTTCCACTTCATCTCTATTGCCCCGTGTGCTTTTTTTTCTGTGGAGCTGTGGACAGCTGGGAGGAGCGACATCCTCCATCTGCAGAGCTTGTTACCTTGAGACTGCCAGACTGAAGTCTTGGCTACACACAGGACTGCATATGTTTGGCTAAACCTGTTTTGAACAATTTAGTTCACAGCCATGAAGGCTGTGTGATGCTTTTATTCTGATTCAACTGTGCTTTTATCACATTTCAGTATGTCAGAACCAGGTGAAATTAAGCTGAATTAGCATTCCCATATCAAAGTTAGTATCTACCCCCCTACAGGATTTAAGCTGGATGCTGTGATATATAATGTCAATGTCTAAACAACCATTTGTGTATCTTTGAGCTGTATGCTAGTTTTGCTGCCCTTTTATATATACATACAGCAATGCTTATAGGGCTTTTTTTTAATGCCAAGAAAGCCTTAGTGAACTGAATGTTAGTGAATCCTGCTCAGGTTGGGAGGGACCAAGCACTGTTAGTAAGAAGGAGTAATGGCTAAATGGGTATAAAAGTAATGGGTGGATTTATTCCATTGCCCTCTGGACATGTGCCCATCACTGAACCCCTCTGGTTCAGCATTCCTCCCAGCCATGCCAATTGGAAGAACCATGACACAACTAGCTGAGGGTGAGACATACTCACTTATTTCCAGAAGCAAGCCCTTAGGATGTGTTTCAGAACTGGAGAGGAGAGCAATCTCCAGTCTGACTAAACAAGCTGCTTTCAAAAAGCCCCCTTTAAGAAAGCCAGTGGAGAAGAAGCAGTCTCACCCCTGGGATTTGTAAGGGTGGCATCAGTGCCTTTGCCTCCATCTCCACAGCGGGTATCATCGAACGGGAGGCACTGATCCCCAGTTCCAGCCAAGACCTCTGAGTTCTTCACAATGTCTTTCACTGATGTGGTTGACTTGATTTTATAGATACGTCGGCTGTTGGTGTCAGAGAGGTAGATGGAGCCGGTGATAGGATCTGTGGTCAAGTAATACTTATGAGCTGGGCTGTGGCTGAAAAACAAAGGTATGACATTATTAATTTTTTGGATTATGTGTTTCCTTAAGTCAACAGGCAACGCAAGCACTTTAGAGAATAAAAACGCACAGGGCAGAAAGACTGGGAAAGTGAAGGAGTGCTGTACTGGACAAGGTTAGTACACAGTGCGTTACAGCACAGGATCCCAAGCTGTATCTGTTAGCAGTCGCTGTGCCTGGGGTGCTCTCTGGCATGGAGGGAAGCAACCAAAGGAAAGGGCTCTCTGGTCTGAGCCAAAACCGTGCCAGGAACTACTACAGGTTGAGTCCCACTGCCTGTGTTTGCCTAATTTACTTGTTATAGACATAGTCCTGAAACTGGTGTTCGTGCAGTGCCAGGAAGTGAAGGGAAAACACAGGACAGTAGGGAAATAAAACAAATAATAATAAAAAAAAATCTGCCCTCCCAACAAAGGACTAATACAAACTCCAAAAGGAGACTCCCTGTATAAAGCACTTGAAGATACACCCTGCAAGATCACTGCATCAAGGCTCATCTGGTGCTCTTGCTTGACTCCAGCAAAGACTCTGAAGTCCTGTCCTGGCCTCACGGGGATTAATGGAATCCTGCCACTGAATTCAGCTGGACTTCAATGATGAGAGAAACAAAATAATTCCTTGAGTGGCACATTTTCCCCAAGTAAAGCATGAACTGGTACTAGGCCAAGGAACCTGAACAACAGTCCCCTGTTAAACATGCTCTGCTCACTGTTTCCTTGGACACAAGAAAGGGTGGCTGAGAAAATGGGATGAGCACACAGAATGATAATATTTTTAGCTCCATGACTGCAACATTAAATGAGCCCAAGACTGAAGAAATTAATAAACTAGAATCCACCTTATGGAAAGCATCCAATAGGACTGGCCAGAAAAAAAACCAACCAGATGGTTTTAGACAAAATTGAAACAATTGTCTTGCAAAAACTTTACCTGTATTTTAATATAGATCCTAAAGTTATTAACATCTTCTATTAAAATTGTTTACTACTAGTGTGCCTTGAGCTGCATCTCTTCTAAGCCTGAAACCAACAGATTAGACTTTTAACACCTGTCCTGAACAGTTTTTTTCGTACTAAGAAAGGCTAAGTAGTAATCAGAAGAAGTATGAAAGTATCTACTTTTTCCCAGAACACCTTCAAGCTGTCCAAGCTCATCAAGTCCAAAGAATTCATAATAAAAATCTAGGCCACAGTTCACAATTTTGCACTTGATGGAATTGGTCCAAGACAAGCTGGCTAGAAACTTGAGTGTCGATCACAGTTGACTCTATTCCTCATAACAAGAAAATTCCTCTCAACCTTTATGTTAGGAAAATTACCCCCTCTTCAGACACATAGAAATTACTGAGTTATCCTCTTCTTTAAAGAGCAGTAAATTGGTTTTTCATTAAAATTATTTAATAATATGGGGGTGGGGGAAAAGCACCGTTCTGATTTATTCTGGAATATCCCTTGTGTTTTATCCCATTAAAGTCTGAACAGATTTCATCTCCAAAAATGACACTGATTCTTGCTAAATAAATGCTCTGACCTTCAAGACAGCTCCAGCCTGACAGTTCAGTCTCCATGTGTATTCCCTCCCAATGACAGCAGGCTGGGAGGGTATTATTTCATTCACCTGCATGTCACTCACACTAAGCAAGTGGCTTCAACCCTAGTGGAAGAAGTTCCCTGTGGGAATCCATCATCCATTTTGATCAGGGCCCTGCATTTTCTGCTGAGTTTCCTAACAAAGCCCTGCTGAATGTCAGTCAGCTTTTGAACTGTCCATAATCTCTATTTTGCATGGGAGGTGGACAAGAGGAGGACAGTTTTAATGGCACTTGCAATCCTTTACCATCTTTGACTGGCAAGCACAGGTAACTTTCCCTGAGTTTTAGAACTGGCTATTTGCAGACAGGCAAAGGCAAATGACTTACCCAGAGATGGAGAAAAATGGGGACAGAGAGAAATTCCTGCTCCCCTCTCCCAGCACTACTGTTGTGATTTATTTTTGGATTTCACAGCCTCACTCTGGTGGATTTTATTATTGATTACAATCTTCTGTAAAAAAGAGAGCTCTTAAAACAATTTTCTATTCCCAGCTCTTGTATAGAATAGATGCTGAAACAATCTGTTAAAAATGGTCAAGCTAGAATTTACCCCCCTGGCCTCTGCCAACTGTTTTCAACATTACAGGGAGATGGTATCATGCTCTGCCCTAGCACAAATTGCACAGTGTTATACACTGGAGCTTTTTTCCCTCACTTTGAGATCCTTCAGAGTGAAAGATGCTTAAATAAACTTACGCTGGTCACGTAAAATCTCCCAAACTGCTTCCCTTTATCTGTGATAGAGCATGAGCAGTGGAGCCAGGAACATTGGGGCTTCACTTTTTATTTAAAGCCACAATCAATAGGCAAATCCAAGTGGTAAATTGGACTGGGCTGAACAGCAATTGAAATAAATCTGCCTGGGGTGAAGCAGGGAAGACTTTTTCCCCCCTTTTATCCTCTCTCATTTCTCAGTTAAGTAACGGTCCAAAACAAAAGACAGGACTTTTTACTATTCAAAAGACTTAATCAGCTATATTATTTGAAGTCTTAGAATATTTATCCCCCATATTGACACTGACACTAGAAAACGACTGTGGAGGAAGAGCTGATTTCCCAGAGTGTTCCCTGAGCTCTTACAATTTTTTAGAAGAAAACCTGAGCATTGCATTGCTATTTTACACCTCCTGAAGCAATAACCCTGAAGTTGCAGTGATGGGATGGGCTGGTCCCTAGCCAAGAACTGACACTTTGATGGGTATTAGTGGGCATGATGGTGTAGTCACGGGGGGTGAGAACAGTTTCATGGCTCTGCAAGCCAAAGTGAAATGGAGGTGATACTGCTTCCTTGTATGCTTGTGACACAATGATGTGCTGGGAAAGCACAGGGAAATCTTCCAAGTCCACAGTGATCCCGCTTGTTTGGAGTTGCGTACAGTCTCTTCCACACATCTGCCTTCTCCCCTTCCTTTTACCATTCTCCTTGTTTGGGCAGGATAGTGCCAGTACCAATTTTGGAGCTCTGCAGTTGTGTTAATGGGTTCAAACTCCATTTTAAAGTGTTTGTGCTTTACTTGATTCTTTACACACAGGCATAGAGAGAAATGGGATAAAAAGTTGGGTGAGCTGGCAGAGGTATGATGCTTGGGTTGTGGATTGCTTCAGTTGTACTATGATATATGCACAGGCTTTGAACACGGGCTGGTATTATCCCTTTGGGCCCAGAGCCCATGTTTTGGAGGAGTCCTAGGAAGGAACCTCCTGCTCCAGAGTGCGAAGCCAGTCTCTAAGGAATAGAGATGAGAAAAGGGAGATGGTCCTTGTTTTCAGCAGGGTCCCTATAAAACATCAGCACAGCAGACTGCACCTTTTTATTGGCTTCTGTAAAATGCCAAGGTATTCATATCACCAAGCTTTAGATGGTTACAAAGTGGATGCTCACATCAGAGCTGGCTGCCTTACAGGCAGTGGAGAGAAATATCACCTTTTGGGGTAGGACTGGTCTGACTATTTTTAACATTTATCTTGCAAGATGAACTGTATCTTTGTTTCTCAAATGCAAGGGCATCTACCACCTCCTCAAAGGACAAGTTCTGTTACTGGTAAATGTACAGCTCTGGCTCCCACTGTGGTCAACAGACAGGAGCAGTCATACCACCAAAATTAGTTACCCACAACCACTGACCTGGATAAACCCCTGGGGTTCTTTGGAACTGATGTCTCTGTTTAAGGACACAAATTCACCTCTTCTTTCTGTGCCAGCTACCCACTTCCCCTCTGAGCCCTGCAGGCCACATACATTTGGTGATGACTAAAGGACTACCAAATTCCTGCAGACAGGAAGTTTTTGTTCAGTGGGGCTGTGTTTCCATGGCTCCATGCTAAGCACCCTGAAGCTCAGAACCAGAGGATCTAATTGTAGCTTGTGTGAGGCACTGGTCTTTTTTCCCTGGGTGACACTCAATAGATTAATACCTATGGAGGCTACACAGTGCAGTGGGCTGAATTTACACTTGGCCTTTTAGTGTTTGCAGTTTGTGTGTCATGCCCAAAGCTCTTCTAGTGTGACACGCTGGACAATAAAACTTTATAACAATGCCATAATCCAGGCCAGAGATGGCAAAGGACTTTTCATCTGATCCTAGGGCTGTTTGCTGAGATACCTCTCTTTGCCACTAACTGTAGACTTTTCTCTACAGTATGAATGAAAACAAGAAAGTAAGAATAAATTTAAGTGTGGCCACATTTTGTATATTTGCAAGACAGAAATGCCTCACTGCCCTCCATGTTCCTGAAGAGAAGGCATCATGATTTGGTGATGCTTTTTGGCTTAGCTAACATCCCTTATTTAGGCTGTTGCAGAGTGAGACCCTGGCTACATACACAGAGCTGTAAAGCTGAGCCTCTTAGTGGGTAGCCCCAGAACCTCTGGAGATCAAGCTCACCAAAGGCTACATGTTGGGGAGGAATCCTTTCCACTGAAATGAGGCAGCTTTAGCATACGGATTTCAGCTTCTCCAAACCACTAAGATTCAGTCCTGTGGATCACACCCTCTGAACTGTTGCTGGTCACTGGGGTCAAGCTTAGGACCTTCAAAGCACTGGAGCTTTAGCTGAGACTACACCCACTCATTTCCCTGAGGGTCAGGAGCAAAGAGGCTTCCTAGCCAGAAGCATTAAAGCAAATGTCACAGAACAGGCACTAACGGATGGGTAACTCCCTCATTGTAGTCACAGATGGGAGTATTTGATCTGGAGCTCCTCACTTGCTTCCCCCCTCCCTGATACCCTTTGGACTGCACTGAAGCAGGCATGTCTCAGATTTCTTTCACTTAATTTCTTAGTTTTTAGGAACTGCCTAAAGGCCGAAGCCCTGCCAACTTTGTAAGGCTCTGGTGGCATCTGCAGCATTTGTGGCCAGTCCATAGATCTTCCTTCAGTTACTGCTTTCATACACAAAACCCCTTCTCGTAACAGGTATCCAGCTGCTGCCCTTCCCTGTCAAAGCAGATGCACTTTAGTGGCTGTGTATTTCTTGGGCATTAAGGATACAACCTGGCTGTTCCAAAGAGAAATGAAATTTTCTATAGCCTTCAAATGTGAAAGAGGAGCTAGGGAGCTGGAACTCAGCCTGATGAGGACAATCACTGAAAAGGTCTTGGGTACCAACCTCTCAGCCCTGCTAATAGATGCTTTGGGCCAGTCCATTATACTGTGAAGGTCAGCCCTTCATTATTGTTCTGGCAATAGGATAAAAAATCAGTTTCTACTCCATTTCATTTCTAGGCATGCAGATAAAAGGAACATTTCTGGTTTAGCATAGCCTCTACGAAGTCAAAGAAGTAGTAAATGAAAAGCATGTAGCAAGAAAAATCCCCAATCCCAAATGCAAAAGAAAACTAAACACGCACACAAAAAAATCCCAACTCCACACAGTCTAAGCTTCTGATTTAGAAAAGCAACCAGGGAGAAGGCTGGGAAACTTGTCAGAGTCAGAGAAGTCCTTGCTAACACAGGCAGAGACAGGATGTTGACACCTTCTGGAATACAACTGATTGGATCAAACCCACTGAAACTCCAGTGAACCCAAGTGACAAATATTCTTAGTGACAAAGCTCCAATTTAGGAGTCTCTCTTTCATCTTGTTTTCTTGTCATTACTCTTTTATTGCATTTCCTGGCTAAGGTTCTGAGTTGCACTACCTCCTATCTGAGCTTGACAGACTTTCACGTGTCAAAGCTCTCTATGAAAGCTCAGACTGAAAAAAGTTACAAAACCTAACTTCCCTGGGTGGGTGATGCTGGGGGACATACGGATCTTCATTAAGCCTGTTAAATCCCCCAAACTCAAAAGGAAGGCTTTTCACTGTGGAGAATTATTTTTCCATCCTAGTTGTTCCAGTGATCTGTATTCTGTTGCTGTTCCCACTCTACTTTCTTGGTAAATTCCCACCCATTTTCCTTCCCCCCTTCTCCTGCTGTTACCCTGCTTCTCCTGCCTGTACCTCCCGTCTCCAGCTATAACAGCTCATGCAGAAGCTTGCATGGCTCACATTGTGATTAATGGCTCCCGGTTCTGATGACTGATTGCCTACGCCAGTTTTAATCACGCCAGCTTCATTTGCTATTGAATCATCTGGAAATGGCACTTGTGGCTCACTGTGTAACAACATGCAACAAGACAGGGAGCAGCATAAGAATTCTCCACTGGTTGGCTTACCTATGTCTGAAATCTTTATTTCTGACAGAAGACAGGAAAGCAGGGAATAGAAGAAAGAATGAGGTGTTAGCAGCTCAGTTCGATGCATTATTAGCAGATTGAAAACTTGACAGTAACTGTATCATACAATGCAATAATAAATAAAGACTTAGCTGGAATGACACTGATGTATTTTATATTACTTGGCAGTGAGCTCACTTATGTACTGCTGCATATCACAAAGGAAGTGCAATCTCACCTGCTTGGAGTTATTCACTCACACAAGAGATAGGACCATCAGACTTTATCACTCAGCGCAGCACAGAGCTAAATAGATGTAGATGCAGATATCTTTACAGTTTTTTTCACCCTCAGTCAAAGCAACACCTTGTGATTTACAAAGGTGACTTAAGAGTTGCACGGTTATGGGTGGCAGTTCATTGCTGTAACCTCGTGAACTCCAGCCCAAAGGACTGAAGTTATGCTGAGCTGGACATTTTTCACAGGTCTAAGTTACACACCCAGCTGCAGCTCTCTGCAACCCACAATGCATTTACTTTCCAGAACACTACACTCCAAAGCCACCCCTGCAAACAAACCTCGAAGCCAAATAGTGAGGGTGTTAATCTCAAAGGAGATGCTGATTTGAGAAGACACAAGCAAACTCCATTTAGTCCAAAAGCAATGGCTTTCCTCCACAGCTTTTAGCCAGCTGACATCTGAACCCACTTACTTTATAGCACACCAGAGTGAAGAAATGTTTATTAGATCCAGTAACCTGAGTGTTTGCACAGATGAAGCAGCAATCGTTGCAGCAGATTTAACTCTGAAGTAAATTTAACTCTGTGGCTCTACACAACAGCCAGCAAGGCTACTCTGTCAAGGCTTCCAATTTTCTCTTCCCCAATGAGGAAATACTTTGCAAAAACTCTGATGGGTCTGGTATTTCCACTGACAATGAAACAGGAATTGAGTTTTCAAAATTGTACTTCTGGGAATGAGATATTAATTCTACTCCGTTGCAATGGGATTTGGGCTCACCTAGGCTCTTCTGGAAATCTCACCTTTGGTCATTAAAATAACTTTCTGGTACTGGAAGGATATTACACTCTAACGAGGACCAGGTCTGAAGGTTTATCCCAGCTTCCCACCTTACAAACACGAGCGATATTATGTTCTCATGTATCGTGAAACTGAGTAGCAAACATGAGGTTCTTGCTGCGTTACTTAAAAGGTGCCCCAGCCCTCTGAGGTGCACATACCAAGGCAGCTATTCTGTAAGTGCCGGCCTTCTGGTGGCTGGCTGGATTTTTTGTCCCATACACCATGATCTACAATGACGGTTCTGAGTGCCAAAGAAGACCTTTGGCAAGGTCTAATGACTACGGCATGTTTGTGCATGAGGGACTAAGGGGATCTTGCACAAATTTGGCTGCAGTCCTTGCAGAAATGCAGTATTATGTTTGTCCTCAGCAGCAGGGAATATTAAATCTGAGGAGGGAGGGTCTTACTTTCGGGAAGATTCTCACTTTCAGGCCAGATCTTGAGAGGTAAATGGCAATATTGAACCTTTCATACCAGGTTATCCTCACACTGACTTCTCAGGACCTGAGTTCAGGCCTGTCAAGCACAGAAGACTCATTCAGGAACACTCCCTTAACTCTATCTGACTTTCCTGGAGTGAGGCTTGTCTGGCCACGCAAAGCCCAGAACCAGGCCCCACTGCTTTGAAGTGGATACTTGTATTTGCTGCAGAAATTTTAGATCGAAAAAATATCCCCAGTGAGGTCAATTTGAAATTTGGTTCAGTCACAATTTATTCCATTTTCTCAGAACCTGGGACAAATCATACTTTTCCTGCTGCTTCATTGTTTTTAATGGATGTTCCTACCCCTTCCTCATTATTTCTACTGGTATATTTTTTTCCTTTGCTTTTTGGGGTTAAAAGGAAACTCTCCACTTACTTCCAGATGCTCCATCTGCATGTTCAGCCTGACACTGCTGTTCAGTTGGGAACTGAAAGGGGCTGATACAGTTGTCCCCCAAAAAACAACTAGAAAACCCCAGTCTATGACTGCCTAGAGTGATCATCCTGTCTAAACTATGAGTGATTATCAGTCCTGATTAACCTCTACATATCATCATCAGTGCTGTGTCTTTCCAAGTACTGGTTATCTCAGAGGCTGCTTGTTAATTTTCAGCATTCCCACTGGTTTCTGACTACAGGAAAAGGCAGACATCAGCACAGCTTGATTTAGCAGCACAGAAATGTGTCAATATTTTTGGCATGTGATTCAGTTCTGGAAGAACTTGCTAGGCCTGTGTTTCTCTGGTGTAAATCAAAGTCAGCAGAGTTGCAGAAGAGGCAGATCCAGACAGCTTTTTCTCTGTTTTGCTGTGTTGTTTGCTTTTTTTAAAGAGTTCTGCTCATTTTTCTTTTGGGTACGTAGGATTTCTGCAGAACTTAAGAGCATTATTCTAAACGGCCACATTCACACAGAGTACCTCAGCTCCAGTATGTTGGTGACATTGCCAGAGGGGAAGATCCTTCGGATGTAGTTGAAATCTCCAACATAAAGACTTCCATCAGACCCACAGGTTAGGGCAACAGGAGCCAGGAGTTTGTTCCCATCTGCCAGACCATTGCAGCTTGGACAAGAAATGCTACGTCTGCGGCCATTGCCCATAATGCTCCCAATTACAGGCGGCTGCTGGGAAATGAACTGGTTTTCCCCGTTTCCTTTATGCAAGATTCCTAGAGAGAGAAAACAGTATCAAGGAAATTAAAGAGAGACAGGGAAACTGAGACCAAAGGTAGCACAAACTGGCAATGCTGAATGTCAGCTGGGGAATCTGTTAAGTAGCAAGGAGGTTTATTATCTTTCACAGTACTGTTTTCTGATAGTTTCAAATGAGGAGCCTCTTTTCTGAATTTTTTTTAGACCCATTACATATCCTGCAGAAGGAAAATATGTAGGGAGAACAAGACTGTCTTTACCTTTGAATGAAATACACTTCTCAGCACCTCATGAATTTTTACCTGCCCTGTCTGTTCCTTCTTGCCCTGTAATTGGCAGTCTACCAGGTAAAAAAAAAAGAAATTACATAGCTCATGGAAAAGTAAGGGGCAGGAAGACCATGGGATATTCGCTAGAGAAATGTTTCATCTGCAAAGTTTTAGAGGAGCTCTGCCTATTTTCCCTCTAAGTGTAGTGATCTCGGCAGTGATGTGGGCTGAATGAGATGTTTGCTCCCATACCACTGTTATCCAGAGGGACACAATGCTTCCACCTTTGAACATGTTCTGATCAGCTTTTAAGCCTCCCTGCTGCAGTCCTCAGCTGTCTTCAAGGACTCTGGAACTTTCCATTCTCCCTTAGGACCCATGCAGCCTCTTGTTTTGCAAGTACACTTGGCACATTGGAGGATGCCTCTGGGTGGATTTATGCTTAGTGACAGTTCCAATCCGAATAGGCTCCCCTTTGTTATTTTAGGAATATTTTCCTTGTTAATGCCCTTCTTTTATGACACTACAAAGTTAGACAGGCTGACATTCAACTATTTCATGATGGCCAGCTTCTTTTGCATTTTGTACACTAACTTGATTCTAAATGTAGGTTGCTAGAAATAATTTGTTAGTAAAATACACGAGAGAGAACATGTGTTGGTCAGGTTTCTTTCCTTTCCTTTTCTTGAATTCGTAGTGATAAGGACCAACTTGCAATGCTGTATTATTCCTGTTATGTGTCACAGACAACCTACCACTTTGTATGTTGAGGGCATGGTGTTTGTCCAGGGACCATCCTCCAAGTTTGGAAGCATCGATTTCGTAACCCTGAAGAACAGCTGTCCTCTTCTCCCACAGGATTAAGTCTGGACAGGATTCATACTCATAACCTACTGAAACTGTGAACAAGAGAGAAACAAAAGACTCCTTATGTTAGTAACCCAGAAATGCAGTGCCAGCACACACAGAGTCTCAATCGAACAGGGGTAAGAGCATTTCTACAGAAAACTGCTAATTTAATTGAAAATCATCATAATACACAGTCCTAATATTTTTTCTCTTGAAAGTCTATTCTGCATTTAAAAAGGTCAAAGCCATTGTAGGTGTTGGGCAAATGTGCTAAAAATTTAAAAGACACTTTTTTAATGACACATTTTAAAACAATGGATATTGAGATTAGGACTTGATCTCTGGGAGTCCCTTCCAAATCAGGATATTCTATGATTTGAGAGTGTAAACTATTGCTGGACTCTCAAACGGGAGAATTTTACTCCTACCTACTTTCTTTGATCAAAGAGTGCATGCCAGGAACTTGATCTTGATCATGACCTTTCTTGGAAGGTAAAGACTTGCACAATTCATGCATGGGGCAGCGAGCCCCTCAGAGGCAGCAGTCTCAGCCAGGCTGACTTGTGGTCATTGCTAATGTCAAACGTTTGCTTGCTGTGATGTCTAATCAGAACCTTTCAGGAGTAACTCCACTGAACACACTGGAGCTGCTTAAAATTATGTCAGCAGAAGGAAAATCATGTTTTTGACAGAATAATGACTACTTTACCATTTTCTCAGAAGAAGCAGAAGCAGGACCATTTTCATTGGTCTGCTTTTCTTCTAATCTTTACAGCTGAAGCAGAGCAGAACTGCAAGTTCCACACAAATGAAAAGCAATTACATAGATCTTTTTTTTTTTACTAGATAGAAAGAAAAAAGTCTGATATTACAAGTTTCCCAGCCTCTTTGAAGAGTGCTGAGCACCGACAGAACTCAGGATACCCCATCAAACATAGCCTTTTGCAGAATCAGATTGTATCAGAGGAAGATGTAAGTTAGGATATGAAAGGTCAGTATTTTTCACTGTTCTGGAGGTGGGAATCATTGAAGGCACGAATGCTGATGTGCTCAGACCTGCTTGGGTACTCAAGTTGTTTCATGGAGCACTCCAGGACCCACTGCTGATCTAGCATCTTCAAGAGCATGCAAGCAGAGTACTTCAGGATATGCTACCAGGACACGTTTCTCCATGTAGACTCCGAGCTGGGTAAGGCTCAGCAGGCTGTATCACCCAGCCTGCTCAGGGCAGCTGAGCCTGAGTGAGAGAACGAAGGCACCTATTCTTCCTCCTGGAAAACCAGGCATCCTGTAACTCCTCTAAAGAGACTTATCTTCAAGTGAGCTATGAGGCATCAGTGAACCATCCTTCTGTCAAGAGGAGCTGTATTTGCTAATTTGGGATCTCTCCCCTATTTTGCTGATATAATTTCCTGGCAGCCTGAGAAGTCTAGTCTAAACTCAGCTGAAGACCTGTAACTGAATGTCCACTAGGTGTTGACAGATGGGAAGCAATCACTGCAGAACTGCATTACCTCTGCTCACTAAACACCCAGTATGGGATGGTATTCTCAAACAGGAAACGAAGTGGAAACTAAAATTAGACCAATCCTGAAGGTCAGGCACAAGGAGCAGCGGCAATCAGGGCTCAGTCCCAGGGATTCCTTTCAAAGCAGTCTTGACAGTTTTTGGCTATAGGTGAGAGGCAGCCAAACACTTCCAGTCCCAGTTAATTCCTTCTGTATGAATATGATGGGAGCAGCTCAGGATGTACATGCTGGGCCATGAGCCAGAGAACAGGTAAGTATTCGTACTCTGCCTTTGAAAGTGTCCAAGGCCAGGTTGGATGGGGCTCTGGGCAACCTAATCTAATGGATGGCATCCCTGCCCATGACCGGACATTGGAACTAAATGGTCTTTAAGGTCCCTTTCAACACAAACCATTCTGTGACTCATCTGCTGGGGAACGTGTGCTGCAGCGGATCTGCAGGGACCATTTCACGTGTCTGCAGTGAGACCACACTGACCTAGGACAAGGTCTGTCACTGCCACTTAGCTGCTTCTAAAAGGAGACACAAACCCTGAGGTCACTTACCGAAGGCTTCTGAGAGCCCATACACCTTCTGGCTGTAGACATCTGTCTTGTCCCAGATGAAATAGTAGGACAGGTCTGGAGCTGCTGCAAACCACTTTCTGAAGAGGCGTCCCTCGACGGCCACCATGAGGTGGACTTTCATGAGGTTGAAGGGGATGGTGGGGTGGGTCATGCTGATCCGCAGCACTGATTTGTAGCCAGCTGTGCGACTGCTCAGGTAACTCACTTTTATTTTACTGCCGGAAACATTAATCTCCTCTTGTAGAGCCTGTGGAAAAGCAATCCATGAGGTGTTAAATCAGCAGCGAGCAGACAGGAAAAGGCAGTGAAGCTGTAATTTATCAAACACACCTGTATAAAAGCTCTGGCAGACATGTCTAAAAAGGCACCTAGTAGGCATCAAGTATGAAATGATATATGTAACTTATAGGGTTATTTCTGGAAGCCAAGGAATGCCTCCCGCTTTCTCCACCTCTGTTACATGCAAGAACAGAAGAACAAAGTACCACTTTAAGTCAGGGTTTACAAAGGGTCTCACTCCTAAAAGGAGTTCCAGGATGCATGGAGAAAAGAGCCTGGGATCTCAGATAATTACAGCCCATCAATTTAGCTTCCATTTTCTGTCTTTTATCATCATAGGTTTTAGAAGCCTCTAATTTTTGTCTCCTGGCTTCCTTTTCCCAGAAAAATATCATGCCCTGCTTGGTCTTAAGGATGTTTCCTGATCCTGATCATAACACGCAAGTCTCTCCAAGAGATTAGTGAATCCTGCTTCCACCCTCTCTCCTCTGACTTATCCATGTCTCCTTCTTTAAAAGTGCTCCTCTCCTACCTCACTTCTGACCCTCTCTACCTGATCTACCATCTACCTCTAGCCTTTTTTTCTATCTGTGTTCTCACTCTTATTTTCTGACCTGATGTTTGTTCCTACTTATTCTGGTACTTGCTTAGAATTCCCTTCCTTCTTACTTAAGTGATAAAGCTCTTGGCCTCACCTACAGCCTGCAACTCCTTTCCCTTCCCTTGAATTCTTCCTTCTCTTTCTTTTCCAAACTCCTCTGTATTCTAAGTGAGTTGCTTAATTTTCTTCTCCAGAGTGTGGGTATTTCTGACTGACTGGGACAGTTATCTCACAGGTACCCATTACGGTACAAAATTTAAGAGAAGACTGAAAAAACATCAGGCAAAGCTTTTTCTGCCCTTGTTCTGCTTTGAGACCAGAGAAGTCTCAATAAAGATGGGATTTTCAGCTAATTTACCTGCTAAAGTATAACCAGATCTTAAAATTTCTTTTTTCTTCCTTTTTTTTTTTTTCTGGAGAAATGCTTGGAAAGTTTCTGGAAAGTGATACAAAGTATATCCCTGACACCATGCTGATCTTTCCACACAAAATGCTGATAAAAATATCTTCAGAGAAAAAAATTGTCACTTTCAAGAAAACTTCACTCGTAGGAAAGCACCCAACTTGGACACTTTGAGCACAAATCAGCAACCTCTGGCGAAGATTGAAAAATGAAGGTAGAAGCTTATCAGTGAGCTGGAAAGCTTGGTCTGCTAATGGGATGTGTTAAAAGGTCACAGATGGCACAGTTCACTCCTGTGCCACTTCTGAAGTTCTTCAGTGTGCTGGACCCTAAATGAGCGTGGAAAATACTTCCCTAGCAATAATCATCTTTCTGAATATTAAGGGCGGGGAAGCTTGAAGGCAGGTGGGTCAAGAGATCCACCCATCAGGAAGGGATCACATCTATCACAGTGGGATTCTTGGGGTGTCCTGTGCAGGGCCCCGAGTTGGACTCAGTGATCCTTGTGGGTCCCTTGCCACTCAGGAGATTCTAGGATTTTATGATCCTTGTGCATTCCAAGTTATGTCACTCCTATACCCAGCTCCTTCTATGTGGGAGCAGCAAACTTCCCTGACATAGTGAGCTGCTCAACTCTTCCAGGTTTTCTGCTTAGTGTTATCAAAAATGACAAATCTTTAATCTGCCCCCCAAAAACACTTCTTGTGAGATGTTATCCAAGGCCCAACACTTTTTCAAGTGATAACTAAAAGGCTCTGAGTGTTGCAGCACCTGAAAACGGACACATCCAGCAGTTAAAGCCCCATTCCACTGTGCTCATAGATATTTACCTTCTCTAATGTAATCTTCTTAATTTACATAGCTCAGTTCTTAGGAGGCTGAAATATGACAGAACTGGGAAAACCCAGGATTTAAAAAATATATTTTATGAGATCAGCAACAAGCTGGACGGGGACTAGGCTCAACCAGAGAGAGCTGAGCCAAACTGCAGTAAAGGTGGTCCCTTGTATCAAATCTGTCTTTGTATGTAACCCCATTAGGATAAATGCAGGCAAAAATAATTGTCATGGAGATACTATTTGGAAAGTCTGTCACAGATCCCTGTCAAAAGTAATTATTTCTCTCTCTCATGATCTATTGCTGCTGTCTACCATTCCAAAGAAAAGGTCAGCCAAATGCTGCCAAGGCACTGAGCAGCACAAGGGGCTGTGTTTAAAGATGTCTGCTTGAAGAGAGGGTTCAAATAGTAACTCAGATGATTCAAAATATATTTGTAGTTTGTAAGTGGAGAAAAACTAGCAACAAAACACAGCACTGATAGCGGGGTGTATAAATCAGTAGGGTATCAGTGGGACAAAAGGGGGAAGACAAGCTTTAAAATAATCTAAATGTGCTAAAAGTAACAAGAGCTGAATTGTGCCCTTATTTTTATTTGATAATTACTGTTTGGCCCAGACACATTCATATACTGTGACTGCAGACCTTGTGAAAGACCTTTAGAGTTTATCCCAGACTAACCAATATTATGGGCTCTTTTTAAGAGGTCCAGCCATGAGGCTGGGCAGGCAGAAGAGCTTACTGGGGATTTACACAGTGTAGCAATTTTCACTGCCATGTTCCCTTGGCTCTGTGGTGTTGATCTGTTCTTGTCCTAGCAGCAATTTTTCTACTTTTTGCATGAGACAAGGTAGGAAATCTTGTTTCTGTGTGCTGGGTTACACATGTCTCTTACAGCTACTCTTCACTCTGCCAGCAGACAGGCAAGGAACAGTCAATGTCTTTTTTTCTTGTAAGATGCTCAGAGGGAATTTTAAGAAGGAAAACCATTTAGAGTCTGATTCAGGGGCCTTAACATAGACATCTAGTGCTTTTGAGATGTTCTGTGGTATCCAAAACTTCTGCAAAGGCATGACAACTCTGACATGGACCTTTCTGACATCTGAAGCTGACCTTTCTGGAGCTGGAGGCCTGAAGGGACACTACAGGGCATTCTGAATGGCCCCAAATCTGTCTACAGGCACCTGAATCAAATACTAAAAATGCACTACTGGGTTTTTTGAACGCATCCAGGTAGAGAGCACTGCATTTATTTGTTCGAGCTCATGAGGTTCTTATCTACCCACTTGTCAAAATCTCTCTCCCAGCCCTGCTATCTGCTTGTCACCTCCTCCCAGCTATGTGCTCACACCTTTTATATTTAACATTTCCCTACTGAGAACTGTGTATTACAAAATGCAGCTGCAGGAAGTGACAGCTAGGTTATTTTTTTATTGTATGTACATCCAGTATAGAAATGAAAAGTAGTCCATTTCTGAACTGAAGTACAGTCAGGACTCTGCCACAAATCAGATTCTCTTGTAAACTCCTACACCACAAACTCTGTTAACCTTCAGCTATCAATATTTGAGGTGGAATATTGATTTACAGGTTTTAGCTCAAACATATGGCACACAGGAAAAGAACTGTCTTCATTGTGTATGGGATTCATCTTAACTTAGAAACCTAAGTTGGGTGTATCCTCTGAACTGCTCTTTTAGGTCTTCCTACAGCTAACAGCAGATACAGACAGACTCTTATAGAAGGTTGGTGTTGCCTTGTAAACTCAAGAGTGGGATTCAATTCCTGTTTAAGGGATCTAAATCCAGATGTCAACTTATAAATGTGCTCACGTGAGGTAGGCACATAAACATCAATTTTAGTCAGTGGAATCTAACTGATACCGTCAGTGAGAACCAGAAAGCTTCAGGGGGGTCACCGTAAGTGATGTGTAGGCTCCACTGATGGTACTGATTAGATTTCAGTCAGCTTTAATGGGAGCTTGGACACTTGGCACACATCCAGACAACTGCATGTGAACCTCTTATTTAAGCGTCATAATCTCAAAATGAATCCTTCTTAGGTATTAGATTCTGTAACTACAGGTGTCTAGTGTGATTTGGGATGTCCAAGTGATCTGCTGTTCACAAGGATTCAGAAGATATAATGCAGGACACTGATAGGGGGATCATTCTGGATTGGCAGTTGGAGGCTACGCAGGATATCATCAGGACATTTCAAATGGCACTACCTATCTGTGATTAGGGTGGTAAAACGCTGACACAGGTTGCCCAGAGAAATGGCAGATGCCCCATCCCTGGAAACATTCAAAGTCAGGCTGGATAGGGTTCTGAGCAGCCTGGTCTAGTGAAAGGTGTTTGTGATACCAAATAATGACTGAGGTTATGATCATAGTTGTGCTATTTGCACAGATATTCAGATATTTGCTTCTTTCACAGGCAGCACTGCCCATCACCTTTCATGGTGTTTGTTGGTTTAATAAAAAGATGTGGAAACCAAGATTCTGAACCAAGCATTTATAACATGATGGACTTTACAAGATATGGGACTTAATTAGTAATTATGCCGGGACACATGGTGACTGTAATTGGAAATTAGTGTGAGAAAGGATCATAAGACTTGGTCCAGAGGGAAAGGTAAAGAAACCACTAGCTTTATTTGTTGTAGGGTTTAGCACCTGGTTTATTAAAATTAGAAGGTATAAAGTTACTTCTTTCCTCATTAATGGTACCCCAACCTCAGTGGAGTCATGCCGGAAGCACACAATTTGTCTCTATACTTGTTATTATTTCCACCTTGGCAGATTACTGTCACTAAAAGCAATACTCAGGACATGATGAATGCTGGCATCTAAAATCCAGGGAACAGCATGTCCGGGACAGCAAAGGTTGAATGCTGTTACATCCCTCTGTTTCAACAGAATGAGTATTTTTAAGGAAAATTGATAATTTGGTTCTTTGGATTATTCAGTTCAAAACAGAACTTTCCATTTGACAAAATACTCTGAAGCCACAGCAGATTGTTAAGCTTCTTTATCTGACTCACACTTCCTCAAAAAAAAGGGTAACGGGGATAAGAAACTAAAGGTAATCCTCTTGCTCTCCTCATCTATTCCAAATGTCATGAAATGCAATAAAACTGAGGTGTTCTGCAGGCTGGCCCCTTCTCAGCCATCTGCTGGCTGACTGCATGTCTCAGCAGCTGTGTAGAGAAAGTTCACTCCATCACTCCACCGCCAAGGTTTGTAGCGCCCAGTGGGTGGAATTTTCTCCTGAACAGAAGACAGGCGTTAGAGCAGAGGAAGTGCACCAGCCTGGTGCTGGGCATGTTGAATGCCAAAGGGCTGACCAAGGGCTTGTGAGTAACACAAGGGTCCCAGCTCATGTGCTGTCAGTCACAAGTGCTTTGCCTCCATCCCTCAGGGATAAGGGAAAAGAAATCTGGCAAAGTGAGTGCCTGGGAGTGAGTGCTCCTGGCAAATGTCTGAAAAATGGTGTAACAAATGGGGAATGCTTCTTGTTAGGAAAGCAGGGGAACAGTTGCACTTGTGTTGCTCAAAGCTGTCAAAAGAAGCACAGAAAGGAGATGGGGGTGATCAGGCACTGGCAGAGGTTGCCCAGAGAAATTGTGGATGCCCCAATCCCAATTCAATGTCAGGTTGGATGGGGCTCTGATCAACCCGGTCTAATGGAAGGTGTCCCTGCCTATGGCAGGGGGGGTTGGAACTGAACTTTAAGGTCCTTTCCAACTCAAACCATTATATGATTCTATGAGTTATTGTCCCTCAGCTATGATGGTTCATACCTGGATCTCAGGAACAATAGGACCTTTCTCTGAGCAGGAAGTTGCAAAAGCTGTCAGAGGAGATGGGGAGACCACAGGGTTGGGCCGGGCGAAGTTACTGAGGTCACAGCTTGGGATCTCATTCTCTTCGTGCCTCATGACTATGGTTTCCATCACAAAGAAGCGATCCCACGGCAACCACAGCGTGTGCTCCTGGGTGATGAAGGGAGCCCGCTCAAAGTGCAGGATAATGGAGATTCCACCAATGGTAACAAGATCAAAGCTGTTTTAAGAGATGGAATACAAAATTAGTGCACACACTACCCCATCTGTTGGTAACAACTCCCTAGCAAGGACCTCAGAAAAATAACTGCAAGAAATATCATCAGTCTCATTTTATGAACCTAAAATCTGCAGCCCAAATAGGCTTTACCTGAGTAACAGCAAGTGTTGGAGGCAGGAGTCCAAGCTCAGCTTCTTTGCATGTCCTCATGTATATTGAAATTGCACACATCCCTTTTTTGAAACATGTTTATCTTTGTTGGTGCTTTTCTAGCACCAACATATTTTGGCCATACATACTAAATTTCCTTTTTTTAAAAAAGTATTTATTATACAAACAAACGCACAGATTGGATCAATTCACACGATGAAATAAACTACTTGGAAAGCGGTTTCTCTGACACATCCCCATATGAATTGTCTTGGCATCTCTGCTAACCTGACTAATGCCTAATGCAACCCAGGGAACATGGAGAGCCCAGTCAGGGACTGAGCTTAGTCTAGTAGAAATACATACAGTGCAGGCTGTCTGCGTGCCACAGCACACAAGCACATCATCTTTTTTGACTCTTAAGCATTTAGAGCAGGGCAGATGAATCACTGCCTGTGGTCTCTGACTTCACCCTAAGCTACCTCCAGCCAAGTGGCTTTTCTGCATGTGTTACTGTTGGATAACAGACAGCCTTCCAGAGCTGTGTGAAAAAATGTTACCTTGATAAGGAAAATATTCCTCCTCTGGATGTAAAGATGTTGGGATAAGGTTCTGGTGTTTTTCTTACTTTTGTATTTAAACTTCACGTCTTGTCACAGATGGAGATTTTATCAAGTACCATGGGATATATCTACTATGTATAGACCCAAAAAACAGGTGTTAAGTAAGAAAGGAAGGGATTTCAACAGAAATTGAAGACTTTTTGCTCCTTTGTGTTTTTCTCACTATCTCTTTGGTTGCAATGCCAAACATGTGCTTCAGGCACAGAAAGTTTTCTCATCCCTGCTTCTCACTTTCATGCTTGGTGCTGCTGTATGACACTCTTACTCAGAGTTTATGCACATGATCAGGCTCACTGGCTTCAGCAGAGCTGCTCATGTGCTTAAAGAGCTGTGAGTTTAAGTGCTTCTCTGCAAGAGAACTGGGATCTGAAACGCTCTTGATTGCCTGAAGCCAAACCTGATGCACCTTGTAAATACATGGTAAGAAAGAAGGTGAAAAAAGGTATTTAAAAGTATTTTTTAAAATTAATTGTGAGGCTTTCAGATTGGGTGGAAAAATCACAGAGGAGCAACAATGGGTATGAACTATTCCTAAAAAAAAGTCTTTGTCAAGCAATTTTTTGGGGGAACCTTTTTTATTTCATGGCTGATGTACTGAAGTGCCATTTAGCAAATATAATTATGAAAAGGTGGTTATTCGTTAAAGAATGTTGAATTGAGTCCATGGCAGGAAGCAGAAAGCACTTCAAAAAGCCAAAGCCATGTTTATTCTACCACTCGAGTTGGGGCATCATGTTCCCAGACCTATGGAGCTTGGCCTGCAGCAGCCTGAGGAGTAACTTGCTGGTCCCTGCCAGCAAAGCTGCACAACGTTTGTACTCTGATGTGAATGTTTTTAACAGTCAATTAGCATTTGGCAAGTCCTTCAGCTGGGAGGGAGAGGCTTGCTCTGCATGGATCTGGGCACTGAATGGGCCACCAGGAGGAAAGAAATAAACATTACAAATGATGCTCAACAAGTTTTTAGGCAAGTTGGAAGAGGTTTTATTTGCAAACCTCCATCTCATCCCTTTGGCTTCACTGAGCCTGGATCAGGGATGGGAATCTGCTGGGGGTAAACATCCTGGCCTCTCCTGCATCCCCAAAACAGGATGCAGAAGGGAAAGCACCATCTCCATGTCAGGCTCCAGCAGCTGTGAAAACAGAACCATGCAGTATTTTTTAGCAAGCGGTGTTGCTCATGAGCTGGCTTTCCCAGAGGCCCAGGGTGCAGCTTTCAAGTTACCTTGATGAACTGAACCAAAGGTAAACCCAAAATCAAACAGAAAAACCCAAACTGAAAACACCTTCCTCCCAGTTTCCCTCAGTGAAATTAAATTTAACAAAAGGAAAACTGTCTTGGGATTGAAGGAATGAGATAATTTTATTTCTGGTTTTGCTGCTGATCTCTGATGTATTTTTTATCACTCTGTAAAAATCATACTTGCTATATAGTCATACTGTTGTTTTTCTTTAAAGGCTCTGGAGAGACAAGCCAAAGGATGAAATTATCTATTCATCCAAAGCAGGCTCAAAAATCAAAACCCCACAGGAAAGTGTAACCCTTTCTCATCTCTTTTCTCTGGAAGTTCAAGTATTTGGTATTTCTGAGAAAACCATGCCAAAGCTGCTGACTGTGACGTGGAAAAAGTCTGGAGACTTTCTTGCTGTTTTATTAACACTGTTCCTACAACCCAGGGATACTGAGGGCTTGCAGTCTCTCTAAGCTACCACGTTAATCAAATTTAAAACTTTATTTAAAAATGGGGTTTATAATCCAGTACTGATACTTTGAACTGTCTGTTAACTTTGCTTTACAGAGAAATGCATACAACAGAGTAGTTTGAGAGCTGTCATTTTATATTCATGCCTTGTTATATAAACAAAGTCTCTGTTGCAGTAATTAGGCTAAGAACACATCAGTCTAAGTAATGCGTCTTAAAGAGGACCTCGGTTTCACTATTTCAGGCTGTATTTCAGCAATGTAATAGGAGAGACCTGGAATAAAGTGCACCCCCTTTACAGGGGTGAAAAATTTAGTTCACTGGAATTCTAAAACTGAAATTTTACTTACTCATTTGGAAACTTGATCATGCCAAAAAGAAACCCCCAAACCCCCAAACCTGGAGCAACAAAATCAGCTTAGGAGCCAATGTAGCTAAACTGATGCAATTTTATCTTGAAATTCCCTTACTTTAAAACCCCAGTTATTTCAGTGCTATCAGTAAACTGATTTGTTAAATCAATTTAAGGCAACTCAGTGCACATTTTCAAGAATAGATATTCCTATGGTGAATATGCCAAATAATAAACCCGCTGAGTTTTATGCAGTTATCTCATGACCCCTGGAACAAGGTAACTGCTTGCATGTGTGCTCCCATTTATTCTCCAAACCAGAATGACACTGAAGATGGGAGAGATGACCCTGTGTGACTGTGCACTGCTCTGGACTGGGAATGCATGCAACCTGCTACTGTAGGTCAGAATGAGCTTCTTGCCTAAGAGCATCAATTTCTATAAACAGAGTTGACTCAATCACATGAAAACTGTACTGTACAAAAGCTGATGAGATGTCATGCTCTATTAAAGAAAATTACTCAAACCCATAAAAAGGTAATAGAAACAGGAATAGCATGAATCCTTTACATGATTTTGAAACTGCTCTACAAATAGTATTAAATAAATACTGTAACAATCAGTAAGGAAGGAAAGTAAATGTTAACTCCCTTTCACAGGCTTGGTTTGCTGGCCTGGGACGGTCAAGAGATGCATGTAATGGTACCCTCTAAATCAGCAGTGAGGCTGGGATTAGGAATTAGGGATTCCTGACAACATTTGCTGCCCTGACAAATTTTAGCTTGAATGGTCTTAAATAGTTCAAGATAATTTACAGACCACTGAGGAAGTCACTGGACTCAAGGACAGATTTCATGGGACTTTGAGCAACCTGGTCTAGTGGGAGGTATCCCTGCTCACGGAACTAGAAGATCTTTAAGGTCACTTCCAACCCAAACCATTCCGTGGTTCTATGGATTTTGGAGTTGTGTAACTTGTCCATTTATGGACAAGTAGTTTTTGTCCATAGAGGACTTACAGAGTACACAGATGCACTGATGGGCCTATTGCCTGGTCATTTGAGAAAATACTTGCATGTATCCCTTAGCCAAGTTGGAAGGTATAGTCATTATTCTGGAGGCTTACTACTGCAACTGGACAATTTGTTTGATGTTGTTTGTGCATCAGACTTCTGTAGAAGCAGATTGACTTGAGAGGAAGGTGAAGAAAGTGAAATCAGAAGAGCTGATACCACACAGTCTGGGGTTACACTGACCCCCACCAGCTGCTGACAGAAATCACAGCTTTAGGATGAATCCCACTCGGACACAGATTCCTTGCTCTGAGACAGCTGATCTCTGTCATTTTTATCACTTGGAGTTGGTATCTGCTGGGGGCTGAGTCAGCAAACTACAGCCCTCAGCTCCTTGAAACTAATTTCGCTTCTGGAGGCTGGCAGCCACTCCAAGGAACCAGGAGTCCAATGAAGCCTGGTGGAGCATACTGATGCCCTGGGTGCATTGCTTTCTGCCCTGTGTTCCCTGCTCAGCTGGACCTTGGGAAGGACATAGCATGGAAGGAGCACCCCTAGTTTGAACTGCCAGTAGAAGTAGATTTATAGCAGGAGACCTCTGCCTTTCACCACCCAAGAACTAGGAGGAAATAGCTGCTTGAACATTACAAAGGTTTGGAGCTTGGATAGCAGCAGTCACCTCCATGCTCTGTCCCCTTAGCTTATGTGTTTGCTGGCTAGAGGTCCAGTTTACACTAAAGCCCCTCTGTGCTAGGTACAGCACAACTGCAAAGCAAAGAGATGGTTTCTTTCCTCAAAGTACTTGTAATCTAAATGAAAGATTACACACAGTAGTTGAGTGTTGTATATATACAAGGAAACAGACAGAAAAAAGGTTATGACAGGCACTGTCGTCCAGGAATCTTTTAGTCATATTTATGTGTTCTACTGGACACAGATTTTGTGCTAGTCCATACACAGCAAGCTGATCATGAGAGTGTGGTTTGGATCCCACTTTCCCACAAAGTAGGTTCAATAAGGTTGACAGAGATACTCTTAAGTACAAATGTTCAATTTTTTTCCTTTTTGCAGTAATGTCTAAGCTACTGGCAATAAGAAGACACCAGCTCCAGCGGGGTCCTTTTCCTGGAATGCCTCTTTATCATCTCTCATTTTATTGTCATGTCATTGAAGAGTTGGAGCATCCTTGGAAACCCTCCCAGTCCCCATCAGTGTTACAGTAGGTGCAAACACCCTTGAGTGTGAACAGGACAGCATCAAGCACACGTTGCTAGCACATGTTCCTCTTTTTCATTACAATTCTATATGTTTCTCTGGCCAACTCAAATGAAAGTTGTGGATTGGAGAGGTGATAAAATGCGTAAATCCTCTCCCAAGTGCTAGTGGTTAGCAGTCAATACATAGAGCATATGCAGCTGGAACCCCTTATGTTGCGTTTTTGTTCTTAAAAGAAAGGGAGATAATTAGCACTGACAAACAAAAGATAAGATGAAAGACATTCCCAATTTGCAATGCTTTTGTTTTGGTTGAGCATGATTGCTCAGATTTTGCCTCTAACACAACAGTAATCTTAATGACTTCTTCCTAATCATTTCAACATGAACTAGCAAGAATAGAGCTGTTGGGAGCAGGAGACATCTTTTTTTTTAATACACATGGGCAATGCATTGCCAAATTGCTGGCTAAAGATTCTAGGTGATATTACAAAGTTAATAAATAATAAGAATAGAATAGAATAGAATAGAATAGAATAGGATAGAATAGAATAGGATAGAAAAGGCTATTCATCTGTTAGGGAAGTAAAAGGATCATCAAGTCCAGCTGCCTTACCAGTTCAGGGCTGATCAAATCAAACCACGTTATTAAGGGCATTGTTCAAATGCCTCTTAAACACTGACAGGTTTGGGGCATCAAACCTCCCTAGGAATGCTGAGGTTACATTTGGTGCAGGAAGCTTGGTGTGCATGTGCAATGTGAGCTGCAGGTTGAGCTCTGGAGGGGGGCGGGAGGCCAAGCCAAATCCTGAGGCAAGAGGCAGGGAACTGCCGAGTGACCACATGGAGACATGACAGGAGCTGATAACTCCAGGCCTTCCCATGCGTAGACTGTCAGGGGGTAAAAGCCCAGGGTTTCCTTTGTCCGGGGCCCCTTCTCGCAGGCACCAGCTCGGGCTGTTATTTTGTTATTTAGTTATTGCACCAAGATTAAATTGTTTTAGGGATCTGGACATCTGGGACTCTGCTATGGAAAACCTGGGGTTGAGTGGGTAAGGAGCCCTGGTGTGACTGTGTGAGTGTGGGGTGTAGCTGCGACGGGGCCTTGGTCCCAGCTCAGGTGGTGTAAGTGTAACTGCTAGCGTGGCTTCTGGATGGTTGGACAGGAAAGGTTCCTTAACTGGAAGGCTGTTGCAGTGTTTAAGCACCCTCTCAGTTAAGAAATGTTTCTTCATGTCCAGTCTAAACCTCCCCTGGTGCAGTTTTGAACCATTCCCACGAGTCCTGTCAGTGGATACCAGGGAGATGAACTCAGCACTTCTCTCTCCAGACCCCCTCCTCAGGAAGCTGTATGAAGAAATGAGGTCACCCCTCAAGTCTCCTTTTCTCCAAACTGGAGAAACTCAGAGTCCTCAGACGCCCCTCACAGGATATTCCTTCCAGTCCTGTCACCACTTTCTTTCCCTCCTCTGGACACATTAAGGGACCTGAAGATCTTTCATAAATTGTGGGGCCCAGAACTGCACACGGTGTTCTGGGTGAGGCTGCACCAACACTGGATACAGCAGGACAACCACCTTTTTGACTGGCTCGTCGTGCTGTGTTTGACACACCCCAGGATGGGGTTTGCCCTCTTGGCTGCCAAGACACAATGCTCTAACAGCTTCTGTTCAGCTGCTGCTAGCCAGCAGCCACAGATCCCTGTCTGCAGGGCTGTTCTCCAGCCACTCCTCTACCAGTTTATACTTGTGCCTGGTATTACTCTGTTCCAGGTGCAGAAAATCCAGCATTTTGACTTTTTAGATTTCATCTCATTCATCATAGCCCAATGCTCCGATCTATCTAGATTCCTCTTGTCCCTTAGGAGAGCCAACAGCACCTCCCAGTTTGGTACCATCAGCAAACTTGCTAATGGTGCATTCAACTCCTGCATCCAGGCTGCTGATAAATACAGTGAACAAGACTGGCCCTGGAATTGAACAGTGAGGAACAGCACTGGTGACTGGTCACCAGCCAGATGTAGCCCCATAACAACCAACAATAATGCATCAACATCTTCAAAAAGGCATCAGTAATAAACATGCTCCTGGAAGGAGTTTCTCTTTAGTGGTCATGGCAATAATGCTGTTACTGCTTCTTGAACACTGTAAATCCCATACAGACATCCTACCTGCCATCTTGTCTACTGATTGTGTATCCAAACAGAGGATTGTTGACAAAGCTGATGTTCACTCCAACTAGAGGGGTCCCATCTGCTGTCATCACCTGGCCTCGAATCACACATGCATGTCTGCAAAGAAGAAGAAAAATGGTAAGAAATAGTAAGGCTGTTTGACAAATGCAGTTTTTTCCTCTGTTCATGTGGCTGGGAATTCCTATGCATTAGAAAGCCAATACCTTTATACCTTGTAAAGCTGGAGCCATACCATGTGTTTTGATGGTGGGATGCTGCCCTTGAAGGCTTTCTCAGGTGTTGTGTAAAAACTTTTGATACTCAAAGTGAGATTTATGATTACCCTACTACATAAAAGCAACTGCTGCAGCATATACTTCATTAAGTATAAACTTCTGTAGAATTCACAACATCACATTGGAATTTTACAGAGTCATAGAATCTCCTGAGTTGGAAGGGACTCACACGGATCATTGAGCCCAGCTCCTGGCCCTGCACGGAACAGCTCCAAAATCACACCATGTTCCTGAAAGTGTTGTCCAAACACTTCTGCAACTCTGGCAGGCTTGGTGCCATGACACTCCCTCAGAAGCCTGTTCCAGTGCCCAATCACCCTCTGGGTGAAGAACCTTTTCTTAATAGCCAATAGTGTCTTAACAGTATCGCCCCAATTAAAAGCAAGGTGCATTTTAAAATCAAAGAGAACAGAAAATTACCATGCAGTGCACGGACACATTTAAGGCACAAAAGCCACAGAAGACCCTGACCAAGGCTTGGCAGCTCATTTCTTTCCCCTTTGGGAAAACCATGACAGATAATTTGCCAGGTTCAGAAAGCTTCCTTGCAATCTGCCTGGGGAGCTGAGCACACTAATAGGACGGGCTTTTTCTTCCCCTCTTTTTCTTCCCAAGTTTGGTAGATTGCACCATTTTATAGGCTACATCTATTTCAACTAGTCTGTGCTCTGTAATATGCTCTTTTATCTAAGGATTTCAAGGATCTTTACAAACACTGATTAATACAGCCAGATCAGTATTTTACAGAGAGAGGAAATAAAACATAGAATGATTTTCAGTTGTCCAAGGTCAGTCAGAAAACCTGCAGTAAAGCCAAAGACAAATTTTCTTGGTTCTTATTCCAAAGTCTGTTTCCAGACTTCTAAGTCATTACTACATTGCTACCTTAGGAGCTTCCCATAAAGACAAAACATCACATGTCTGCAAGAGTGTCTGAACCCAATTTTTGGCTGAAGGTAACTATTTTTCTGAGCAGCAACAGCAAATTGTGGTGTCAGTGTGCTAACGTGACTCAATGAATAATTTTCCTAACTGCTGTCCTGCTGGAGAGCAGAGATTGAAAGCCAATGTTTCTCCAGGTGCAGAACCAGATCTCAGCTAGAGTAAATCATCCCAGCTGCACTTCAACGGAGCAATGGTGCTTTGCTGGTTCACTGAGGCAAAGGATAATTTCTGCAACATTTGTAAAGATGATTTAAAAAACACAGAT